>NC_133483.1:10636480-10698185 GCF_025370935.1 Choristoneura fumiferana | reverse complement strand
ACCCACCTCAGTGGCTTCCTTCAGCTGATCTAGAACACCCAGCGCTTCCAAAGATATCATGACAGTGGTCTCAAACGTCTTGTCTTCTTCGCTGAGCGAGGCTTCGAACTCCGGAGTGATGTCCTGGAGATAAGCGTCCGTTACCTCCTCGCTCTTCGTCAGCTCTGTAAATGATGACTTTATTTTACTTTTTTCATAAAATAACCCATACTTGGTGTTTTGATCACTGGAGTTATACAAGAAACCGGTGGAGACCGCATTTCGGCAAACGTAGTGTAGTACCTACGCCCTCCAGCCAGGTGGAGTCACGATCTGCGAAAGGCTGCTGGTAGAAGCTGGATGCGTCGAGCTATCCAGCTGTGGACTGTTATAGGCTGATAATGATGATGGCACATGATACATTCTCAGTCTTAGTTTGTTTGAAATTGTATTTATTTTGAGATATTGGTGTTCTGAACACTGGCCATACATTATAAGATGTTACATTAAACACTATGACAGAAGACAAGGAAAGTTCGTTAGAAGTCTTCGGCAATGGAAATGTACCAGCGAGCAGCAGTGCGGTGCGGCGGCGGGCGGAGACGCGGCGCGACAGAGGCGCTGTCTCGCCGTACACCGCTGCACTCAGACGCCGTAAAATCACGTCTACCAGTTCGCGTTTCTTGCCCTGTGACAAAGCATAGAATAGAACCATTAGACACATAAGAAAATAATGTTAATTTGTTTCTTTGCTTTATGATGATATCCGCAGTAGAACTAAGGTTACCGACATAGCCCGAAGAATTGCGAAACTAAAGTGGCAGTGGGCGGGGCACATTGCTTGCAGGACTGATGGCCGATGGGGTCAGAAGGTTCTCGAATGGCGTCCGCGGACCGGGAGACGAGCTGTCGGTAGGCCTCCAACAAGATGGAGCGACGACTTGGTTAAGATCGCGGGATCGCGGTGGATGCGGAAAGCACAAGACCGGTCTGAGTGGAGAGCCTTGGGGGAGGCCTATGTCCAGCAGTGGACGTCTTTCGGCTGACATGATGATGATGATTTCTTTGCCGATTTTTATGCACCTGACGATGAGTGTGATATCTGACTCAACCTTGTATATGAAATTTTATGAAATTGGTATGTCTACTTTAGGATGTGTAACTAAAATGCAATTTTTCAACAATTAATGACATCAACTTGTATGTTATTTTGATGCTTGAAACTTGATGTTTTCAGACCGCAAGGCTACACGAGTGGCCACTTCCAAAGGGAGAATAATATCCGTACCTGAGAAGCATAACACTGCAAGTGCTACTTTTTAAAGTGGTCCTTGGAGTGTTATGCTTCTCAGGTACGGATGTATGAGTACACCATACCTCTAGATGTAAGCGGGTGGTGTTGAGCGCGTGCACGTGCGACAGCGTGGAGGTGGCCGTGTCGGTGGCGGCGCGCAGCGTGGTCGCGCACGCCAGCACGCGCCCCGCCGCTAGGCACTCGCGGATGTCGCGCTCCGACACCACTACGCGTTCACTGACACAAAACAATACATTTTTTCATCACACTTGCTCGTAAACAGTGTCGTAACATGCAGGCTACCTTGGTTGCAACCCCCCCAAATAAAACCCTCGACCTTAATGTGCTTGTCATGAAACCCGTGGTCGGTAAATGAGTCATTGCCCGTACTAATTTTCATGTCATGAAGCCCAAGGTTGGTAAATGAGTTTGTTACTGCATGGCGTGCTGCTGCTCCGTGCGCGCGCTGCACACGCACGCCATGCACATGCTGAGGAGGGGGAGGGCGGCGGGGACCTGGCGCTGCCAAGAGGGTAGTCAGCAGTATCGGCAATTTAAAAAAAAAATAGCTTTTCTTTTACAAATATACAATTTCACTCGCAAATGTGAAGAAAAACATTGTATGTCGCACGGGCGGTACTAGAATTACGAACATCGACTCATTAAAGCCCGAAGTCCTCTCGTTCGTAATTCCTTATTTACCGCCCTTAAGACACAATGTACTATTAATTTAGTTCTGTGGCTCCCCGTGACGCTGACGTAGTCACATTTGGTTTACCTACTTAAGTCTCATTAAAATATAAGACATTTTTATTTAATATCTTAAAGATCAGCAGTACAAAGAGAACCTTAGCGTATGCATGTTAGTTTGAAGCTGCGCATTGAATGCGCGACGCAGCCGATCCGTCAACGAGTGTTAATTTTGTGCGCAGCAGCAACTATGGACATTTTACGTCGGCAACGGGCAACTGCTGCTTTTCTCATTATTTATCATATTATTCACAAGAGATCAAAGCAAAAAGTTTGATGGTGGATGAAAAAAAAATTAAACAAAAATTATGCTATACATTATAATCTAGTTAAAGTACCATACATATGTCGTTATTTATGTTTTCGTCGCGCGCACCAATCCTACTAATATTATAAATGCGAAAGTTTGTGACTGAGTGAGTGTGTGAGTATGTTTGTTATCTACTCCTTCACGCTGAAACAGCTGGAGGGATTTGGATGAAATTTGGTATGCAGATAGCTGGATATCTGCAATAAAACATAGGCTACTCTTTATTCCGATATTCCCACGGGATAGGAATAAAATCTCGTAATAACAACCGCTGGGCTTAGTCATGAAATTTGACATGATTGTTTTTAATGTAATGTCAATGAAAACTTCGATTTTTATTTAATTTTTAAAAATCCCGAAATTTTAATTCAGCTGCTGGACCTAATGATTTACGTGTGCGAAGCCCCGGGTAAACACTAGTACACCATACCTCACACACACACACACACCCGGTGAAATTACTGGCACTTGAGGTATCCCATCTTAGGCCTCTAGGTTGGCAAAGCATCTATCTGCAATACCCCTGGTGTTGCAGATGCTTATGGGCGGTGATGATCTCTTACCATAAAGAGACCCACTTGCTCGTTTTACATCTAGTTGAATAAAAAAAAAAAAATTTCAATTCAGCTGCTGGATCTAATGATTTACGTGTGCAAAGCCGCAGGTAAACACTAGTTATTTAATAGTTCAATGATTTCGCACACTAGATTTTATTTTATTTTATTTATTTTTTTCTCTTTTTTTTTGTTGAAGCTTTGAACACTCCAGGTGATCATGTCAGCCTCATGGGTGCTCGCTCATTTTCCCTATGCAAGGGACATATTAAAAAATTGGTAAATGCAAATGGCTTTGTCAGATGTTGGCTCTGAGAGCTAACACTAGAAGATGAAAGAATATGGGCCTTTGTCACTAGAATATCAGTTAACTGACACTTACAGGTGGTGAAACAGGCCCTATGTCTACTACAGTAACAGTAAGACTCACATGTCAGTAAGCATGTTGAGCGCATGGTGGTGCGCGCGCGCGTCCCGCCACAGCCGGCGCAGCTCGTCGCGGCGCACGCGCAGCAGCCCGCGGCACGCCGCCAGCCGCCCCGCCGCCGCCTCCGTGCGCGTGCCCCACTCTGACAGCGCGTCACCCACTTTGCTAAATTTCTACAACACCATTAATGGGTAAAATCACTGGTACTGACTGGAACAGCACTACCTATGACTGAGAACTGTAACTGGAACTGTAAGAAGATGGAAGAGCATTCACTCTAGGTGAGGCTCAATTCTCAGAAGAAAAAGAAACTGGAACTAACAGGCTTAATGGGAATAAACAGGATTTTTTTATTTTTAAGGGTCAGCAATATCTATGCAATAAGAGCAAAACAGTACCAGTCGGCTGAAAAGAGTCAAGTTTGATTGACATCTTTTTGTTGCTGGCATTCATTTTTATAAAATTGAACCATAATATTTTTAGTTTTGTTATAATTTTAGTGCAGCCACTTTTTTACCATATATCCATTTTAATTTTTCTACAATTAAAAATTGTTTTTTATTAATTTGTATGGTCCTTTAGTGCACAGTTAAAAGTGTATTGTGTAATGCTTATTATATATGACATTTAACATTGAAGTTCGATGATATGGTGGTAGCAGTGGCAGACTAACAGTAGGGAGGAAAGGGTGTTCCGCTCCAGGCCTCTAATCTTGGGGGCCCTTCAAATTCTGCAAGTTCTCTTGATAAAGTCCTGATTTCTCAACAAGGCTGAAAATGTGTTTAATTCTATTACCACAAAGAACATACTTGCATAACTTCCATGATTTCTTGGGCATGAGCAGCAACTAATTCGTCCAGTCGCGCATCGCTCTTCTTGTACTCTTTCTCCAATTTAGCCCGCTCTTTCTCCCGTTGTTCATTTGTCTCACTCGCCGATAAAGTACGAATAACCGACATAAGAAGCCCACTCTGTAAGAAAAAATTGAGATAAAATAAATTGAGTTTTTGTAGTAAAGTACAAATGAAATAAACTTAGTTACAGTTTCTTTCCCTTGTTTCACCCCTCTCGGAGGTTTTGTTGGTGGAGGCGACGACATTATTTCTGAAGTTTTATTGCTAACAAATTTATTTTCTTTTCTCTCCGCCCCAATCCCAATAAAAATAGTCGGACTCGGGCTCGGATGACGTTATGATGTGTGTTTTTCTGTCACAACACGTCAAATGTCAAAATTCGAAGTCAAAGCGACGATGGATTGAGCGCAACCAAGCTACAATTTAAACCGCTTAAAATTAGTGTTTGTTTTTAAATGTAACTAGCAACACTGCTTATCAACTGTCAAAGTTTTCAACTTGAAATTTACCGTTTCCATTCAAAATAATAATAGGCCACAAAAGCAAACAGGTGGTTCAATTATATTTTGGTTGTTTTATTGTTCTGTAAAGTAAGAATAGTTGTCTTTTATATATTTAGTGACTATGGATTATTCTACCATCAGTAACAAAACATCATGCACCGAAATCGCGGACATATCGAACGGGGACCTTGCCGAAAAATATTACTCTCTCAAGAAGCAATTCGACAATTTATCCAGTAATTTTGACGCAACAAAACAAGAGCTTCATGAAGCCACAAGGAACTACAATACTGCTTTAGATGTACAAAGGTATTTAACAGCCGAACTAGAGTCTCACCAAGCAGAAGAAGCGCGTAAAAGAACCGAGCTGAATTCTCGTTTTACGAAACTGCAAGAGGACATTTCAGCATTGCGCGAAGAGCGTACAGAGCTTGTTGAGGCTCATGCGAAGGAGTTAAAGCAATTAAATGCAGAAATTCGTCGTTTGAAAGAGGATAATGCTTTTAAAGACGAAAGGAAATCACCTGAACCTGATACTGGAGAGCTTGATGAAGCTCGGGCAGCTCTGTCAGCGGCCTTGGCTGATGCAGCAGCGGCAAAGGTAAGACAAGGTTTTTAATCTGTACTCTTCTGAAGTTTGTCTAGTGAGGGATAACAGGGATAATCACATCATCATCATCAGTGTAGTTTGTTGCAGTTTCTGTTACCTCTGAGATATGGAGAGAATCAATCAATTAATTTCTTTCTTCTAATTCAGGTAGCTCTAGAAGAAACTAAACAAGAAATACTGTCATGGAAGATGCGTTCTGAGGAGCTGGCATCTGAGATGGGTCAGATGCGGGAGACTGCCGAGGCGCGGCGCGAAGAGGTGCGTGCTGCGACGGAGCGGGAGGCCGCTGCGCTTGCTGACCTGGCTGAGGCACGGGCTATGCTGCACCAGTGTACTGACTCACAGGGACCTGAACATGGTACGTTCATAACTTGTACTCTATCTTGCTTGGGATAATTATCATTACCAAGATAATTAATTTTCTGTGATAATAGCATAATGATAATTACCATTATCACAAGCATCATCGTCATCATATCAGCTGTAAGATGTTTACTGTTGAGCATAGGCCTCCCCCATTTACCTGATTTTATGTACAGTAATGCGGGTAACAAGCATTGTGCTTCATTTTTGTTGTTGTTGAAAATTTGTTAGTTCTCCAAGGCTTGAAAATTTCGAATATTCCCTTCTTAGTGCACAATTATGATCCTCTACAAATATGTTTACTAAATTTCAAGTCTCTGGCTCCAATAATTTTGCTTTGTAGCTTTGGACTTGGAATTGTAGCTAAGGATATCAAATCTGAGTGGAAACATATTGTACTACTTTTACCTTTGAACCTCTAAATCGATAATTTTTCTCAGTGAACTTTATGACCATTATTTCAAGGGTCTATTTTGTTGATGTATTGATTTCAGATAAGTACAAGATTTTTTCAATATAGTGACAATCTTATAACTCAGTGTGACAGTTTTTGATGTAATGTTATTTGATGTTTATGAATTAATAATTTATATTAAAATATTTTCGTTTAAATTCCAGCTGCTAAAGGCAACTCCATATTTGCAGAGGTTGAGGACAAAAGGCAAGAAATGGCCAAGAATCTCATTCACATGAAGCAGACCAATGCCAGGGTAAGGAGTTATTTATTTGGCTCTAAAATTCAGATAAAACAACCTTTACAAGGTTATACAATACAGTCCAAACATCCATACCATGTGCTCAAATATTTTAGACAATTTTGCGATATCTTATGTAATGACAAATAGTACAAGCTTAAGCAGGGGCCTATCATCTGCTGTTTAAGCTCATGCGCACAGTCTTGACTAGAAAGAAAAGATTGCGGTACTTATGTATTGTTAAATTGTTTTAGCTGCGAAGGGATTTGGCCAACAAGCAGTCAGAAGTGGAAGCATTGCTGCATGAGAAACAAACCGTCTGGGAGCAGCAGGCTGGTGCAGCTGCGCATTACGATAGAGAACTCATAGGTAAACACTTAATGATCTGAGTACTTAGACAATGTAAATACTATTAGAGTCTACGCTAGCTGACGCGGGTGCACGGAGCTGGCGCACGCCTGCGGGCGCGAGAACAGGTAACATCCGTCGCACACCACGCGTGCAGTTAGCGCTGCTTATATTATTTTTCAATAGGCGTCCACCCACCTGGTGCAAAATGCGTCAGCTAGCTTAGGTCCTTATGCGGTAAGAGAAATTGTATCCATTTCTTAATCAGAAGTGTTATGAGTAAGATTTGAATAGAATTTTAGTGAGGCCTAAAACAAATACGTAAAATATTTTTAGGTTTTACATTTTTAATGGATACATTTCGCAGAGTTATTCATTAGGCATAATATGTTTTTTTTTTCAGACTAACCTCTCTGTTTATCTCTACTCTTCCTGAAATCATTCCCGCACCGAAAACCCCGACTTATGTTTCAGTATTTAAATTATTGTGATTAATTTTAATTTATATTTATTTTGATGATAATGATAGTTACATTACATTGTGAAGTATAACGTTTTATCACAGAGAGCTACGAGGAGCGCATATCGCAGCTGGAGGCTCTGAGCGAGCGGCAGCGGCGTGAGCTGGCGCGCTGGTTCAGTAAGCTGCCCGCGCCGGGCTCGCCAGCGCCCGGCTGGCTGCCCGCCGTGCTCGACCACCTCAAGTATGTAGTAGCAAAAGTACTAGCTGAAAAGAGTACACAAACCTACAGACAACAAAATCTATACCCAAATTCAAAGCTGAATACTTAGTTTAACAAAAAATATAGGACACATATTTTTTCTTTGCCCTTAACCCTGAAGCGCAAGCTCGTCGATATGTGTATCCTGCCCATCCTAACCTACGGCGCTCAGACCTGGTCGTTGATTGAGGCACAGAAGTCCAGACTCAAGGTTTGCCAGTGAGCTATGGATCGCAGCATTTTAGGTGTTCGTAGATCTGATAGAATCAGAAACACTGATCTGCGCTCTGCGCTCCAGAACTCAAATTGTCGATGCGGGGATGAAGACCGCCAAATTAAAATGGGACCGGGCGGGATACGTCTGCCGTATGCATCCGGATCGATGGGTCAAAGTTATCACCGATTGGGTTCTCTGTGCTGGGCACTGGAGCAGAGGTAGACCTAGGAGGTGATGGTGGGACGGTTTGGACCGTTTCCAGCCACACGCAAGATTCGGCCAAAAGTAGGGATGGGTGGAAGCAAAAATTTTATAACAAAAAATTAAACCGACTACAAAAAACCATTATAATAATTTTCTACCAGTCTGAAATCGGTGCCTCAGCACGAGTGAGCAGGAGTGATTGAAGCCCAATATACTCGTATAGTATGTAGGTGAGGTTAATGGTTTTTTGTAGTTGGTTCAATTTTTTGTTATAATTTTTTTTTCACGTTTGTTAATGTAAAAGATCTAAGATACAATAGTTTAATGTCAACTGATCGTCACCTTTTACGGAAAATTGCTTTTTCCGATGCAGAGTCGTTCATTATTGAGGAGTCCTGGTGCTGAGCCATGCATTATGATGAGCTTAAATTGCTTAGCAACTGTGTTGAACTAATTGCAATTCAACCCATGAAGTACTTGTTATTGATTAGTCGCTCCATTGGTCAAATTTGGTCTTCATCATCAGTTCCACTTCACCAAATGATGATTTACAAGAGCGAATGCACGAGTTACTACGAAATATATCCAAATTACCATAGGTGTCCCTATAATATTTGAAGAGTTCCCTCGATTTCCTTAGGATCCAATCATCAGATCCTGATTTGGTGCTTATGGGACCTAATTGAAGGCATTCCTCGAAAAAATTTTCAAATCACGGAGTTTATAAATGATGGAGTTCTGTTCTGAGATAACAAACATTAAAAAATACAACCGAATAGATAACCTCCTTTTTTTGAAGTCGGTTAAAAAAGGGAGGCTTTTGCCCAGCAATGGGAGTGGGACACACCACAAGCCAAGTAAAAAAAAAATCTTTTGTCAATTAAGCAAAAAAGTATGAAGATATATTCGCTGGGTGCGAAGTAGGAGGGGGAGAACCACGAATCGATCGCAGCGCGCGCCGTGGCCAAATAAGTAACTTTCTGCGAACCAGCTGTCACTATTTACTAGTGAAATTTACGTATCCGTGCATTTTAAGCAAAAATAAATAAATATGCGTCACGAAACCTGCTGCGTAGTTAACTGCAAGAATAATGGCAAAAACAGTGATTGCAAATTCTATAAATTTCCACAAGCAAGTTGGAAACGAGAACAACGAATGGAATGGATAATCGCTGTCAAGAGGAAAAAGTAAGCTAACCTATAAAGTAACATTTCTAATATTATTATTATATTTTATATGTTGTAGGAAGAAGCACGTTAAACCGAGTTTAGACTTGCAAGAAAAATCGAGCAAGTTGCATTACATTGCGGCGCTCGATTGACCACTACAAACTCGTTGGCTTTACGGCCTCGCTATATTTTTCTTGCAAGTCTAAAATCGGCTTTACAAAAACTTATTTATTTGTTGTTTTATTTCAGTGCCGATGGATCGCCTTGGTCCCCAAAGTCACATGACAGGATCTGCAGTGCGCACTTCATTGGAGGCGAAAAAGCCGATGAACAGGACAGTCCTAGTTACGTACCAAGAATATTTCGTGCTACATCTACCTCTGCAAGGGTTAGTGCAAATTTAGCCATGTCAAGATACAAACGAAACATGGAACGCAGTAACAAGAAAGAAAAAAATACAGATAATATAAATATCCGTTGCAAATCAAGTACATTTGAAATAATGGAAAATATTCATACTCCAAAAATTGATAAAGAATGCCAAATTGACATATTTTCGAATGCTGAAAATGAGGGAAAAACATTCATTTGTAATAGATATATATATAGTGGCAAAGAAATATGTGATTCTGAAGTTCAAACTGAAATATCAAGCAATTCAAAGATATTAAGTGTGATAAGAAGGCGAAACACCAAGGGTGTAATACTATTGAAAAGATTTACGCTCATCAAGCAACCATAATAAAATAAATAAATAAATAAACCATAACAGAGAATAAATATTTTGCTGGGTTCTGATCAATTAGCGAAGACGAGGAACTCATTGATCTTGCTGCTGTTACCTTTGACAATTTTCGTTTTTATTAAAACGAACAGTGGACGACTCACATGTATATGGTTGCCAAAGAAGATAGACTTCTTATTTTTTTGATGAAAATGAAACTAGGTGTGACATTTTCAGCTCTGAGTGTTTTGTTTAGTGTACATAGAACACTCATTTAAGAATATTCTATTCGTATCTTGGAGAATTAGCATCTCCAACATCTAATTTGATGTTTTGGCCTAATAAGTGTTGTACAAAGAACATTGCCAGACTGCTTTCATCCAAATTACACCAACACTTGGTAATTATTGATTGTACAGTTTCAAATAGAGATACCATCTACAGTTGATAATCGTGTGTGGTTGTTATTCACATTGCAAAAAGGGTTTTACTGCAAAGGTCCATTTAAGTCTTAAGTAGCCGCTGGAAGAAATAGTGATTCGCAAATAACAGTTGAATCAGGAATAGTTGATTACTTAGAAAGTGGAGACATTGTTTTGGCCGACAAAGGATTCCCACAAATAAAAAAAAATTTAGATGAAAGTTATGCCACTTTTTCTAAAGAATAATACAGAATTTTCAAGAGATGAGACAGATGCTACTTACAGTATAGCTCGGGTCAGGATTCATGTCGAGAAAATAATGCAACGGCTGAGACTATCAAATATTAAATAAAATTCCTCAAAACTTGTTTTGCCATATTGATGATATTTTGCATATTTGCTGTGTATTGGTAAATTTGCAGTTCTCAATATTTTCTAATAAATAAACCGAACCAGTGTACTTATGTTTTTTTGGGATTTTTTCCTACATTTTCATAGTAATTCTAAGAATAGAATGTAAATAAAAAAGTCCTTAACGCAATTTAGTTTTATTTAAGAACACAACAATAGCTTAAATATAAATACTATTTTAAGTGTTTTACTATAAATAATGTGAACAATAACATTACTCTTATTAATTACATGTAACAAAACAACATTAATCACTCAAGTTTATAATTTTTTCATAGATTAACACTATGTTCTTACCAGTAAAACTACACTTTGGCAGAATCTTTTTATTATCATTCTTTTCATTCAGTTCCTCGTTACCAATCGTTGCATATAAATGTGGTAAATAATGTTTTTAAATAAAATTCTTCACTTTCCAAAATGACATCTTTTGTAAAATAGGTACTCCATCTCTATCTACTCTTACTGAGCAACTACCGATACCGTTTTCCACTGCAGAATAAACAATGAGATCGCACATTGTCATACCAGTGACATACATTTGTATTTGGATTTGTGTGTAATAGGAGTGTTTTTTCTTTAATACTATGTTACCATTTACGAATTCCAGATATTGCACATTACAAATTTTACTGGCAAAGTCCACAATAGCTTTTTTCTGGCGAAATATCAGACATTTAAATTCCACCAGCTTTCTAATACATCCATGGTGTATGACAACTCCGTCTATGCTTGTGCATAACCACGGCTGAATTTTGCTCACAGTTACTCCAACTGTTATCACACGACAGTTGTAAACCTTTCGGTATTGTGGTAGCGCATGACTTTGATTACGTTTACCATAATTAGTAGCTTCACAATCAATTTATTTCGGGAACAGCATATTATGCACCAAACTATCAATTGATTTGATTTTCTCACTTTTATATGATGTACATTCATACTGGACGAGTTTCTTAATCTCCTGGCAGTATACCACTCTTTGCGCATTTTCACTGTTCGATAGTTTTACAACATTCAAAAAATTTCTCATCTTCCATTACATCATTTGCGTCATAAAACTCTATTAGACTTTGGTTGATTTCTATCTTATCACTTTTAAAAGTGAGACTTCAAACTCTTCTCGTTAAAAATTCAATTTTTTTTAGACATTCAACGCAATCTTCTATTTGTAAACTAATCTCAACTTTGTCAATTACATTTCTCCCTTCAATTCAGAAACATCTAACGGCAAGGGATCACACTTAATTTCCTTTTGAGTACTTTTCTTTGGCGAACTGTCTGGCACTAGGTCTACCCCATTGCTGCTCTTCACTGGTTTTGGAGAAGCTTTCTTCGTGGTTGATGTAGTATATAAGAGCCGCAATATGTTTATCTGTCACTCTGATTGTACACACAATCACATTTTCCACTCGTAACATAACGACAAAACAGACTGAAAAATCAGAAGAAAAAAAACGAAAACAATATAAAAACGATGATATACTACATGTGATTCGGGTTTAGTATGCAGTATTACTGGTACGCTTTTAAAATTATATTGATTTTACATTTTGAAACTATATTTATATATACCTATCTCTAGACCTTACCTGTCTAAGTTACGACGATATAGAATCGAGTATTTTTACTGCTAGGGGTCAAAAGTGGCTCCACAATGGTTCGGGTAAAATTACACACGGTGCTGCTCGCCATTTCTGTTAGCTTGAACTGCCGCGTGTCTAGATATGGTTTTCATTTTTTTTCTTCTAATTTTCGAGACCTATCTTAAAGCATTTTTAATTTTATTTGCATCATTGACATTATTTACACGATTTACATTATTTATACAGTTGCAACTGCACTTGTTTAGGTACACCATTGCACATTCCGTTTCACCAATTATCCGTTTATTCGTTTCTTGCTTCTACTAACGTTTTTACTTGTGAAGACAAATCAAACGTTTTGTTGCTGAGATGCTTTGGCCATCTTCCAGCTCAACCATCAGGACCCTGGACATCATCTAGGGCCAGAGTACTGGTGAAGACAAATCAAATGATCCCAAACTTAACGGGGCTACTTCGTTTTGTTACTGAGATCCTGTGGTCACTTTCCGGCTCCATCATCAGTATCCTGGACATCATCTAGGTCCAGAGTACTTGTGAAAACAAATCAAATGAGCCCAAACTCGATGGGGCTACGTAGTTTTGTTACTGAGATCCCGTGCCCACCTTCCGGCTCCATCATCAGATCAGCTTGATGGTACCATAATCTTGCATTGTCACCAAATATACATAAGTGCACCAAATTTAAGCTCAATCGGAGACCAGGAAGTGGTTGAAAAATGGTTTGCAAATTTTAGAACCTCACCTACGTATTTTCTGAAATATTTACATACATACATACGAACATTGCAAGTTAAATAAAAAAACAAATAAGTTATTTGTTGTTAATTATAAGTATTTTAATGACTTAAAACTTTATGCAAGGTTTTATTCACTGAGATTCACGGTTGACCTTGTATCAGTCAGTATGGCTGAGCGCTGCGGGCTCTCTGCCTTCTATCTCAAAAACGGTTGGACATAGGATTTTTTTTAACACAATATTGGTTCCAAATGTTATGCTCTACAATATTGTAACAAATGTTAACATCACTGAAAAAAGAAAAGAAAGAATAAATTTATTTGCCAAATTGGACTGGAGCTATAGAAACCGAGATAATCGCGAAAAACTGACTTTTTTGTCATTTGACCTTGAATAACTTACACCGCGGACACGAGATTAAATGTGACTTTTGAGACCACATTTAGGACACCAAATTGAAGCTGTATACGAGTTTCCAGCTTATTATCTCTCATTCCGAAGTGAATCTTCTAATATGACTGCATTATTCTTTTCTAGATGCGAATGCGAGCGTCTCCGCGCCGAAGTACTATCTCTAGGCGCAGCTCAACTCGCTAGCGCCGCTCAAGTGCGGGACCTGCGCCGTAAAATAGCCCTTCTGTCTGCCAGCAGCGGTAACAAACTCAATGCTAACTCCCCTGAAGCAGTCGAAGGAACCAATAAGGAGGAGATTCCCGTGTACAAAACTGTCCAAGCAAAGCGATTGACGCCAGACGAGGTGAAGAAGAAAGTGTCGTTTAATTGAAGAAGATGGTTGTATTACAGCAAAGTTTTGGTTTTAAAGCTGCATTTCCACCAGTAATGTGCGAGGAATGTGTTTTTCATCTCTCCTGTACAGAAAGTTTAATTTTCATGGGTAGATAGCCAGGTGAAAAATTACGTTTTCATATTCAGGGTGGAAAGTATTAAAAAAAAAGATTAGCCACGGAGTCGAAGATAATTGAGTTACGTCAATGACACTTTTTTTTCACGTTTCGGCATGGCTATCTTAATGCACGTCGTGACCAAGGAGCTTATATAAAACACTGTAGGCTGAACGCCGAACATCCGTTTCAAACAAGAAATTTGATCTTTATTACGTCACGAACATCATCATCATCATCATTCGTGAAATGTGAAAGAAAGAGATGAAATATATAAATAAGTAATAAAGGTTTGTATATAAGCTCCTTGGTCGTGATCAACTCGATTTTTTTTATAGTCGGCCGTGGCAAGTGGCCAGTCGAAAAGGTACCGTTGGAGGTTGGATATAAGTAAATTCAATTTATTATTATTCTCATTTTTTTGTAGTATTTTACTTTCCTCACAGTCGAAATGAAAAGTAGAGTGTCTAACTGGGGGGAAATTAGCCATTTCCCCTCGAACTATTGGCGCTTTCCACCCTTGGTTATCAATCTACTATTTCACAGCACAGCTATAGTGGAAACAGCTGAGCGGTGCGCGGCGCGAGGATCCTCGCACATCTCTGGTGGAAACGCAGCCTTAATGTGTTTACCACTTTGTTCTTTGTTTGAACTGTCTTGGCTGATGCTACCTACTTGAAGTATATGTATGCAAGGCAACATGTTAGCGGTAATATTAGGGACTTTAGTATGCAAGAGGATTATGTTGTAAGAAAAGCCTTTGTAATTGATAAGTGTAATAAATAAGACTAAAAAAAATGCATCAATACACATAAAATATAAAAAATATTGACGTGTTTTCATTACAAATACAATTGAAGATAAGTTTTTAAACTAGGGATTTATTTCGGGATAAATGGCTGGTGACATTATTTCACCGCGGCCTGTATACGTCTCACTGTAGTGTGTAGAGCACAAGCCTCCTCATACAATAAGGGCCGATTCACACCGGTATGGCAATGGCCGGCAGCGGCGCGGCGAGCACTTTCAGTGTGAAATAATTATAAACATTATATACATACTTAAAAGACCAGTATCGCTTAAAACAATGAACCGCCGACAAGGAGAGCGCGGGCGCGGCTGGGGGGACGGCTGTTTTTACTGGTCTTTTAATTATGTAGATAAAGTTTAAAATTATTTCACACTGAAAGTGCTCGCCGCACCGCTGCCATTCCGGTGTGAATCGGCACTAAGAGGGCTCGGGCCGCAGACCCTACGCGGGCACAGTGCGGATTGCAAACTTCACACACACCATTGAATTTTTTGCACGCTTGTGAACTTTTTGTCGAGCGAAGTCCGGCAACGTTGCGCCATTTCTACCTACATTGCTGGCGACACGTGTCTCTTCACGCTTAAATCACTGAACCGATTTAAATGATGTTTGGTATGGAGATAGTTTGAGATCCTGGGAAGCACCAGAGGCTGCTTTACCTATGGTGCAAGGGTGTGCGTTATGCCACCGTTGCACACGGGTGCTACATAAGCTATAACCGCCTCTGGGTAAGTCATAGGATAGCTTTATCCAGGAAAATTATTGCATAGTTCCCGAGGGATAGCGTTAAATAAATTCTTCGCAAACGGAGTCGCGGGCAGCTAGTAACATCATAAATGCAAAAGTGAGGATGTCATACCTACTTGTAATAAATAAGCACAAATTAGTACGAGAGATTATGTAAGCTAGTAAATTAGTGTAATTTAAAATTGACATTCTATTTTGTAAATTATATAATTATTGAGCCTTAGTATTTGTATCTTGACATTAAAATTTTACATTCATTATTTTTACTTATTTTGTTAATTTCATTAAATTGTAGGTATTTTACGTATTGTCCTAGCAACAGAGCATGTGAAACCTAATAAATATTTAAGAACTATTTTGTACACCATGTTTCTATGTAAATAAAGTATTTGATTGATTGATTGATTGAAAATTTCAATAGTGTTAAGTCTCCACCGATTGTGGCGGCCTGAGCTCGCGCAGAGCATGTTCGCGAGCGTGCGCGACGTGTCGCTCGCGGCGAGCGTGCTCGCGAGCGTCCCGCGCCGTGCGCGCGCGCAGGCGTGTCGCCGACGCCTCTTGCACGCATTTTGAGAACGCACCTGAAACACAAGTGGCATCGCTAAGTCGCGCGGGTGTACGGCTTGGTGCGAGCGCGGCGTGCTTGTTTCGGAATCGGAGCGTACGAAGCGGACGGAGCGGACGGATTTGTTGCTTTGTATAGATTTCTCCGGTGCAGAAATGCCGATCCAGCGCAGTACCATAGAAATCTATACAAAGCATCAAATCCGTACGCTCCGTACGGCTCGATTCCAATGCAGTGGACGCGCATAAAGGAGGATCTCTGAGTCAAAGGATCTCTGCTCTATTGAAATCTATTGAAACAGCACGCCGCGGGGAAGCGCATAAGGGGGAAGCGCGGCGGCTCAAGATTTAGGCACGTTTTTGGTATTTTTAAAACAAATACATTATTTAAAAAATGTAGGTAGGTACCTAACGTGTGTAGGCGATAGAAAACATCTAGTTTTATTATCAGTTAAAAAACCGGTCAAGAGCGTGTCGGACACGCCCGACATAGGGTTCCGTAGCCCACACTACAAGATTGGATGAGAAAAAAAAATTACCCCACTTACGTCTATGGGAGGTAACCTAAAAAAAAGACTTTTTTCTACCATTTTGTCGGCTCGGCACAGTTAACATACATATTCGTGCAAAATTACAGCTTTCTATTATAGCATTGATAGTCCCTGAGCAAAGCCGTTTTGCCATTTTGACTACGGAGCCCTAAAAACTCAGCGCAATATTTACGCCTTACCAAGGGATTATTTTGTTTTTTAGAGACGACTGGGATCTTTTTCTATCGAACCAAGTAATCGTGTTTCTACATTGTAGGTACCTATAATTTATAGAGTAAATACTCAAATATGTTGAGTTTCAAAACGAAAGCTTTACTAGTAATGATATAGCAAGGGATTAAATGAATGCAATAAATGCGCTAAAAGCACGGCGCGCTAACAGACATTGTTTGGAGTTAAAAGATGGTAGTGTTAAATACCCCTAATCTGTATGTCATTCACCGATAGTGTTCCAACACTTGACGACGTCCGCGACGGCGTCGCGTTCGTTGTAGCAGTCGATGACTTTCTGCTTGCTTTCCGCGCACACGGGGTCCAGCGCGATCATGTTCGCTGTCCGCATCTCTATGCGACGCGCCAGCGAGTTCAGATCATCCACGGTTATTCTAAAAAGATGCAGCTTTAGAACAAATATTCTAAAATAAAATGCATAATCCTGAGCTAAATTACCTATAACATAATTATGGTATGGTGAGCAATCAATATTTTAAGTAAATAAATATCACGGGACAAATTAACGCATTCACTACCACCGACGCATGGCAGTGAATGCGTTGACACCAACTGACTTAGTCCTAAAGCGAGGCTTGAGAACAGTTCGTAAATTTGCCGGGCCTGGGGGTAATACTACAAATTATTCAACTTACTGTAATTTTGTCAAAAGACTGTTTTCCCCGTTTCGTTCGACAGACGGGTTGATCTACCTCAGGGGTACCAATAAATAATAAATTTAACGAAACTAAACTGAAATACAAATTATTGAATACCCAAAACTCGAGAACAAGCATTCGTCATTTTACAAGCTTTTATTCAATTTGTTCATAGGTATACATTAGTTTTCGGGTTCTCTAATCACCAGGCCATAAATTCGGTCGACGAGGTTGTACGGTCAGCATCAAAAGTAGCTGCATACTTTTGTACTTTGTCGTTTTACAGCAACGTAGGTACTTGACACCATACAAATTTGACAAATGTGTTAAAACGACAACATAAAAAAGCGATCTGCTAGTTTTGATGCTGACTGTACCTAGTATTTTAAATTTTTGGACGGGTACCTGTTATTAAGTAAGTATCTACACACAAGTATCTACACACGCGCTACAGAATTGTGGTGTGGTCCATCCGACAACCGAGACCACACACTAACGCAACTCAACATGCTCCGTTACAGCAATCCGGGCCTTGTGGTTAGGTACTTATACAATATTATTGTATTATAATAGGGTTTTAGGGAATATATACGTATAAAAGTTTGTTTTATAAACAATTGTAGGAGTTAGAAATCCTGTATTTAGTTATGTCTCTGCTGTAGGACTCACTTGCTTCTCTCAGAGTGGCTCTCGTCCAGGCATTTCATTTTCTCCATGAAAATTTTCTCTTTGTAGTCGCCCCGCGGCATGGGGGGCACTGGCACTGAGGCCGCGGCCCCACCAGCTATCGTTGCGTCTTCCACCAGACGCTCCACCTGGTGATATTGTAGATCGAAACAAGAAATTTTGTTTACTATCCTCTTATTTAGATAGGTACCTATTCCAAATTAAAAGACTAAGTATCTGTGGAAATATAATAAAACATATTAGTTATTATTATTTGTTGTGAAATTTTGCTGCCCCCAAAAGTGTCTGGGGCGGGGCGCACCCGCTGCTTTTACTGCGTAGGACAACTAAATACTTAATATATGAAATAAAACGCAAAAAAATTGTGTAATTCGACTAACTTTCAAAACCCATAAACCTAGTAAGTAGATATTATGTAAATATGATTAAAATATGTTTTAAATCAATAGTTTATGACCTGTTGTATCAGGATCCATACCTAACTATTTTTTCGATGTCAAAGTTAGTGATTACACACGAACGCCGAGAACAGAAAAACAACGCGGGGTGCCTAGTTAGATCCTTACGATTTACCCTGCGTGCAAAAGGATGTAAGAAAAGTGTATAATAAAACATTAAATAAAAAAAAACCCGACTGCCAAAACTAAACGGAAGAAAATAAGTCTAGTGGTCTAGAACTCTGTTCAGTAGCTAATTTAAAGTTCAACATCTAATTTAGAGTTTTTGGCAGTCAGGGTTTTTTTTTAAATTTAATGTTTTATTATACACTTTTTTGATATTTATGTGAAAACGGTAGATTAAAAGTATTATAACCCATATATATTTAGAATGGGCTAATTATAAGCTTTCATTTGATACCCAATTGTTACAATACAAAATATTTTTTTTCATTCCTCCGCCATATTTTTTTCGCAGACGCTATATTGAAGTATTTGAAGTATTATATAGACTATGTCACTCCGACAGTTATGTATGAAGAATCCAATGATACCTCATATGTTAAAATCCGTCTAGCTGTTTAGGCTGCAGTGAGGACCAAAGAAATGGACATACATACCCACATACATACATACATACATACGCTCGAAAAACATAACCCTCCTTCGGGCAGTCGAGTAAAAAACTACGCTAGCGCGCCGCAGCGATTTATTTTGTGTGGCTATAGAATAGGTCCTAAATTCCCAATAATGCTGTTCAATTTTTTTATCAAATAAAATGTGGCGTTAAGCAGGGCTCTTGTCTCACCATCTTGTTGGAGATGCTGATGTGGTTGTCTTCGGTGTCATCGAACTGCGGGGGTTTCGGAAGCGGCCTCGAAAAATGCGTCGAGCGAACGGACTGGTTGCTGCCCATTTTGAACCGGCTTACTAAAAACAAAGGACCTTATTTTAAAAAAATAACAAAAAAGTAAAACCGAGCCAAAAAAGAAATTTTAACAAAAAATGAAATCGACTACAAAAACCTTAAAAATATTTTCCAGCAGGAGTGGAACAATAGTCGTCTACCTCACCTAGGTACATACTAGGTATATATTGGGCTTCAATCACTCCTGCTGGGTCGTGGGTGTGTGGGTTGTAATTTTTTTTTCTCTGTGTACCTATCTGTTTTTTGTATCGCTTACTATGTCTGGTGTACAATAAAGAGTCTTTGTATTGTATTGTATTGTATTGTGCTGAGGCACCGACTTTAAGCTAGAGGTACATAGAAAAATATTTTCAAGGTTTTTGTAGTCGGTTCCATTTTTTGTTAAAAATTTTTTTTGGAGTGTTTACATTTTTGATAAAAAACTTGCTCATTTTTCACTTTTTAGTAATTCGTAGCCAAAGTACATCTCACAACGATTCCGTTAAGCTCAAACACGGCTTAGTTACGTTGTTTTATAACAGAGTTCCGTTGCCTACCTTCCGGCTTCAGCATCAGATCAGTTCAAAAGAATCATTAACTTAAAGCTTCTTCTTAGTTGCTTATCTAGGCATATTAATCATGATCATTTATAGACGCGCGAGCATAACTTAACTTTGACGAGTCCCATTGGCCATCTACGGTCTTCTTCATCAGGTCCAGTTCATCAAATGATACTTTCTGAATGTACGAGTAAATGCTTATCTTAATTCTAAAAATGCCAAAATCGCCATAAGTGTGCCTATAAAATTTGAGGGTTGCCCTCGATTTCCCCAGGGTTCCATCATCAGATCTGGACTTGGTGACAATGGGACCACCTCAGAAGAGCGTAGAACCTCCTCCTTTTTTGAAGTCGGTTAAAAACAGTTCGGAACTTTGAATTTACCTACCTATTACTACAGGGGCCAGGGGCAATTTTACACGCCTTGTATAGGTGCTTAAAGTAAAAATATTAGGTAAGTCGTACTTCGTGTATGAATGAAGGAAACAATCGACTATCTGGTATCAAGAATCCGCCCTAGGCGTTACGTTATCTCGCCCGGAATTACTGCTGCGAGCCCCGGCGTTAATAATGTCCAATTAAACGCATTCTACGGAAGATTAACACAAAAACTAAGATACGAATCAAATATAGTTGTGCAAGCTCTCAGCGGAACTGACGCTGAGAATTGGTTTGTGTAGATATATCTGGTCTGGCTTAAAAATAAATTTACATGAGATAAGGAAATGAGAAAATAATTGGTGACGTAAAATTAGTGTCTGCGTGTGTTCTACTCTAATTTGATGTAGGCATTTTCAAACAGATTGTAAGTAACGAAAATTCTCAATATCTAACCTGTGATGTTGCTATTGGAAGATGATAAGAAAAGGGTTAAGTATACTTTCTTTAATGGCTGGCAACCTTCTGGCAACAGACCAACGGCTCTCTTTGAGTTGTTGGCACTCATTGCCGGTGGTGAGTGGTGACCATTTCCTATCAAATGACCCTCGATCATGCTCGTTTGCCTCCCTTAAAAAAAAAAAAACCGGTCCAGAGCATGTCGGGCTATGCTCAGTGTAGGGTTCCGTAGTTCCCGACCTTGCCTTAACTTAACTGCCCTACCTGAGAAGCATAACACTGCAATTGCTACTTTTTAAAGTGGCAGCTTGCAGCTTGCTTCTCAGGTACGGAACTTTGTCTTAGAAACCATTTTTTACAAAAACTTAAAAAAAAGTTTGCAAGGTAAGTTGAAAATAATTTTCCTACAAAGTTTTTATCATGCCAAACTTCCGTGTTTTTTTTCAATTTTTTTCATGTCCGGTTCAAAAGTTATAAGGGAGGGGGACACATTTTTTTGAACTTCCGGAGTAATTTTTTTTTGATGTAACCCTATTCATTTTCAAATACCTATTCAACGACACGACACATTACGTGTAGGTATGGGAGGTAGGTACTTAACATTTTTTTTATTTTACCACTTTGTCGGCGTGACTGATAATAATATGTATATTCATGCTAAATTACAACTTTTAACGGTCTCTGAGTTTAGCCGCGGACAGACAGACAGACAGACGGCCAGACATGTCGAAACTGTAAGGGTTCCTAGTTGACTACGGAACCCTAAAAAATTACAGCCGTATGTAGGGACATTTAATGATAGTTCTTAATCAATGTAACATACGCGCCTTTTAGGAAATTCTGTAGATCATTATCTTAAACTTAGAGAGCTATTGTCCGTTTCACGTTTGGAAGTGTCCCACGAACTATCCTTGAACTTTGCGTGCTGATCATCGCGATACAATCGACGATCGCGAGCGTAAGCCGCAGAGCATGGCATATCATTAGCGGGCATGACTTCAACTATTGAAAACGGATGTAGTATATTTTGATTTTTTATGTTCACGACATCAATCTTAAATGGCACTGAAGCTACCGTATTGTTATGCTATGTTATGTTAGCTTAGTGTTTCAATCAACCACAGGAAGAGTTTGTCGCCAATTACCTACATACTATGCTACTTAGTAGCCCGAATTGGCCCTATGTTGTACGGCAAGTTACTTTGACTCCTTTCTGGACGCCGCCACAGTACCTAGTCTCGTTATACTACTTAGTTGAAGTCAATTCGAATATTAGTCATAAGTAGAACATGGATTACTAAACGTGTCCTTAGGCACATGTTAAAAAAAATAACACATCATTAAAAAGCCGTCATTACAAATCTTTTAATAAGCAAGTGTTAAATATGTGGTCGCCTTGTAATCTAGGTACATGAAGTTCTAACAATAGTAAAACAATAAACTTAATTCAGTATCGATTTTTACAGGAAGATATTAAACATTATTATCAATCAAAGAAACACCTATTCTGGTGTCATGCAATCATGCTAAATTTTGACGTTGGTAATTATCGTGAAGATTATATAGGTACAATAGGTATGGCTAAGTCCCAGGACGCACCTGAATTTGCGTCACTAAGGGCGCTTAGCGCTTAGCGATAATCGCTAATTAGTTGAACAAAACAATGTTAGCAATAGTGTTTATTAAATAGGGTTATTACTGCTACCCCTTCTGAGGTCTTTGCACACCGCCTTTTTTTAAACGCGCCGTCGACGCGCATTCGCATATCGAATGCGATACGGACGCGAGTTGTATGCCTGCTCTATGAAAAGAAAACGGCGTCGTAAACGTTTTATATTATGTAAGTTTCCCAAATAAAATTAGAGCGTGGATTCCTAATTCATGACGTTTATAAAAACCTTGTTATTGAATCCACGGCAGAACCTAAACAAATTTTTGATCGACTAGGCATTATATGGCCATATTCTTCTCTATTTAAACACTCACTCTATCTCTCACTCTATTATCTCGGTTTTAAAGCGATTGCTAATTTGTTTACAAGGTAGATAGGTACACGATGTGGATGCTAGATGTGAAAAGGAAAAAGTCCATGAGTAAGCTTTATTGTAAAATGTCAACCTGGTAAGACCAAAATTCGTCATGCTTACAGGAATGTTTTAGTGATGTAAACAGGTTTCACCATAATAAAAATACTTTGCAACGTTAAATTCCTGACTCAGCTGCAAGTTCCGAGGAAAGATAAGGTACGAGTCGTACCGTACGAATCCCGAAGCACCGACCTTGTATATGGGATATTAAATTATACGTCATTACGTACTTACATGAGTTTGAGCTTAGAGAGTATGTATATTTTAATGTGGCGATCTATCAAAACAATGCAGTTTAACAACAAGATATTTAAATACAATAAAGCGCTTAAGCACTTAATTCACACGCACACCTATTTTTTTTTAAAAAGACTAGCGAATTAACATGCGCTTATCGACTAAGATAGAGTTACTTTGCGGTGGTTTGTCTGACAGTATGTAAATCTTCATAAAAAATTATAGAACTTGTTGACATCACCCTAGCTTCATCTATAGTCGTCACATAGAATAACTGCCACATCACATTCTGCATTACGGTATCGAGGATTCTCAACTTGGATGCAATGTACAACTTTCAACTCACTTCCTTCGGATTCATAACCATAACTTCGGAGGCATAACAAAACTTCGATACAGGACGCAGGACGCGCGATATACTTAGGATGTAGCAGTTGTTCTCTCGATGGGGTTACAAAACTTCTCCATTGCAAGTGTCACAGGAACCATAGTAAAAATGACTCTATCATAATGAATACATGAACAGATTAAGTTAGGTTGGTACTTTTTTTTTTTTATTCGACTGGACGGAAAACGAGCAAGTGGGTCTCCTGATGGTAAGAGATCACCACCGCCCATAAACATCAAACTTATATTGTACTAGCCGTTGCCCGCGACTCCGTCCTGCGTTTTATTTGTTTATCGCTATGCCCCGGGGAACTATGGATTTTTCCGGAATAAAAACTATCCCATATGCCCTTCCCGGGGACTCAAACTATCTGTATACCGAATTTTATCCAAATCGGTTCAGCGGTTTAGACGTGATTCACTAACAAACATCTTAACATCCAAACATCTTCACAAACTTTTACATTTATAACATTAGTAGGATAATTTCGTTTTGTTAAATATTTTGCAAAAAATTTGGAAACCTATCATTAGATTGCTGATCTGATTGCAGATTGTTTTTTTACTTATTATTTGATTATACTGATTTGTAGTGTTCTAAATATGAAGAGCACCTATTTGTATTGTATTGCTTGGCAGCTGGTTGTTTCGCCGCGATTGTTTCCTTACAGAAATGTTCATTGAAATTCGCACCCGAAGCCACCAACGGTTGTAAGTCAGTTATTATTAGGCCAAAACATTACTAATTATTATAATTATTTATAATGTATAAAAAGCTGCATTCAATTATGTAACAATTATAACGTCTTAGGCAATAAATATCCGATGACTACCTGCAATGGTCTAATGACATTGATATGTAGAACCGGATGCAGGTTCGAATCCAGCGTTGGAACTAGGGTGTGTAATATTTGTTAGCAGTATTACTTTGCTACGTAAGCTATTTCCGCGAATATACCAATGATTTTCCAATTTGGTAAAGGTCAGTGAGTTAGAATAAATGTGTGGTAATATTTCTGGTATGACTGAATATTACCACCGAAATATTGGACTTAAATGACCGCCATAATATGTCACACATAGATTTTGTTCAGGGTTTTCCGTAAAATGTACTTTGTTCCTATATGTCAGCAGTAAGCAAAGGAGTTCCGTTTAATGAGGGCTAAAAGACAGGTCATTTATTTATTAGCCAATTCCAAGCAAGACTGTAACGTCAAAAAACCTCACGATACTAACGCCATCTAGCAATATTTCGCCTATCTTTTAGCCCTCATTGATTAGGTCCAGACCAGGGTGTACCTATGTAGAGCAGTATCTAGAATACGGGCTTATTCGGGAATTGAATATTGGCTCTTAAACATTTATTATATTATTTCGGGCACAAACATATAAGTAGGTACTCGTATTTTTTTTGTATTTTGTGTTCTTATTTTTTTTTGACCCTATTATTTATATTTGTGTGTTTTTTTTCATTTTTAAACATGTTTACTCAAGATTAATTAAGATAAAGATTGCTTCGTACAAAATTGTACAGTCACCAGCACCTAGTCTGACACAACGAATCGTGCATAAATATCTGATACGACTCTATTTCTAGGGCCAGTAGGACGTGTCAGATATTTTTTGCACGCTCCCCTGCACGCGCTGTAATCGATATTTATGCAGGTGACTATACAAAGTTGATTCGTAGTCGCACAATTAAAGTAAGAGCATATATTTTGCGCAGTCGGTTAAAAGAAATTAAGTACCCGGAAGCCTAAATTAGGAAACTTACTGGTAAAAGACATTAATAATAGCTTTTTACTCGGCGATATTTACCTCGTTAAAATATTTTGCACGAAAATAGCATGAAAGTTTTTTATAAAAAAAAACAAGTGCTAGTTGCTGACAGCCTATTCGCTCCTCTTGAAGTGATATCGCGCGTTATCGCGGTACAAATTTTTACGGCAGTGGTAGTATAGGTACCTAATAGTTGACCTATTAGATGCCAGGGTGCCAGGGCGGGTTTGAGAGGGGAGGGAGCTGAGGCAAACTTTGGTGCACACCTCGGGTGACCAATTTCGTGTTATAAATACCTAGACTTATTTATTGCTAATTGCAGGGGGGACGGGGTGTGTGCATCCAAACTTACTTTTGCACTGATTCAACAATTTTGTAGATCCGCCCCTGAAGGTGGCGGCTATACCAGTATGAAAAAGTGAGATGTACTTAGATTAAATCTGGATTTGATGTAAAGCTTGATCTTTCTCTGTAATTACATAGTTAAGCTTCTAAACTTTATTTACTTACACCACGATAAAAATAAATGCAATTCGCATTGCATTGTCTTAAATCTTTAGAACTTTCCGTAAATCCTATAAATTTCGTTTACTCGCTGTTACAATATCACTTTAACGGTCTTGAATGCAGGCCCGGGTAACCGTTTACTGTCATTTAATTATACAGCCTTGAATATAAATTATACGGGTGTTTTGACGGCATAAAAGATCCCGGACTTAAAGACACCCCTACGTTCTGCAATTTCTATCAAATTCTGCATGTGGTGCGGTTAGTTATTGATATCAGAATAACAACATTGATATCAAGAATAAGTAGACGATGAAAAATGTGTACTTAAGTACTTACTTAAAAATTTCTCAACCTATGCCGCTAAATGAATGAAAGTTCTATTTGAAAAATTCTTAAAGCTGCCTGGTGGTTTGAAGTGTCCCGTACCCCCTTTTTTCTAGCAACCGTAAAAAAACACAGTACACAACTAAGATACAACAGTTTGTAAGTGTATTTTCTTTCAAAAACCGTGGGAGTTAAAACCTACATAATTGTACCTATGCGGTTTTACCTACCTACACCCCGTTGATATGGAACTATGACACAGTGTATATATATATTTATATATATATATATATATACAATAATCATATATATATATATCAATGTTGTTATTACTGTGACTATGAAGTGGCAAGAAGTAAAGTCCACGTAAAGGAAATGGTTCAGAAACCACAGATTGGCAAAAAATAACTTTGCTTTTCATATACCTAAACACAATCAAAGTCAAAGTCAAAGTGATTTATTTGTAAACATATGTATAACTGATTACAGTGGTGGAAAAATTTGGCATGCAACATTATGTTTTGCCGATAGGCGTACAATAATCAAAGATGAAATTAAAATTAAAACTAGGATTAAAATAAAATAATATAGGTACTTATACAAAAAAAGAAATAATTAAAATATAAAAAAAGAGATTTCAAGTATGTCAATGCTAATAAAAACTAATTATTTAATTTAAATTGTCTGTAAAAAAATCTGAAATTGAATAATAGCATTTAGAAATAAAACATTTAGAGAGCTTATTCTTTAATGAAGCACTAATTAAATTAGCTGGACGTTAAACGCCTGCGCGAGTTTGACATACACACCTACTATGCAAGTAGCTTTTTTATCATTTCTAAAATAAATATAACCTAACCTAACCTAACCATAAAATTAAATCTGGATTTAAGCTTTTGTACATGAGACGTTAGAAGGGTCAACTAATTCGAAAAAACAATAATAAACAATATCTCGTCCATTACCGTCTAGTAACACGAGAAACTTTATTGAAAACAATTATCAATGTACGACGAAGTAAGGTCAAGAGTAAAGATGCGCAAAACTGGTTCTTGTTAGAAAAGAATAAGTCAGCGTAGAGACTGGGCATGAATAAATTATTTTGTTTTGCGCAGTTTTTTGGCAATTGGTAGATATTTAAATAGCATAAATATTTAAAAGTTTTGTCAATCGCTACAATTTTCTGAATAATGAGAAATAGGGTAGGGCGGGGCACATTGAGCAATTTTGGAATTAACG
Source organism: Choristoneura fumiferana (assembly GCF_025370935.1). Taxonomy (NCBI): domain Eukaryota; kingdom Metazoa; phylum Arthropoda; class Insecta; order Lepidoptera; family Tortricidae; genus Choristoneura; species Choristoneura fumiferana. The sequence continues at coordinate 10,670,851 of NC_133483.1, read as the reverse complement.
TCTTGTACCTACTTTCGTGATGGTTTGCGTTAGAAACAAGATATCCGTTTTGATTGTTAGGAAATTTATCTGGGGATAAACGTCCCCAGACAGATTTTCGATATTCTGTGTTGTTTAGCAAAAAATCGCTTTAAAGTGAACAAAGGTAAACATTGAATTTTTTTGATCGAAGGGAATTGTATGAAGAAAAATAATTAAATCATCATTATTTATTGCTTGTATTTCTTTATTACGAAGAAACTACTATCGGTTTTTTAATCACATATTTTAACGGAGTTTTTGACCCCGGAATCAGGTTTCATTAGTCAGGACTCAGGAACTGCCTGTCATGGTACCTTACCTAGTAATGTAGATAAACTTAAAATTACTAATGTTATTAACACTTACTATTATCGTAATATAATACTAGAATGAGATCAATAAACAAGATTTGTTACTTCTTTGTAACGAACATGTAATCAGTTAAATCAGTAAATGCTCAACTTGCCCCGTCAAAAACTGACCAACTAGCCCCCTGCCACGTTTTTTTATTAAATCTTAGGTTATAATAAAATTGGTAATACCTACCACATACGCATTAAAACATAATAGACTTTACTAAGTACTTATGCCTACCTGATGCCTGAAACATCTGTTTTCAAAATTTTAGAAGTAAAATACCACAGTTATTTTTTTTTACTTTTTAACTCTTAAAAAACAAATGACGTGTGTCACCAACTCCTACGTCGCGTGGCAACAGGTAATGGCGGAAAGCGTTCCCCTCCCCCGGACCTCACTTTCCGCCATTTGATGTTCCAACGTCGCGTGTTTAGTTTTGGAGATATTTCGAATGCTTAACTTACCCGCTTGCTCAACATGCCCCGCCCTGCCCTACAATATTATATGAAAATGACAGTATTTAGTCCAGGTTTAACTTTTGTTTTATATAAATACCACAACATCCAGCGTCAACACCCAACGCTCGATCTAAAATTCTGGCACTCACAACTTAGGTACTATTCCTGTCTTTATGCAGCGCATAAGACTTGTATGAGTTGATGTTCGGAAGAGAGTTATTCCTATAAACACAAAAAGATTCCATAACAATTGTCATTCAGTTGTGATAAAGACTTTCAGAACAGTAGAATTTAGGGTTCTAGGATAGAGCTAATTGTGTGATATCAAGGTGCTAAAGCCAGACGCATTTCATTTTTACTTATTTTGCGTAACTCTTCGTTCCACCAGAGATGTGCAAGTATACGTTGCGTGCGAGGAATGTGTTTCTCATGAACCAATAGAAACGCTTCGCTAAGGTATTTTCACTAGAGTTGCGCTGAGCAAGGATGGGTACCTAAACCAAGCGTTTCTATTGGTCCATGACAAACACATTCCCCTAAATGTATCCTCGCACATTTCAGCATGCAGCTTAACCTAAGAGCAATCTAATTTATTGCGTTTTTGTTTACGATGCGCACGCTGTTGTAAGCTGCGTCTCTGGCGACGTATGACGTCACCGGAGGCTGCGCGGTATATACGAGATGCGCAAGAGTGGCTCCTCACTGTGCGCCCGAGTGAGACTAGTGCTGTACCAAGATGCTACGTTTCGCTACCATTTACGCTGTTGCGGTAAGTGAAAAAAAAGTTAAAAAATTTCAGAAGCTATTAAAAATATATAAACATTTTAAATTTTTAGTTGAAGATATTTTCTTTTTGTTAAAGTTAAAATAGGTAAATTGGAATTCACAGTATTAAATATTAACCTAAATATTTTAAATCTTCATGATACATTTTCGATTGAAAAATGTTGCTACTCAAACTTAAAGAAATATCATTAAAATTAAATGAAATTCAATGGTTCTTTTGGCAGAACATCTTGTAGATAGTGTTGATAATATACCAGGTACCAAAATTGCTCAAAAAAGCATAGCAATGGCAAGAGCATAAAAATCGACATTATTACCGTAAAGTATCGTTACTTTCGTGTTGATTTATAAAAATATAATATTTAAGTTTAATTTAAAAATAAAGAATAACCCCCTTATTCATAAAACTTAACAAGCCTATGTTAACTAATAAATGCTTTGTCCCTTTCTAACAAATACAAATGTCGAAGTGACAGATAAGGACAAACGAATTTTAATGGCATTTTAACTAAAATAGGTTTGATTGTCGTTTATGAATAAGGGGGTAAGTCACTAAAAGCTTGAATAATTCAAAGTATCAAATCGAAATAATCATCCTTGCGGCATCTTTTCTTTACCCGATTTGACACGCAACAACAGGACCTGCAATTTGCATCCTATCTTCTGAGCAATCATTCGAGTCATTAGGAGCCATTGATATTCTGTGGAGCATTTATTTTCTTTCTTCGTATAATTCGAGGTGTCAGTTGGTATTCAAAGAGCCCGTGATTAGTGCTTTATTTAGGGTCAACAGCAGTGATTCTTAACCTACAGATTATTACTTGAGGCAGAAAAACGTCTATGGGCCAGTACAGATGGACTGCATTCCAACTGCAACGTAACTGCCGACTGCCCATACATTTGTCATTGCAGTTCCATTGCAGTCGGCACAACTGCACGCTGACTGCGATAAAAAATTGTGAGCAGTCGGCAGTTGCGGTTACGTTGCAGTTGGAATGCAGTCCGTCTGTACTGGCCCTTTCCCAAAGGACAGCAAGCAAGATCTTTAGACACAACGGGGATAAAAAGGATAGACGGGTATAATTATTATACTTTTGAAACAGGAACAGATTGTTTTAGTTGCTTTGGTTTCAAAAGAACTTACTGAATATATTTAACATACTACTCTCACTACACTTATATTTTTACATTGTATTTCTATGTTTGATCTCGACACGGGTGACACTCTTTCCCGGCCCGGATTATACCGACATGGAAATACCGACCCTATTTTTTGTGTACACGCCCATAGAAACTGACGTGAGCTTCTATGGGCGTGTACACGAAAAACAAGGTCGGTATTTCCATCCCGGTAGAGGAAAGAAGTGGCCCGGAAAGAGTGTCACCCCTCAACACAATCAATAAAAACAGTGTACGACTGAAGTGAAAATTACTCTAGGTACGTTAAAATGTACTTATTTACCTACACTTCAGATTTTATAACATAAAACAGTATCAAATTGACTACATACCTTAACAACTGTTTTCTGAACTGTTTGAACACACAATTAATAACAATTAAAACATTACACAGTAAATTTAATTTAACGAAAATTTTACACAAAACGTCACATTCTGTCAACGTTTTCTTCATGATTGTTTGTGGAGTGATATTTTTTTTATCATAGAGTCGGAGAAATTTAACGAAAAAGTTATTAGCGTTGAGCCTAGACATCAATCAGGACCGTGTTTTATATTATTACTAGCTTTTGCCCGCAGCTTCGCCCGCGTGGAATTTGGTTATCGCGCAGTTTTCCTTTGGGAACTGTGCATTTTTCCGGGATAAGTAGCCATGTCACTCTCTGGCCCATAAACTATATCTATGCCAAAAATCACGTCGATCCGTCGCTCCGTTTCGACATGAAAGACGGACAAACATACAAACACACACACTTTCGCATTTATAATATTAGTATGGCACAAAGAGACACTTGTAGAGAAGAGCAGTGTGCGGAGAAGGAATGACCATTGAAATCCCTTTTAAAGGATAATGGCACATTGCAGCTTCCGACCATTACATTCGCTCTACGTTTTTCGTCAGTCCTTATGGTTCATTTTACCTAACTATTACTTTAATGGTTTAGACAGACTGCAAAAACAATTATTTTTTAAATTTAGATATAAAACTTTAGTTTATTCTTCATCAACATCATCATTTCAGCCGCAAGACGCCCACTGCTGGACACAGCCTCCCCCAAGGCTCTTCACTCAGACCGTTCTTGTGCTTTCCGCATCCACCACGATCCCGCGATCTTATAACCAGGTTGTCGCTCCATCTCTCCCCGTCTCTCGTCTAGTGACGTCTCCGTTGTCGTTAGGTTTATACTTGCTTTAATCAAAATATACATAAATTACTCCTTTATCCTCCTCCTTTTTGATAAATTTGAAGTAATTTTGATGCTTAACGGCTCCGTCTACTGTACCCTCTTTGTGAGCACCAAATTACGTCGTCTCTGAGTTGTAAGAACTCATCTTGGTAAAAAACAACTTATAAAAGTTTGGAAACCCCCTATTTTCAAAGTTCAATGCAATATCTCATAAACACCAGAACCGATTTTAATGGAACTCAGCTAAGAACCATCTTGATTAAACCAGCTTTCGTATAAAAGAAACGCATGTAAATCCGTTCATCCGTTTGGGAGCTATAGCTATGCGACAGACAATAAACACGTTAAACTTATAACCACCCTCTTTTTGCATCGGGGGTCAAAAAGGATCGTCAATTTTTAGCAGAAACGCTTATTACTTGTACATGATGAATTTTACAAAGTTCTTTTCAGTCACAAACTTTCCGGTAATTGCAAATGACTTGCACTTGGCATACTTTGCTTCAGCAGGGTCACAATGGACTACCATACATTTGACTAAAACAACGCATTTGCCTCAATGATGTTGTGCTGTGAGGCAAGATGTTACAATGGAACACAAAGTTGTATCGTTAAATATAACGAGTTGACGTTGAAAAAATTGGTATTGTGTGTCTCCTTCGCGTTAAAATAAATAAAAGAGTAAATAACTGTTTTTTTTAAACCTGTGACACCAATTACTCATATCGGTGACGCTTGTGACGTATTTTATAAAACACTAGCCGTTACCCGCTACTCCGTTCGCGTAGAATTCGGTTATCGATATCCCGCAGGAACTATGCAATTTTCCGGGGTAAAAACTATCTATGTCCTTCCCCGGGACGGGATTCAAATATCTGTGTACCGAATTTCATTCAAATCGGTTCAGTGGTTTAGACGTGATGAAATAACAAACAAACAAACAACAGACTTACAAACTTAATTGATCTCCTCCTCTTATTTCTGAAACTACCAGTTCAACATTTCATCCCTTATTTCGCCCCTATAAGTGATTGCTTTTTTTAACAACACTATAGGTACAATTTGTCAGCTGTAGCTACAAAAGTTGCAATTTTTTAATGTAGCACTTAATTAATTATTTCTCTCCTTTATGGTTTGAGTATCGAAAACCCCATTCTGAGTACTCGACACGCTTATATGATGAAAACTCTATGCAAAATTTGAACCTCCTAGCCTAGAACCCGTAGTCCAATGAGTATATATGTCAGTCCGTCAGTCTTTTAGTTAGCTTCTTCTTTTATATAAATTTATGCTTAGGTGCACGACAAAGTAAACAAAGTCGTGTAAAACAAAAGCCTAGAAGTTTCACGATTTCACTCATGTTTTAACAGGAAAACACGTATCGGCTCAAAATGCTGGTCTATCAGCACCGTATCTCGGAGTCGGAATGCGGAAGTTTGACCAAGCAAAAGGATGAAATACTGTTTCGATCGATCGGAATCTAATCATTGGTTAGTGAATCCGACGACCTTAGGCGCAACAATTACCGCGTCAACCTAAAATGTAAGCAACAACATGTGAATTAAATTTATTAAAGCTACGAACATAGAGCCAAGATATAGCTTACGACCGCTGATGTTAAATTAAATTATTGGCATCGACTTGTGAAACATATACAAAATATCATGTTTGTTTCTACCACTTTTCGAGTTTCCATAAAGAAATGATGTCGTGTAAGAGCGACGTTATATAAAGGAAACATATCAAAAATTTTAAAAATATTTCTGTTTCAAAAAAAATCTAGTCTGTGACTAAATAAAATCTATGGTAATATTAGTATACTTCACTTATTAAAATGTTAGCTGAACTCGATTATATAACTTAAAATACAGCTAAATCGATTATATCAAAAACCGGAAAAACTTTCTCAGATCATGTTTCTTTTTATAAATAAATTTATTTCAGATCGGAGTCAATATTTTTATAAGTAGGAACACAATTAGATTAAGATAAAAACATGGTATAATTCACTTCAAAACCTTTAATGTTCTGGGTTCGATTCCCAGTGCTGGTCTCTTTTTCTGGTTTTTCTGTGCATCCATGTCTCAGTTGGTATTTTCGATATGGTTTCACGGGATACCCGTAAAAGTAACAAATTTGGAGTTGAAATAAAAAATACAAAAAGACTCCAAAAAACCAACCATAATTTAATGTTAAGTCAATAAAGCCGAATTAATATCGATCTCTATGTAGTTGACTATGAACTGTATCTAATATCATCGAAATTCATCCAAACATTTTAACATGAAAGAGTAACAAATAAGCTCACACACATACCTACACAAATTTTCCTACTTATGGTCTATTATTATTAGGAGTAGGATTTTATGATTCGAGAAGATTCTCTTTATTCTGAAGTCCTTTAAAAATAACTACCTGCATTCGGCTGTAAATTAAGTAGATTTTTCAATGTAAATTCGACTTTGTGCAAAACAACATAACAAAGTAAAGCTTTTGCGCATCAAATTCTTTGGGTCATCACTATAATTAGAATATCGGAAACTAAGAAAAACCGTTTTTTTTCAAAACGTTACGGCACGATTTTATTATAATTCGAATAACACTAAAACATTAATGATGTTATAATGAGAACATCAATCACTCAAGGAAAAAGGTCTTTGTTAATTTAAACACAGAACACCTGTCAATGATTAATTTTGAGGTCCACGTGTAGTTAAATTCATAGCTTGTAGCCACATCTTCAGATTTCGTAGGTAAATTTGGTACCATCAAACGTGTTTATGAAATAAATAATATACGAGTATACCTACCATATCGTACAATTTTAGGGTTCAGTGCCTCAGTTAGCAAAAACGGAACCCTTATACACTATGATTTTTAATCGGTGATCAGCAGTTGACAAAATATTAATTTAACTACCAGCTAAAATCGAATTCAACAGGCGAAGTCTTGGCAATCAGCTAATTTTTTTATTAATTACAATTTGCTATCTTATTGAATCCAATAACTACCGGATACATGGTCATCCTACATTCGTTATTGAAGGGAAGTAGATATCTAAGGGGAATTCCCCGTAAGTTGTAGATTACGTCAATATTCACGAGTTTGACAATGACAACTTATTACTCAGAAGGTTAAGAATAAAGAATTAAGCTTTTGAAAAAGGTTATAAGCACATAGATAACAAAATTATTAGGGTGACAAAGAAGTTTTTAAAGCACAGCCAGCAATAAAAGTCAGTAAATCTTAAAATTTTACGTCCGTCTTTCATAGAAATACTGACTTATTTCTGGCATAGCAGCCAGTAGGTAGGTAATTATCTTAAATGACCCCACGATGCGTTACGACCTGTTAAATTTTAATCACTTCAATTATACATATAACATTATCATCACTTATACATCACATTCTACATACACACACCCGCATATTTCTATACATACACATCAGTTTGATTACCATTACATGATTTAATCTCAATAATATTTAAATATTGTAAGCTTATATAATTTTATTTAATAAGGATAATTATTTAGCTTTTATCTTGAAACAGTTCACTTTGTAATGAATTTGGGAGTAGATGCTGACAACTGAGATACAGGTTTATACCTAGTTCAGTGGTCAGTGACTTCATAAAATTATGTACAATCTCTTTTTGATCAATAAAATATAAATTATTATTATTAGGATTTGCTAACAATGCATATTCATAGGTAGGTACCTTAAAAAATTTACGTAACCCTCGGTGTGAGAGTTTTAATATTCACTGAAGTACAAATGGGTTAAGTTAACAATTATGTTAACTGATTTCAACATTGAAATCAGGGATGTAACGGATATGGTTTAATCGGAACCGAAAGCGGAACCAGATGTTTTCAATGTAGTTTATCGGACCCAAAAACGGAATCGAAAACGGAACCGGAACCAGAATCGGAGCCAGAGTCTATTGCGTAACGTTTCAGACACTCACGATTACAATCATATGGTAGTTTTCGCATACAAAAACTGTCATTAGATTGTGGTCGCGGGGTGATGTACGCCGCTCATGTCCAGTCGCCGCGCTAAGCATTAACATCCGATATAACTTCCGTTTCAAAAGTAACATAACCGGAACCGAAACGGATGTTTAAATCAAACGGAAGTTCCGACCTAACGGAAACGGAATCGGAGCTCCGTAACATCCCTGATTGGAATGATAAGAAACCACCCTAAAACAACAGAAAGAGTAAAGGACATGATCAGCTTAAGTAGGTATTCATTTAAATGTACAGAAATGGATATTAAGAGTTTGTTGGACAAAGATCTCTAAAAGCAAATTAAGAATCAAATGAGACGTCACAAACGGAAGTGTTGATGAATCATAAGTTTCAACTAGTTTCGGTTATAACGTTTGATTTTGCGTATGACGTTATTGCTCATTCAGAACGGACTAAAGGTTAATTGTGAGGCGAGATTGAGCTTAAGTTCATGGCTACTATGGCTTTATACTGCATGCTTTGTAGTACAACATAATGATATGTTACGTTAATCGTTGCCCGGTATAATAATATTGATGTTCTTTTTATTCTTAGTCTATGGCCAATATGACCATCCTTATGTTTTGATAGTTTAATCAGTTTAAAACAGTCTTTCCCAATGTGGGCGATACCGCCCCCTTGTGGGCGCTGGAGGCCTAGAGGGGGGGCGGTATGAGGCCCAGAAAAATCTTCACCTTAGTGCCTTCATTAGGCGAGACTAATATATTATTGAGGATTTAAAAGTGAAAAAAATGGGGGGCGCTACAAAAGAAGTGTGGTTCGGCAAAGATCGTATCTACAGGCAGAACTATACCATAGCTAATGGCATCGACTGGAGCTTGGTACGGGTCTGCAGTTTGGATGACATTGCAAGCGTAGTCAACGAAAAAAAGGCTTGTCTTGTTTAAAATCATTTTTTTCCGAAAACTTTTTTTTATTTTTGAAAATTATAAGCACGTTACAGTTAAAAAATATAAAAGCATGTCGAAATCTAATATATAAACAAATAACTTAAAAAAAGTTACTTAATCTATTAATTCAAGTTAGCTCATTTCACAATATTTCATTAGCTTAGCGCTTATTTATATCTCATTATAACTATGCTGATGACTTGTTAAATTACTGATGGAACATCTTCATTTCCATACATATTCATATTTACTGTCCGGTTTGTTTGTTGGTCTCGGACCTTCGGAGAACCTTCAAAGTTATGGGTCCTTTATTAACTCTGTTCTCATATACTCGTACTTAGCTATACAGCTTAATTAAAATATAATTAATAAAGAAATGCTTAAAAGATCAAAGAAAAAAAGGCACACCGCCTAGTTAAGGAGGATGATATGCTTAAATTTATGAAGTATTTATCCTATAACGAACGATAAGTACTTATTTAATACCTAATTGATTGATTCAGGCTTTATTTTGAGGAGGCTCCTATCTTTATTACAACCTTTCTACTTTTTTTCTTTCCCGCGCTTTGGCAGCGGAAAAGCAAAGTAAAACGGTTGTAGTTCATTAGTAAGGACATAATGATTAGGTCTTTTACTAAAACTGTTGCTTGAGTTGCTGCGAAATCTAAAAACCTATTACAAAAAATGAACTGTGACTATAATAAATGCAACATCTAATTGTCATCATATTATTATCTAATGAACTCATACTTTATAATCAATATAATCGATCTGCCGTATTATTTCTCAGGCACATCGTGATATGCCTGGCCAACGTTTAGGCATATCATGAAATGGCGGCGTTTCACGATATGCCTAGGAATTTCGTGATCTAGCGGATTTTACGATCGGCCGCCGACATATACATCTAACCATCTGACATGCTAACACTATTCAAATGTCCGTTTAAAACTTTATTTCCTATGAAGTAATTCTTATGTAAGTGTCATATTTTAGTTTACTTTCTATGTCAACTTAGGTGGTTACGTGGATTTACATTATTTAGGTAATAAGGATTAGATGATTCCTTTCACAACATAAATAATTCATAACAGCTATGTTTAATGAATTAATATTCCACTTCATAATAAATAACGTTATCGACTTTATAAGCATTTCTGCTTGTAGACTGAGGATTATTATTGCTTAATAATGAAGATATATTCAAAAAAGTTGTTGTTTCGAAATAAAATGTTACTTTTTCTTTATTATTATTACTTTCTTTTGAATAATATCTTATGACATCAATAATAGCTAATATTTGTTTTTAAGGACCCTAGACAAACCCATCCATACTGGTATCTGCTTTAGAAACTTATAGTACTACTGCCAATAGTATCGTGTATATGCAGGGACACATAATAATAGAGTAAAAAAACGGTTTTACGCAGTACCTACCTTTATACAATTCGTTGTGGCACTACTAGCCATTTCCTGCGCGCAGGGCTTTAAGTAAAGCCATTTACTAACAATTTTATCCTATCAATCACTGTAGGAAATAATTTTTACTTTGCTATTTTTGATTACTATTTTTTGTTGAGTACGTTAATAGCTGCAACAAGTGACTAAATATGAATCTTTCCGGAACATACACGACTTTTAATTCATCATGTCGCCTGTAATCTGATTATTTGTAAAGATACAATCTGTTCATTGTTATAAACTGACAAGGATAACAACTAAGTGGCTAGGGCATCTGCATTTGTCAGGGTTTACAGGCCTACTCTTTACCAAGTTCAACTGGAACATTGTTGGTTCAAAAGTAAAGAAAGCTAAAGTCGACGATTACTTGGTTTCCCACGGTTGTGTCTTCAATACTCGTAGCACTTATTTAACATTCAAACTCTCCTGACGTGTTTCTACGTGGATGATATTATAAGCGTCCTCAGTTTTTTTTTGCATAGTCATTAAGTCAGTTGCGTGTGTACAAATCGACATAAAAAGTCCAAAGTCAAGGTTATCCAAAATTTAATCATTCAGGTAGGTACGTTGGTTGATTTCTCAAATAGTTTTATCTACATTCGCTGGTGCACTTTGCATGTTAAGTGGCTTGCGTGCAATTTGTGTTTTCGGTATAGACTCGGAATTGGACCATTATTTAGATGACATAATTGTTTAATCTCATTTTAGAATTGTGTCAGCGGCCTTTCCACTACTAAAAATGACTCAATTAATTATTATCATTCTGTTGAGATATTCGATTCCTCAATTGAATTTGATTAAATATTTGGTTTCTCCTTAAATGGGGTAATATTTTAGTTCATTGTACCGAAAGCTCACCATTCCTACTTTTTGTAACTTTGAAAAACCATGTACAGTTTAACAATCCATAATCCAAACAAGTTTTAATACAATATGTACTTACATGTTTTTGCGCTCAGAAAGCGTACGTTTTCATTTGTAATTAACAAATATTATTTACTTTGTATGCAACCATATTACAAAAGTTTTTTGTTGTATTAAATTAATTAAAATGAAACATCAGAATATTTAGTTTTTGTGCAGTCTGGGACAAATGTAGAAATCTTAAATTACATTAATGACTAGTTAACCACATGAACTTGTTAAAAATAAGTATATACCTATATGTTAGCTAGTTTCCTGTTCAGTAATCTGGAACTTACACTTGTTAAGCCAAATTTTCATTATTTATCGGTTATAGAGACTGATACGACTGTGATACTTTTTTTTCTTTGCCTATGTTCTCGTAATGTCACAAATAGAGATTTCTTTCTTTATTTCATACAGTGTAAGAGGGTGTAAGACATTCGTAGGTATATTTTCTGATATGTATTTAACAAAAACAAATGCCTACATCTTCTTCTCCAAAACTTTCTAAAAGATTTAATTTTTTAAAGTGTTGGTACAATGTAAAAAGTTAAACAATTTCCAAATGTGAGAAACAGAGACGTACAATTATTTATGATGAAGATCACTTTGTAAACTGGAAGATACTACTTTACAAATGGCTAACCATAAATGATTAATGTTAAAGTAATTTAAATTGCAGTTCTATTTTGCATCATTCTTTCAATAATCTCATCCTGGCCACGACCTTTGTGGTCATCTTAGCTTGCTCGTACACGGATATAAACTTAACATAAGATAGCTATTAATAAGCAAGAGTTCACGTGGATTTAATTAATGCAGAATACGTCGTTAACGTATTTAGCACTTGAATTCAGTAATAAAGTGACTACAAGGGAGGTTCTCTGGCGCATCATCTATTTTTTACCGTCAATATTATGCTACTTATATCTGACAGCAAGCCTAAGTAAGCTTGACTAGAAAAAACTGTAAGTATACAAAGTTTAATGTCAAATTTTACCAATGAACTAACAACCTACTACCTGTTATTTCGAAAAAAAAAACTACTAGTGGAGTAGCAAGACAAAATCAAACTATTATAGGTAGGTGCACTTACACAAATAAATCAATCAATTATTCAAATGGTATTATTACAGTCTTAGATTAATAGTCATTTAGGCGTCATCATAACATAATTAGCCAACATAAAAACAGTTAAATATACAAAAATAACCTCTTTCTTCCTCTCAAGAAGACAGAAGAAATAAGTAGAAAGTCATCGAGGACTCGAAAGTGAAGGCAGTACCAGAGGTGCCAATAGTTTTAAATTTTAGCTTCATTTAAAATATATTTTTGATAGAGAAATTGGATGGAAGCATTCGGATTCGGCCTAAAGTGCCTGTACCAACATGTAGCCACCAAGTATTCCAATTGATTTCGCAGTTCGTTTGTATGGCAAAATATATCAGCAGAAGGCACATGGTAAGACCGTTTATTTTGTCTGTCTTCAGCCCCCCAGACTTTGTAGCACCAGCAGATTATGTATTTTCAAGCATATATTAGCAGACAGTTGATAAAGAATAATGCAATCTACCTTTTAATATTGTCGCAGACAAAGATTAATAGACAGCATTCATATTTTATCACTGCACTTGCTTGACTAGTGTATGTACCATTAATTTTCTGTGGATGCATTAACAGCTATTCAAAACGGATTTGTTCACGTCGTAACTTGCACTTGGTTCCATAAATTGAAGACTTTATGGAGGCCTTAATAATTTCGCACCTATTTGCTTTAGAAATCTTTTGAATATAGGCTGATGTGCATTTTGTAGCAAGTTTAGAATGCAGGTGATTACAAAAAACCGGCCAAGAGCGTGTCGGACACGCCCGAAATAGGGTTCAGTAGTCATTACGAAAAAAAAAAAAGTAAAAAAATATATTTTGTACGGAATATTCCAAGTTTAGGTATATTATACCATTTTGTCGGCATAGTTTACATATCGTCACTACTTTAAAAAAATCTCTTATCTAAAATCAATAACGTAATGATCGTAAAGTTCAATCAGAAGAATACGGTATTTGACAACTCCTGATTTTGCCATATCTTAATATTATTATCAAAATATAGATAAACAGATAGTGTTTAGCGAAGAGAAAATTTAAATCGGTTGAAAATTGGATTTATAGTGATTTTTTGAAAAATCTATATACCTGTCTCTTTCTCAAACGCTTTTCTCTATGCAGCAAGTATGGCGGTACTGGCGTGTGACGTCACATGCCAGTATGTCTTTCTCTGTCTAATCTTGAATTTCAAACCTTTATAACTTTGTTATTTGTAAAGGTAGCTTAAAAATTCTTTTTCTATTCGATAACAGGTATTGTGTAGTTTTAATTTACAAAACATGTACAAAATAGTCAAATACCGTATTATCTATTTTGAGGTACGAGTTTTTTTTTAAAGTTTTGAGGATATTATATTCTTGCAAAATTACAGCTTTCTAGCATTGAAAGTCCCTGAGCAAAGCCGCGGACGGACATACAGACAGACAGACATGGCGAAACTATAAGGGTTCCGTTTTTGCCATTTTGGCTACGGAACCCTAAAAAGGAATTTCTCCATTTTCACCTACATTTAGGATTCTTTTTAGTCTTAGTCAATTTTGTTAAATGTAAGATTATTTTGAGTTCAAACGACAATGTTGATTATGCCGAGAATCTGCAAAGGTAAATGTAGATTTATAAGTTTTAAACTGCGGTTTCTTTATGCGATATAATACATATTTATGTATTACAAAATTATCATCATCGTAGTCTAAATATGTCCCACTGCAAGGCACAGACCTCCCCTCAGGATAAGAGGGCTTGAACTCTGGTTCTCACCCGTTATAAAAGTAGGTATATAAATCAAGTTTAGTTAATTATGTTTTGGCAAAGGCAAATAATTTAGCTAACAAGAAGCAGTTATGAATAAAGGAAATATTCTTAATATTAGGCATCAATATATATTAGGCATTAAATTTGTGAATGTCTTTGACCTTGGTCACGTTTTAACCCATGATTTACTTTTCCTTATATGTTATAAGTTCAAGGCTTGTATTATTCATTCTATTCGTATGAAATCTCGAATTTTCTAATTGAAGTTGACCATGATAAAGCTGCTTTGTAATGAATGTCGTGATTTATTCATGCTAGATAAAAGATTGATTTTGTTGAACGCGTTAAGTAACAGAACAAACAAAGTTTTACTATAATCGTAACAGATGTCTCTGATGAAATGAAGGATAATTATCTATAGTAAAACAAAGAAGAAATTTCTGGACCTGTCTTCATACTAGAACTCTGTCATCTGTCATGATACAAGGATTCTATGTCATTTTTACGCTTAAGCATTTTCTCGCAAATGCTACAAAATTGCCGCATGGAAGAAACGACCAAAATACAGAAACCTCGATAGCAATCAGATTTTAAAATTCATAAACTGTCTCAGACTAAAAACTGGGTTTTTGAGCCACCGACAAAGAGAACACCCAAAACAAACCGAAACAACTATTGAAATGCAAACAGTGTGGGAACTAGATTTGAGACCGCTTCATCCTTTGTGGTGTCTAGCGCCCGAGTGACGGTGGCAAACACTTGAATTCTTGTTGCTAAGTACGTATTTATACATACTCCATTCTGAAATGAGTCTAATGGTTATGATGCATGTAGTGATGGCAGTTACGTCTGTATGTTATGTTCGATAGGTATGTGCGTTGGTGGCGTTCTCAAAAAATATTACACCGATAATGCTCTTCACTTCCTTTTGCACGACTTTAAAGTGTTAATACTGACAGACGTGTGAAGACTATAAATTATTGGGTAGTATTTAAACGCACACCAAAAAAAAAACAAAAAATCCGAGCACATCGAAATTACTGATTGCACATCAAAATAGTCCACTCAAAATATTACGTAATAAACTGCAATTTATATTCGTGGCGTACCGCTATTTATCTCAAAGTAAAGCATTTTTATTATAGCTAATAATGACTAAAGCACATCATACATACACATTTTTACAGCTAATAATGACTAATGCACATCATACATACATTGTAACTCTTTTTTTTTAAATATAGCTTCTATTTTCATATAACATACAGCAGTTTACCTATATGAAACAGCATTTTATTTGACATATCATCTTATTATTTATTAAGAACAACATATTGAGATCTGCAATTTTTATTGCCCTCCGCCCTCCCCCTAAATAAAATCCCCTTGTTTAGTTGCCATCAGATATTTCGAACTTTTTGCCTTTTTTCGGTTTGCCTTATTTTAGACAAACTAATATTACTTAACTTAATGGCTTATTTTACCTTATTTCCATTTTAGGGAGTCATTTTGTATACAATCACTTTACATAATTTTGTTTCGCCTAATTATAAATGACCTAATTTTCATTGTGTATAAACTTATTTCGTATACTTTTTGACTGACGTAATTATTTTTCGTCTAACATTATACTTCTATAAGCTCGGTTCTGGCGCTTCACGGGCCGCTATCGCGGCACGATTGCTACGCTCACTCAGCTCGCGCGCTGTTGTGGTCGCAGTTCTAATCTAACCTAACCTACTTTACTGGTTGCAGTTCTAATCTTAGTAAAAACGTTATTCGGCTAAGTAATGATTAGTTAAAATAGGAATCGACAAAGTGAGTTTTAAATAAAATAATATTCGACAAAACAAGGGTTATGAAAATGATCATTTAGAAAAAAATCAAAACTGAGTCGCTTAACTTCAAACTCAGATAAACCACTCTAACCATTTGGGAGATAATTAAAAAAAAAGTGATAATAACGTTAATTCGGTGATTTGAAAGACAATATTTTTTTATTATGGCTAAAGCATTAAATAAAGCGATCCTGTTCGGCAAATTCAGCATTAAAACCATCCATTCTTTACAAGAAATAAAATGTTGATTAGATTTACCTTCATTTGATACAATCGATTGCAATTTATCTATCTTTGAAAAAACTCAGTGTGGATTTGTATAATTTTGATTTAACAGTCCTGAATTCTGGATTCAGGATAAAAAAAAACAGTAAACAAAAGAAAAAAAAACAAACTTCTTTTCTGATTGGCTTGGATGGACTTACTTACTTATGTTAAAAAAAAACGGTCATACGGATTGATAAAATATTATGCTTTTAACTATTTTTCTCAAAAACCACACGGAATTACACTTAACCGATAAAATTGTAACAAAACTCGTTTTTTACCCTTTTATTTAATACCAAAATCATAAAAAATTACAGAATTGGATTTACCCGAGTTTGAAGTTAAGCGACTCAATTCGACAAAATAATAATTATGAATAATGAAATTATACAAATTGACTAGACAAACAATTCATTATAGTAAAAGTTGTGGGACAAACTGAAATTAGGCAAAAAAAAATGGCAAGTCAATCTTATCCGGGACAATATCATTTAATACTATAAATTAATAAAATAGATCATATTTTAATTCCTAAATGACATAAAATAAGTATATTTTCAAGATAGGTCGATTTACTTTAGGCAATGCATTTTTCCCTTATTTTACTACTCTTTTTTATCTTTTTTCTTAAAATACAGATAAATTCAAGATACTGATTTGAATATCTTGGCACATAATGGCTTATATCAAAATACCACGGACAGGACTTATCACGCTAACACCTACTCTACTCGTGACCACGGCCACTGTAATGTTGCCGAAACGTCGAGGTAAATATTACTCGTGTGTGTTCGTTAGCGTGATAAGTCCTGTGCGTGGTATTTTGACTATGACTGAAAATTACGAAAGTTTAAGATATTATATAATGGCTTAGTTAAATTTAATCTAATTAATTAATATATTAGATAAGACGTCTCGTAGATTAACATATAACGGCTGAAACCAAGTGAAGGGCCAAGTACAATATATTTGAAAAAAAAACGAGCTAGTTGTCAAAAGATGGTAACTGTCATGTCAGTGTCACATTCAATCGAATATTATAAACATTGTAACCTAACCTTTGAGAAAATTCATTTTAAGTAAATAAATATGAGCGATAATTATATCAAAGCTGACTCATATACTGCACTGCGGCCCATGCTCACATGTGCTTTTTAGGATTCCGTACCTCTTAAGGAAAAAACGGAACCCTTATAGGATCACTTTTTTGTCCGTCCGTCCGTCCGTCTGTCAAGACCCTTTTTCTCAGGAACGCGTGGAGATATCTAGCTGAAATTTATATCAAATACTCAAGTCTACTGTCCCTTGGAGCTGTGAAAAAAACAAATTTCTAAGCCAACGCAATGAAAAGATACAGCCGTTTATGCCGCAAATTTTCTAAACTCGCAAGGGAATCAAAACCTACATGGTACTTTCCGTGAATTCAGAATCTTGAAATTTGGTGCGAAGCACAAATAAAGGAAAAATTGCGAAAACCGTAAATTTCTAGTTGCGTCATATAATAAAAATATTTTTAATAATTTTAAAGTTACTACCTACAGGTTTGTACGGAACCCTCGGTGCGCGAGTCCGACTCGTACTTGGCCGGTTTTTTATTTACGTACGTCGAAATGATCTTTTCATCACACTTGCTCGTAAACAGTGTCATAACATGCAGGCTACCTTGGTCGCAACCCCCCAAATAAAACCCTCGACCTTAATGTGCTTGTCATGAAACCCGTGGTCGGTATGAGTCATTGCGCGTACACATTTTCTTGTCATGAAGCCCAAGGTCGGTCGCATGAGTCAGTGCCCGTACTGATGGCGCTGCGCCGTGCCGCGTGCCCGTGCGCGCGCTCCTGCTGCAGGACCAGGACCACATGCACACGCACGTTGCGGCGCATGCTGAGGGAGGTAGAGGGCGGCACTACCAAGAGCACAGCCTAAGGTATCGCCAATATTTGGAACAATTATATTTTTTATTTTACAAATATAAAATTTTACTCGCAAATGTGATGAAAAACATTGTATGTCGCACGGGCGGTACTAGAATTACGAACATCGACTCATTAAAGCCTTCAGTCTTCGACTTCGGGCTTCTAATAGACTCTCGTTCGTAATTCCTTATTTACCGCCCTTAAGACACAATGTACTATTACAACAATACTGGGCATAAACTTTACAGGATTCAATATCAATTGCTCGACACCATTGTTGTTGCAAATCTGATCTTATACGAACAATTCTCTTTCCGGGAGTTGTTGACGTGCTATTATTGTACGAAGGAACATACTATATGAAAACTACGCGCGGAAAAAGGAAAAATGATTCGATTCGATGTCGATTGTCGGAAAAATAATTCGCATTTAACAGTGACAACTGACTGACATCAATAATATCAATATCAACGACAGATACCATAGACAAACCTATATAGATACTTATGGATTTACTTTTAAGGTAAAGAGGTCCTTTAGAAAGGTCAAACAAAGGTCAAACATATTTTGGCTATAATTTCGTAACCCTTTAGTATCTTTGGATCAGAATAGGACAAAAGTGTTCAAACACCCTATATCCCTCGAAACGGCTTTTGAATCAGGGTACATTGGTAAAATATGAACAATGCCTATTATATGGTTCTAGAATTACTCAGGTCGATGCCCTTGGAATTTCCAGAGTAAGTACAAATCCAATAAATCCAGTTCTAGTTTTTGCATAAGTCACAAAGACAAATGACTGCTCATTCTATCATGCATAACAATTATTTAATTTGAGCGATTTCGTCACGGTCAATAACTTTAATATGTTTATTATGAATGACTTCTATTACGACTATGTCGCGAATATGTCTATATACATTTTTTATATCATGTTCATTTTGCTCATAACTGTGACGAATAAGTTACTCTTAGAAGCTATAGGTACCTATGTTAATTTATAACGTAACTGATGTTATTTGTATGACGCGGTTATTTGACAGAAATAAAAACAACCAATTGAATAAGCTCCTAATAATTTGAGAAGCCGGTTAAAAATTGAACCTATTGATTAGGTTAGTGTGTAGTGTCTCTGTGGTAGTGTATGTAAGAGGCCAATAATCTTTGCAGAAAATGTTGAATGTCATTTTTAAAGTTCTTTACGTTTTATAGTTCTAGAAAGGACATCATTAATGTTAAGCCTCATCATTTCATTGTTTTAAACTACATAATATTTCCTCACAATGGTCTCACTCCTGAAAAGGAACAAGGGCTTAGAAATCCAGATTCGTTTCAATTTGACATGTTTTTCATTTGTGTAAAAGCTATTTAATGTTGTAATTTAACAGTTGTCATTTGCAAGCAGATCCTTTTGAAACTCTGTTTTTATTTCACTCAGAAATACAATAAAATACAGTACAAATTAGGCGTTCATATTTGTAGTAGGATCCCTAAATTTTACTTCACTCACAAATAGACTTACAACAACTATTATGCATTAGCAATGTAAATGATATTCATGTATGCGGACCGTCTCCAATCGGTCACTGCATGGAATAGATATTGCGATGCTTGCTTATTTAAATCTTTTTGGGTTGAATAATTGGCAATTTTGAATATATGTTTACGGATATCGTGCTTATCCCGCAAAGGGTTTATAGTATTATTCTCGTAAGAGTAGATAGATTTTTTATTTACTTATTCCTATTTATCCGACTTAAAATAATAACAAAGAAGGATCGTTATGCGGCTCTGCTACTTTTTTTAAATGGAGATGCTAAATATTTTATTGTATCAATAAAAGCAACATATTGCAATTTGTTGTTAGCAATAGAGGTAAATATAAAAGGCGTGATAATGTCCCGAGTATGTTGGAAATTAAGATATTCCATGAAGTAAAATAAAATAATTTGGAGAGCAAACGGTGTTCCTTTTTTCTACAATTATTTTCCGACATTATCTAAATCTAGAAACAGTAATCATATTAACATTATTGTAGGTTTGAGAGATATATATGTTTTAATGAAAAGTGTCTCAAAAATGATAAAATTTTTTGGTTCTTTTATCAAATAAATTTAATTCATTTTAGTTAACAGTTGTATTATGTCTATCCCCAATAGAAGTATACAATATTGTGACATGATTAGTTTCCTTAAGTTGTTAGAAGTTACTTATTATATTTAAAGTTAGCACCTGAGCTATTAACATACAATTTATTTCTGTAAAACCCTCATAAATATAGAGTTATGGGTATTTTTACCTCGTTTAATGTATATGACTATCTCAGATTACAAACTGACAATATAGAAAATTATGGCCTAATATTTTTGACGTGTATTGTCTCTGTTTCATATTTTACATTTAAAGCTATGTTTTATGAGTTTTCGTAAAATTATATTTAAATTACAGCTTTTCAAACGATTACATGTTTATGGATTAGGTATACGTAGTACCTAGCTCGATTTAATATTGTGCATTTGCAACATATTTGAAATTTAATTTCAAGACTTTCAAATATTTTTTGTAAATATAGTATTGACTGATTTTTGAAATGTAATAGGAAGGTTACATATTAGATTACTCGTAACATCGTCTACTTTTTGGCACCTAAACTAGACTGGAAATTACAATGGTAATTAAATCAAATATGTTAAGCAGATATATAATTTTGTCACCTTCACTTTTAGAACAGTTACGTAGTTATTTACTGGTGACGCATGAATGGTAAATTGATGCTAATACAGATTTATGTCAATGCTACCACCATATTGTTGTTACGTGTATTTGTTTACAATGCCGTTGTGTATATTATTGTTATAATGCAGTGTTCAATGAAGTTGACTCGTAGAACATTAATGACAATTTCTCATAAAGATGTACATTTTCAGTTGTCCACGTATTAAAAAAAATCCTGACGCTATTTCAACACAAAAATAAGTAATATTGTGTTTAAATATATACAAAACCTTGTGGTAAAGATGATAAAAAGTGAGATAATCTTTGTTGTTGGATCCAATAGAAAGTTTCGATGTAGTTACAAAATAACGATTTTTTTCTCACAAGATCTCGTGGCGATTTCCTGACGTCAATAAATTTTGGATGTTTTATGCAGTTTATGTTTCATGATCTCGTCCTTAGTGTTAATAATTTCTTGACTAACTGATTTTTAGTCAATTTCATGACGGGACAACTTTTTGAAAAATACTCTAAATATTACTATTTTGATTGAATTATGTACTTTTTCTACTCCTATACTGTTATCTGTGATTTACTTATTCACACATACATAACAAGATTCTGGAAAAGTCTATATATATATTGTCTATTCCCCATTTAACATCACTGAATCGTAATGTTTATAAAACGATACTGCAACCACTTACTTTTATTTTCCTAATTCGTTCGTTCGAACAGGTTAAGGTGCAGCCACTGACTTAATTCATATCTATGGTTTTTATACATAACAAAAATTTTCCGAACATAATTCATGGCTGCCAACATAAGTAGGTAGGTAAACAAAATACGTATTTTTTAACATCGTCACTGTCAAGTAAACATTCAATTAAAAACAAAATTTAGCTTAGGTTTTTTTTGTAATTTTCATATTTCGCAGTCGTTTATTTTTATTTTTTTATATTTAAGTTTGCCTTACTTTATACTAAAGTATGAAAAAGTTCAAGTTTACTTTTTCTCTAATTTTCTTTTCTACTTAATAAGTATATAGTCCTCTCATTCTGAGGGGACGCCTGTGTCATGCAGTGGGACGTATATAGGCTGGGATGATAAAGTATATAGTAGTAGAAAAAGTATTCTATGCATAAAATGTTGTTGTTTCTATGCATGTAATGTTGTATAAATAAGTTAAAAAAAAACCGGCCAAGAGCGTGTCGGACACGCCCGAGGATAGGGTTCCGTAGCCGTTATGAAAAAATCAAGTACCTAATATATTTCTCAGAATTTCGTATTGTGTACGGAATCTTCTAAGTTTAGGTAGTAGCTAGGCTGCTATTTACTCTTAAACTACTAATAATTAATTTGTCCTACGCTCACATCGTAACTTACGCTACTCACTTTTTTGACCCATATTATACAACTTTTGCATATAATACTATTTGTACCACAAACAACAAACATACCTATGCTCGCAATTTGAAATGATTTGTAGTGTTTCGTAAACGTAATAGGAATCCTTATATTATAACTTCGCCACTTTAATCCGTCCGTCCGTCCGCGGCTTAGCTTAGAGGCTGTTAGTACTAGAAGGCTGTAATTTCGCATGGGGTATATAAGTTTGACCGCTGTGTGTCTGTCTATCTGTCTTTCTGTGGCACCGTAGCTCTTAAACGGGTGGACCGATTTGAATGCGGTTTTTTTATTTGAAAGCAGGTTTTGTAGCGATGGTTCTTAGACATGTTTTTTCGAAATTGGTTCAGCTATTTGTGAGATATTGAAATTTGAAGTGACAAAGTCGGAGGTTTTCCAACTTTTTGTTGGTTAGGTTATTCATATTAATTTCAAACAAAACAAATATTTTCCAGAAAACCTCGATCATTTATGAGATGCCTAGTTTCAAGTAGGTAGTTAAGTATCCACTTTACAGCTGGTCGTTAAACTATAGATCAGTGTACAGTAGTATAAAATACAGTTTTATTACAATGAGTACTTAATTAATCCGTTATTTATTATCATTTTGGGAATCCTGGCTGGTTCGAAATGTAAGATTATTTTTACTCGAATTATAATCAGTGCGATCCTTTCCAAAGAATCGTTTTCTACATCGAGGTTAAAAGTCCAAGACAAAATATCTTTATTCAATTAAAAAAATGTACCACTAAATATTTGTTATGTTTTTCTTTTTTAGTTATTTCAGATCTGTTTATATTCATAGATACAGATAGAGAAAGCTTTATTTTTTATCAGTTCCGTTTCATTCATGTTTTATGATATTTGTCGGTATCGACTATAGATGTAGTGAAAAAAGTTTTTACACAGGCCAAGTCAAATTCAATCTTATGTGAATATCATACAGGCTTAGACATGGAAAAACTTTTCTCACTTTAACTATACGAGAACTATACTTTTCGAACTCCTTAACTTATATTTGTGGATTTGACCATCCGCTCAGTAAATATTAGTCAGCATGATACACGGATATATGCTAATCAGTTTATATATCTCGTAAGGTCGAGACGTCATCGTGCGATTTATCCGGTTTTTGAATGAATGTTTTGCGATTCATTTGATTCGTGAGGGTATTATTAGTTAATGTTGATGGGTCAGTCATCCTTCAAGTTTTTTATACAATGGTCATTGTAGTTCTGTTTTTGTCTATGCTGATTTAGTCAGCTAAAATATAAGTTATAAGTACAAATGGCGCAACGTTGGTTGTCTTTGTATTCGACCATTATTATTTGCATACATCTTAAATATTGATGTCAAGGCATTTTTATTGGAAAATAACAACAGTTGTGGAGGATAAGGATTAGGCTCGAAATAACCCACTTTGATAGTGGATAGTTATTTGTTAATAGGATAGTACATCAGAAGACCATTTTGCCAGTGTTTACTATATTTTGCCGTATTTAGGTAAAAATTATAATTAGAAAATGAAAAATTAAATTATGAGAGAATGAAAAAGTGGCATCTTGACACCTGGTAGTTTTTGTTAGATCCTTTGGTGTCAAGGACTAAGCTTAACCTGTCTCTTGTTAAATTCCAGGTTGCGTTGTCGTCGGCAGCCCCCAACCCCATCTCCAATGTCTTCGAGATCGACATCTCCCCTGAAGAAGCTCAGAAGTATTTGAACAGCCCTCCGTTCACCGAGCCACAGCTGTCTGGACGTACCGGTGTATTGCCTCTGGTAAACTAATATTTTATGAGACTTGATTGTTAAGTGTTATAGTGTATATAAAGGTAACGAACTACACTATTTTAGCTTGCTTCTCCGCTAGATTGATTGATAAGCGCCTCCGCAAAGTAACGCCCTAAACCAATCAAACGTATAATTGTGATTATCTGAAAGATTTCAGTGGTAGGCTCAGATTAATTACCACAGTTGCATGCGCCATCCTCCAGTCGTCTCGTGATCATGGCACATGCAACTGTGCCGAAATATCGAGCTTCTCTAAAATCAACGTACGCGGAACAAAACCCGAATTTAAATTATAAAATTATGCTGACAATGTTTATCCAAACTTGTTGGTTTATAGACAATCAAGACTCGGAACAACTTTAACTTTATCAATCAATCAATTCCTGAGAAGTAGTCAACCTTATTGAAATTCTTCATTCCAAATTTTCTTAAAATTACAAGCACAAGAATCTCAGAACAAACTGTTACTCCCTGCTGTCGTGTAGGTCTCGAATAAGTTTCGGCCACTGACCACGTAGCCTAGAGTATAATTTTAATTTATTTCATTTCCAGGTAAGATGGAATGACCCGAGATTTCGCACGGCAGAAGCCGGCCCCACCCTCGGCCACTACTGGAAGAATGGACACGAGATCGAAAACACTGACGACTACGTAGAAGAGGTAAGTTATTGTCTTCCTGAAACATCACTTATCGTCAGATATAGGTACTCGAGAGTAGTGATATTGCATAGTGTTCTACTGATATAAAAGTCAGTAAGTAAGGATCTTTGTTTCACTTTACATTTCATTTTTCACTTAACTGTATTTTAGCACGAAAAAGGTATGCAAAAATATGTGAATACTATTCTTAAGGACGAGCAGTTTAGATAATTATAGAGATACCTACACTTAAATTCCCAGTCGTTACTTGTATTCAGTTTTATGAATATCTACTTATTTGATGTTCTACAGGTATACGACGCATCCCAATTCCACGGTCAGGACGGTCTCGGCGCCTATGCGTACGGCTACCAAGCTCCAGAGTCCTCGAAGGTTGAGAACCGCGCCAGATCCGGAGATGTCACCGGCTCCTACACCTACAAGGATGGCAACAATGAACTCATCAAGGTAAGTAAACATAACGTCAGTCCTCTCGCTCATAAGTGTATTACTGGACTAGTAAGTAATCAACGTTTTAAACTTTCGTGATTTTCACTCATAGTCAAAATACCACCAACGGGACTTATCACGCTAACACACACGAGTAATATTTACCTCGACGTTTCGGCAACATTGCAGTGGCCGTGGCCACGAGTAGACTCTACTCTACCACCACGGCCACTGCAATGTTGCCGAAACGTCGAGGTAAATATTACTAGTGTGTGTTAGCGTGATAAGTCCCGTTGGTGGTATTTTGACTATGTAGTAAGTCATATAATAATTGTCTTCAATAATAATTGCTTGCACTGTTGTGCTGCGGCTTGGAGTGTAACGCTTCAAAACATCTTTAATAATACTAAAAGATTTTTTCAATACTTTATTATCACAACAATGTTGTCATAATACCTACAATACTACAAAATATTAAGATGGTAGAAAACTTAGGTTATGCCTACATCACGCAGATCTAATTTTCTTGGGAAGAAGACGCTGTTTTTAGTCGCCCTCTTTCATGAGATATTATAAATAAGATATTTCTTTGTAACAAAACGTCAATCTTTCCGTCTACTACCAAATAAATAGAATATATTTAAAACTTCCTAACTCTGATATTTCATCAGGTCCGCTACTGGGCTGACAGCGAAGGCTTCCACCAGGAAGATAACCTTCCGAAAGTACAGCTCCAGCCGGCTCAAGAGACCGAGGAGGTGCGTCAGGCTCGTCTTGCTCACGAGAAGGCTTGGAACGAAGCTGCTGCTGCCGCCGCCCAGCGCCCAGACCCTCAGTAAGTCTTCGGCGTTGTCTATACAGGGTGTAACATTCAGATCGGTCAGTATGGGAAATTCTGAAAGTTTAAGACATATGACGATCTGTTCTTAGGAACCATGCATCGATTTTAGTAACAAGAAAAACTGCATTCAAACATTATAAACAAAACTAACTTGTACTCAGCTCGGAAATCGAAACCGGACGATTTGGTCTAGTGCCCACCCCAGGATGTTGGACTACCGATTCAAAATTCTATAATACTTATATCTTCACACAAAAATCCAGGCCAGGCCCCCTGAAAAATAACTCTAGCTACGCCAATGAGTATTTCACTAAATAGATGGGTTATTCATACTAAACAAATGTTATGTATTAAAGTAATTGTTTCTTAAAAAAAAAACAACTAAAAAGTTACCTACACGTTTTATATTTCAATGTAAGGCGATATTAAATCAGATATCAAATAGGTAATCAATTTATTTTAATTGTTAAAGGTTAATAACTACCTAGAAAGGTTACTTACAATCGAGAACAATAGTAGATTGTTCAACGAGGGACTAAAACAAGTCATTATGGTTGTTTAATCTCGCGTTAAACACTCTAATTTTGCGAGAAAAAAAACAACGTTCTGTACCACTACCATGAGTTTACAGTGACCGTACTCGATAGCGACTGCGCAACTTATTTGTACGGATAATTGTACAGCGCCTCTACAAATAATTTACGCCGTCGCTATCGAGTACGGTCTCTAAGCTCATGGTGGTGGTACTGATCAAAATTACAATATTACTTTTTAAAAACGTACGTTCGACTAATGGACAATAATTGAAATTAATATTCGTAATCATTTATTGTGTTTCACGAAATTAGATCGTTGTTTTTTAAATATTTTTGCACAGTTATCATTTTGAGGCTATTTTTACGCCCTAGAAGTCCTCTTTTTGATTAACCGACCTCAAAAAATTAGGAGGTTCTATCTTCCAATGTTTGTATATATTTTTTTTATGTATTTTCACCGATTACTCAGTCAATTGTGGACCGATTTCCAAAATTATTTTTTTATTTGAAAGGGTACTCTTCTGAGGTGGTCCCATTGTCAACAAGTCAAGATGTGATAATGGGATCCTAGGGAAATCGAGGGCAAACCTCAAATTTTATAGGCACACCCATGGCGATTTTGGCATTTTTAGCATTAAGATAAATTCAGGAAGTATCATTTGGTAAACTGGACCTGACGAAGAAGACCGTAGATAGCCAATGGAACTCGTCAAAGCTAAGAAATGCTCGCTTCGTCTATAATCGATCATGATTAGTATACCCAGATAAACGCGTAAGAAGCTTTAAGTTAATGATTCTTTCGAACTGATCTAATGCTGAAGCCGGAAGGTGGGCAACGGAACTTTGTTATAAAACAACGTAAATAAGCCGTGTTTGGGCTTAATGGAATCGTTGTGAGATGTACTTTGGCTACAAATCACTAAAAAGTGAGAAATAAAGATTTTTTTTAACAAGAAAGTAAAACCAACCCCAAAAAAATAACAAAAAATGGAAGCGACTGCAAAACCCTTGACCATAATTATTGTTATTTTTTTGGACTCGGTTTTACTTTTTTGTTAAAATTCTTCTTCACAAACACCATGACTGGCTGCTTAGGGGTTTCCAACGCAAATTAAAAAAAAAAACCCTAGAGATTGACGAGGAGCTTTAGTCCCGATATGCAGAGACTAAAGTAACATTTTAAGAGCATGAGAAGTGAAAAAGTATAAACTGCAAGGCGACACTGATCAGATTACTTGTAGTTAACTCAAACTTCGTTGTATGACATTGCTATATTTTTTTCTCAGGGGCGAATACTCCAGCAATAGCAACTATGATTATTACGGTGCTGCGTCTGAGTCCCAGGGAGTAGTCGCCCCAGCCAGGGAAGGCAAAGCCTACTCACAGGCACAGAGCAGCTTCCAGCCCGGACAGCAGAACCAACAGCAACAGTATCAGCAACAGCAGTACGGTCAACAGCAACAACAGCAGCAGCCGCAGCAGCCACAATATAGCCAGCAACAACAATATGGTCAACAACAGCAGTATGGTCAACAGCAACAACTTGGTCAACAGCAGGAACCTGAACCTACGGTATGTTTGGCGTCACAGCTCACTACAAAAATACTTTGCCTACTTAACATTGGCAAGATAATACACATGTCAATCTAGTCCAAATTATAAAAATAATCACAAGCTTTATTTTCATGTCCATCTTTAAAGTGGTACCCTTAAATTCTGAAATATCATTTACTGGTTCCCGTCCTATGATCAACAATTTTGTTCTCCTTATTCGACCTAGGATATAACAATATCATACTACCGATAGGTTTATCATTTACTACCCTTCGGCTCGATTCAGATTCACCTCAATAAAATTATTTGCGAATTTTGTATGCCAACAAACTGTTCATTTGTCATTTCTTTCTCAGGGCCCACCTCGTGGATTCTTCTACAGCTACAACTACCCCGTCTCCATCATCTTGGCAAAGAGCGATGCTCAGCCTGGTGCCCTCAACCCCGGGCACCCAGTTGACCATGACACGGTTTCTGTCAACGCCCAACATGGTTAAATAGATATAAGCTTTTGTGTATAGACCTATGTCTATCCATATGTTGTAACGAAAAAACATAAACGACGGTAATTAAGTACAGACCATTTGGTTCTAAAAATGAGTACAGTTAAAGAAGCCAGTTGGTATTACAGCTGTATAATGCAAGAAACGATCCTTAATAACAGCACTGTGTAGACGTAGCCTCTATACCTAGAAGCTTTTATTACAGGAAGTTAGATGTTAATTGTGAATCAGTATAGTAGGTTATATTTCAATTAAGGTTTTTAATTGGTCTGTGATAGTGAAGCGTTTGTCACATGAGCAAGCAAGCTTTTTTTTTCAATTTAATATGTATAATATCTTAAGTACATTGCAGTACCATTGCTGTCCAGTTTATAATATCTGCTACATTCTAATGAGACTATTGCTACAGAGCTTAAGTTTCAACATTAGTTTTAAAGTAGCAGTAGTCTTCTTCAGGATCAACGGATGCTATATCTACCTTGCTAGTGTATGTACTTGTATTTAGATTTATGAGCCTTTCGCTAGCCGAAGTTCATAATGAATCAATTTGTATGTACGTTACAGTAGCGTGCATTACTTTATCGATAATTGATTGAGAATATCGGTTGTTGTTGCCATTTGAGTAGCAAATTAGGTTAAATTTAGTATTAGTATGATCTTGGTCGGCGTTTGAAAGTGTAACTACGTGCAATATTGTGTTTTATTAAATGATTTACTACTTACAGAAAAATAGTATTCGGTTAGAGTAACTATTAAACAGGGGAATTACATTTTACAGTTTACTTTTTCTTCATTTTGCCATTCTGTAGTTGGTTTCAATATTACCTATGTTACAGTCTTGAACCCGGCCTAAAACAAAGTAAGTATACACCTAATTTGTTAACACATTACGTGAATGCAAAATTTATGTGTAAATTGAAATTAAGTATTGTACTTGTATCAATGAATGTAATAAAGTACTTTATTTGTACTAAAACAGTTTCTTTATACATAAATTTAAGAACCACACGACTCAAGGACAAGAACAATAGATGAAAAATGTTTTTTATTATAATTTTCATTAATCATACTTGTATAGGCAATTGTATAGGAACCGGTTGTGAAACTGGCAACATTACAATAGGCATGCCTACGCTTTGTTTCCTCGTTGCCAATGTTTGCAGCCACTTCAACCTGCTTTGTTCTATCGGGGTTACTGATTCTTGAGTTTGTATTGGGTTTGAAGTTTCAGTAGAAGTTGGACTCTCTGTAGTTGTAGGTTTTGGTCTAAATGGCAGTCGCTGTCCAATCCCTCCTATTATACCAGCAATACCATTGTACATCCATGCAATAGTATCTGGCACGTTTACTTCAATAGGAAGGAAAGGTATAGCAGATATAACACTTCCAATGAAGAATCTTTGTCCATTTGGTAAAACTAAAACTGCTTGCCGAGGAATCGTTTCCATCATTGAAGCATTCGGGTCGTTTTCAGCGTCAATGATGACTGAGTCAGAGTTTTCATTTGCAAGTTTTAGGTCGAGTTGATTTCTTTCGTTTAATTTGTCGAATTGATTGTTTGTTTTGGTCATTGCGTTTGGCAAAAACATTATTATGGACTGCGGTGGTAGATTTCTGAAAAAAGAATATAATTTTAAATTGAGAATAGTAAAAAATAATAAGAAAATATCAGTAGCTAAATCAAATTAAACTGATAATCTTGTTACATTGCAACTAAACGTGTGAATACAACACATAGTATGTTTTAAAACAGAAATTCACCTTCCTCCATTTCTAATATACCTATATATTCTAATGATAGACTTTTATATTCTTTAAAAACGAACAAATGCTTATTAACAGTTTTTAAAGAAAATGAAAGTCTATCACGAATAATTATTGCACTAGACACATTAACTTAAATATTAAGAACAGTTCTAAATAACAGACCACATTTTTAATTTTCATTCAATTTTTATGGAATACACGAGAAAAACTAACAAAAATGCAACGTTGCCAGCTCAGCAAGTATAAACGCTCTTAACATCTCGTGTAGTGTTGATGGTCTGTGTTGATTTAACAGCAAGCGGTGGAGGGAGAAAGGTTTAACTTAAAATTTAAAAATGTATACGTGTCGCACAGTCGTGACTGAACGTATCGTGAGGAGTAGCAATAAATAACTGATTTCAGTTCATGGATATAAACTTTTGCAAAGAAACGCCTGATTCACTTTGTTATTAAAAAAATAAGTATTCCAGAAAATAGCGTTCGCTTCTTTACGAATTGCATAGGTAGGCACTTACAAATTCAACTAAAGAGCTGAACGCTTTAGTAAAGTCTAATATGAAGAATATCGCATTTTATTTAATTTTTGATTTAAAATTTTACTATTGCTTCAACGTATTTCAAATTAATTATAAAAACGTCGTCTGAATAACTCAAAAATAACGCTTAAAGGACAAGTAGTAGTTAGGGAATTTCAAAAAGTACTTACACCAGCATCGGTCTGTTCATAGTATTCATCTGCTGTGTTTGTAATTGTTGTATTGCAATTAGCTGTTGCTGCAACGCATTATACTGATTCTGCTGCATTACTTGTTCCAGCATTTGTTGCTCCATCATGTGACCTACTACTGGATTCATCGAATGCATTTGATGATCCATCATTGGTTGCATGGACAGGTGATTTAAAAACGGTGCCGCACTCACATTTACCAGTAAAGCTAACATTAGTATAAAAAGCTTTGCCATTGTGTAAATCTTTGGCTGTATCACTTATATTGATAACTTTTAAATTCACTTCTTCGTGGTTTTACCGGTACGTTACTACTAATACGTGTCTACTAACACAATACAGTGTGTGTATTGTTTGAAAGTGGTTTCGATTCTGTCAGGAGCGCGTGCGCTTCCGGCGGTCATTATTATGCGACGTAAGCCCACTGGCCTACTCAGTGGAGTCCTGACCTTGTCTCCAAT
Source organism: Choristoneura fumiferana (assembly GCF_025370935.1). Lineage (NCBI taxonomy): Eukaryota > Metazoa > Arthropoda > Insecta > Lepidoptera > Tortricidae > Choristoneura > Choristoneura fumiferana. The sequence continues at coordinate 10,639,303 of NC_133483.1, read as the reverse complement.
CGGCTTTCTTTTTTAGGGTTCAAGTTGAACATTAGGATAAGCAATGGTATTCCATATTCTATTGTTTTAACGTTTTTCATTCGGTACATTGGTCTTTTTTAAAGTTATAATTTGCATAGGTATGTTTGTATTTTTTTTGCGTTATGTATTCTTCATCATCCCAGCCTATATACGTCCTACTGCAGGGCACAGGCCTCCTCTCAGAACAAGAGGGCTTGGGCCATAGTTCCCACGCGGGCCCAGTGCGGATTGGGAACTTCACACACACCATTGAATTGCTTCGCAGGTTTGTGCAGGTTTCCTCACAATGTTTTCCTTCACCGCATAGCTCGTGGTAAATTTCAAATGTAATTCCGCACATGAATTTCGAAAAACTCAGAGGTACGAGCTGGGGTTTGAACCCACGACCCTCTGCTTGAGAGGCGATAGGTCAATCCACTAGGCCACCACGGCTTATTTCAAACCACTAGGCCACCACGGCTTATTATTCTTTATTGTTATGTATTCTTAATTCTAATTAATTTGCTGTTATTTGATTACGTAACTTGGAACTATGAACACTTTAACCCTTAAATTGGCAAGAGTAAAAAAATACAAAAACAAGTGATACAGTATCATACCTTATTTAATACCGTCTTGGGTCTACAGAAAATGAAAAAAAAAAATCTAGCATTATTGGTATTTTCAGAAAATCTATGTACATCACCATGCACGTTGCCAATTCTATAAGAACAAAGTTACATTATTTTGTGTACACGCTGGTTACCGCTGCCATGAGGCAGTAAACTTTTATATAAAAAAAACCTAAATTATAAAAAAAAACATCATTTATACTTGGTTTGGTATATTTGGTATAGGTATTTTAACTAAATGTAAACAAACCACCGTCAATTGGGTCTTAAATATTGAAATTTCCCCATTAAACTATTAAACATACTATCTGTATTGAAATACACTCAGTCTACTTAGTTTACAATGATAGACAAGTAAAATGTTTAAATCCTTGAATGTGACAATCTAGCAACTGAATTAATTTAATTTAGTTAAATACTCGTACCTATCCAAATCAAATATAGTGTGGAACTGTCGAAAGCAATTTCGTGTTTTCCAACAGCGAAAAAAAGACGCATATATGAGTTGCTCTGAAGATGAGCTCTGGTTGAGTGTCGAAACGCGCTCAAGTGTAGATGGCGTGGCTATGGATTGCATAGAGTTTAATGTGGGCAAAGCATCATATTAAACTGTGGATGGCCAGGGCAGAACTTTTCTCTAATGGGTGAAAGAAGCATCGTGCATGCTTTTCAGAATTCAATCTTTTTGGATATACATACATATATATTTATCAACCTCATGCTCATCCAATAAGCAGAATAGCAATTCAAACGTTTCCAAAGAAGAGTTTAGAGGAAGGTGCATCAGAGCTATCATCAGAATCGAATTGTGGCGGTGCGTGCGGTTTTAATTTCCTCGTCCGGATTAGAGCTACAATCATAACATGCATTTTCTACGGGAATTAAAGCTAAAATCTTATGCGTTCGACTTTATGTTAAGCACTGCAGACAAAGAAAGAAAAGCAAACTGTTTAAGAAGATTTAAAATAAACAAGGGAACGTTAAATCGTTAATTTGAAATCAAAAAAATGTACAGGGAACTTGGTAATGTACACCGTGGTTACCGAAGTTAATTCACCTTGTAGTTGGCAACGTACATGGTGGTTACCGTAGTTGAATGTAAGTACTTCTTCACAAACTTGGCGACGGTAACCGTGGTGTACGTTCTAATTTAACAGTGATTATCGTTGTTATGATGCTGAATGTACCAAAAGACCAATTGTTCGTATACTTTAGCCTTTTCTCATAAAACACAAAACATAATAAGCATAACTTGCATAGAAAAAAAGTATTTTTTTTTAAATAATAACTTTCCCGAGGTACTAGAATGCGACGCCGCGTTGAACTTATTTTTGAAACTGACGTTAATTTGAAATTATTGCCAAGTTCACATATTTTTTCAACCATTCATCATAAAATTATTTAGTAGTTTTTAGTCATAAAGTTTCAAAAATATATATATTGATGATAGGATTTTTATTAATTAACGTTACACGGTGATGCACAGTGCCATTTAAGGGTTAAACAAAGTGTTTTAAAATGATTGCAGAATATTTTAACTGATGGTTTGTTTGATTGTAATCTTGTAGAAAATTTCAGGACTTTTTGACTGCCTACTATGGTTGACAAATGTTTCTATACTTACATTAATTTACGTTCAAAGTGTACGAAGTGTACAGTCAAACTGATCCAACCACACGCTAAAATATCTTCGATGAATTTAAAAACCTCTTGTATATTTTAAGTACAAGATGCAGGTGAAAAGGCATCTTGGCGTATAAAATGAATACCTTACTTCATGTAAATTATCGATTGAATGTTAAAATTTCCCTTTGCAGTGCGAAAGGGCTACATCGTATCATTTTACATAAAGCTACTAATTTACAAATCAAACAAATATGCTAAAAATGAAAGTATAACAAAGTAAGACCCTACTCTGATAGCACAAACCTCGTATGTTTGTAAATTTTGTTTGCGTTTTAATAGCCCTTCAGTGACGTCAATAACCGTAGTGGATCCTCAACTCATACCTACTATATTTTTTTATACGCGAAATCGTCAGTAGAATAAACGTAATGCAAAGTTTTAAGAAAAAAAAAACTAAATAGAAAGCACAAGCAGAATATATCTGGAACCTTGGCTACCTAATTAATTACCTTGTAATTCATATCTTTTTCTTTATACAAGTATCCTTTTGCCAACTAATTTCTTT
>NC_133483.1:10568654-10635428 GCF_025370935.1 Choristoneura fumiferana | reverse complement strand
CTCGTATGTTGTAAATTTTTGTTGCGTTTAATAGCCCTTCATGACCGTCAATAACCGTATGGATCTCAACTCATACCTACTATATTTTTTATACGCGAAATCGTCAGTAGAATAAACGTAATGCAAAGTTTAAAGAAAAAAAAAAAACTAAATAGAAAAGCACAAGCAGAATACATCTGGAACCTTGGCTACCTAATTAATTACCTTGTAATTCATATCTTTTTCTTTATACAAGTATCCTTTTGCCAACTAATTTTCTTTGCTCATCCGCGACCTTATGATAGCTAAGTGTATGCATGATTTGCGTATGGAAGATATGAATGTGGAGGTGGAGGAACTGCATGAACAGTTATCTTGCATACCTAAACTTAGCTATCATAAGGTCGCGGGTGAGCAAAGATATTATTTTAGTTCATTGATGGACCTCCGCAAAGTAACGCCTGATTCAATAAATTATTCAAACTAGTTTAAGTGTACACAGAATCGACCAATGGCATTAATTAAACTCCACATTACATTATAAACTAAGTAGGTATTTATAAGAGGAGCGGGACGAAACAAAATTTTAATTACCGTGACTTGTCGGAAATGCACTTACGTTTTTCAGACGCTGTGTGACTTTAGATTTGGAATATGAAAAAAATAAGGGAAAGTAATAACTCACTAAACTTATTATTTGTTCGTAGCACTAAACAAATGGAATTGCTACTTTACGTCGACAATGAGTTCAAACGAACTGCCTTGGTCAAATTAGGGCATGAGAGAATAACAAAAAGGAGAGAAATTACTAATAATGACGTATCAGACATGGATGAACTATATCTTCTCTCGTTGGCTTTGCTTTAGCCTAACTTATTCATTTTATAAAGTACCTATATAACAGCGCTATACAAATGAAACTATCATCTTTGATAATTTTCCTGCAGTCTCCCAGAAGGTCACCCATAAAGCAATTATGACAAAAGATAGTGGAAGGAAGGAAAGGAAATGCGACAGTTAATAGTAAGTGGACGTCACTAGGTTTATGATTCAGCTCTTAAATTTAACATGGTACCTTATTGTCAATTAGATACAGTACAACTAGAATGTTAATGTCGATCGGACTCGTCGTCGGTTTTCTTCATTTTCCTAAAGATTCTAATGAGAGGGAAAAAGAAAACCAATCGCTTGTTTCGAATTCCAAGCGACATTAGCAAACTAATTAATAGTATAAGTGTACCTAGTTTTGGTGCGAATGTTGTGTTCTGGAAAACTTATTTTGAATAATTGATTGAATGAGGCGTTACTAGGTACTTAACAATCCATATTCATGAACTAAAACCGGTTCCCTTGTTACTGCGCTATCCCATGTGAAGAAGAAGAAGATGTGTGTGCATTTGACCGACACGTGTTTAATATTATGTTGTAGTACTTAAATGATTTTGTATGTCTTTTGTTTTGGCAAAATCCCGCATCTTCCACAACTTCCACTCTAATCAAAATACAGGATGTAAGATAATTAGATGTCGAATTGGGTAGATTATGGGCTTATTATTAATTAATTTCAAGCAATATACATAGTTAAAATGTATATGTGTTAGATATTCGAGAAGTATAAGGAAATTTGTTACGTCCTATTGCTAAGCACAGGCCTCCTCTCAGAGTAGGACGGCTTGGACCGTAGTTCCACGCGGGGCCAGTATGGATTGGAAACTTCACACATACCATTGAATTGCTTCACAGGTTTTTGTAGGTTTCCTCACAATGTTTTCCTCATTAATTTTGAAAAACTTAGTAAAATTAAAATACTAAACTAAACTAAAACAGAAATTGACACGGTTGACACGCGTTATTATTTTCTGGAGTTGTGACGTATATATGTTAACTTAATGTGAATATTGGGGAGGGCGGGTATAGACTATCTCGGATCTAATAAGAAACATCTTGTGGTTAGGTCAGTCGGCGTCTGTCATGCGGCTTTTACAAAGCTTCTATTTATCTTGCAATGTATGTACACATGGATGTATTTATGTGCAGGTCAAATCTTGAAACCGAATTTTAACCCACTTCCAGTGCAGTGGTCAGAATGACTTAAAATTTAGTTTCAGTGGTCAGAATGACGCAAATGTAGTTTGGATGACAATGCTTCAACTATAATCGCGAGAAGTTAACTCAACGCAAAAAATTCTAATAAAAACATTGACGCAGTTATCATAGAATCCGTTTCAAATATTCTAACGTAGCACCATTTTCTGCGCAAGCAGTATTTAACTGTACCAAAATGAAGTAAAAATCATTAATATTACTTTTAAATGGACAAAAATAATTATACACGACAAAGTAAGAAAACTTTTTTAATTTTATGACGAGAATAACTAAAGAAAATTAAAAATATGACTAAAACAAATAAATGCAAATTAGTTGATCACTATTTTTTTAAACAAATACGTTGTTATCATTACTACATTCACTCTGATTCATACAATAAATAAGTGAACCCTACGAGTATATATGGCTCAGTACGCTACTTCTACGAGCCTAATCAATCACCATTAGATTACATGACCTAGAAAATTGCGAATTTATTTTTCATTATCTTCAGGTTTTCCATCGTCAACCACCACATCAATTTCAACTTCGTAAGTCCCAGGCTTTGTTCGAGACGGCCTTACAACCACCCCCGGCATCCTTGCTTCTTGGATACCATCCACTTCATTTTCGGCGGCATCAGCTACTGGCACATGCACATCGGTTTTGTTTGAAATGACGTCAGCTTGGACGTTCTCAGGTTCAGGAGGCACTCGGACTGACATAAGGCCTTGTACGCGTTGAACCAAGTATTCTAATATAGGTCCAAATCTGGATACTCCTTCTGTGCTCACGAGGAGGCGGTCTGGAGCGTCAGGCCTTGGTCGTAGTACAAACATGTTGAAGTTTAGAGTTCGCCGCACGGGCCTGGCGGCAGCCTCGTGCAGGCAGGCCAGAGCGATGGCCAGGATCAGCGCGCGTGGAGTCATGTTCGGCGAGTGCACTGGGACGAGGGAACTAAAGGCAGCGTGCGCCCGGCGCGGCGTGAGGTCCCACACTGTGCGGACTGCGTTTTTGCCCCGCATCTAACCTAAGATAACGGGTCTCCAGCAAAAAGATCATTATTGCCCCGAGTTACGGCGGGTGGATAATTGCAGCGATATCTCGACTTCTCGACACCTTTCGTTTGGAAAGCTCCCATCTTAATTTAAGTGAGTCATCATTATCATTTTACCAATTAATGGAGATCTTTCTGAAATGATTCTGTTAGTGTGTTTTATTCTTTTGTCGGTAGGTTCGTTAGTTGCTTGAGGGGTCACACATGAATGGCTATAGCTTTGCTATTATGGCGCTAATAAAAAGACTATGAGAATTTTAATGCGAAGACGACTGTGCATTGAAATTGCGGATGCATTGTACTTATTTGTAAAGAGTTAAGGTTGTTTTTTGTACGATCGTAGGCAAAGGTTATTGCAAATTATTGCACATCAAATTTATATTTATTTTTATAGACATTAATCATCATCAAAATGGAAACGGAGTGGATTGATGTCAGCGTAATGATGCAGTATCAAGGCCATCCAATGCAGGTCAATGAAAATAAACAAAATGCGGTTTGTAGGATTTGCATTCTTTTAGTTTACATTTTGACCGCTTTGTTAGAAATTTAAGTGGCAAATTAATGTTTACGATCAACTTGCACAATTAGTTCTTTATTATTGGAGGTGGTTTTGCAGGTCACAGAAAAATAAAGAATTTAGCTTTATGTTTAGTCATTTATAATAAACTAGGTGTTGCCTGGGACTTCGTGAGCCAGGAATTCGTTTTTCGCTATCCCGTGGGATTATGCATTTTCCGAGATAAACACTTTCCTATTTCCTCCCCAGGGTCCCAAACTATCTCCATACTAAATTTTGTCTAAACCGGTTAAGCAGATTAAGTGTGAAACGGTTACATACAACCATACATACAAAGAGTTAATTTCTTATTTATAATATGAAAGAAAATATGAACTCGTCTGTCTTATTGTAAAATAAATTACGATGAAAAATAAACACAAAATAAATAATAATGCCTTACCACAAAAACTTAAAAACGAATCAGAAATCCTCAAAATTTCAGATTTCTATGAACAGACACGTGTTCAGTTATTGTCTAAGCTGTTATGGTAACGCTGAAAGATTTTTTTGTAAGAAGAAGAAGTTGTTATTTTAATTAGTAGACATAAACAAAACAATCTGCGACATAAAGCAAAGAGAAATTCAGAGCATCGATATGTCAATTTACGTAACCTTTAACAGCGATAATATTAAAATGTGTCTCTTCCGTCATTACGAGCTGATTAGCATTAATTTATTCATGATTACTTTTCTCAGACCATAATTTCACGTCCAATTTGTTAGCAGGATCATAAACTCGAAAGCAAGCGTTCGGAAACTTACCACTTCCTATTACACCAACTTCAGCTAAGTCTCTTGTAATTTCATCTTTATTTTCCAGTTGCTTAGAGCTAATGTTTTATTCATAATTGGCAAATATAAGGTCGTGAAAGTATGGTTTATCGGGTTGTGTGGTAGAGGCAGGAAGAGACCCGTTACAGAGCCTACAGCTAGGCTTGCCTTGGTAACGGTAGCCGGTAAAAGATAGACCAAAAAGATACTATCACAATGCTATATACCCACTAGGTACTATTTACATTTTATACTTTTCACTGACAATTTTAAGAGCTTCGAACACAAAGGTTGTCCACCTGTTACTAATACTCTGCTCTTTGTCTCTTTGTCCTGTCTGATCGTTCGTCTATTCCAGTGCTAAATTGTTTTAGCGGCAAAAATTGAAATGTTAACAGACTGTATTGTTAATTTGTTAACTAGAGTGGATTTTGTCTTTTTTTGTGCTCAACTGTAAATGACAATTGTACGATATTACGCGTCATTTCGTGTATAGTTTAGTTTGTTGAACATTCATTATAACATAGCCTCATAATTTACATTACATGTCAAATTTGAAGAATTCATACTGAAACTGTCCTAAACAATATATTAACACGAACCCCAACTCATTCCAAAATTTAATTTAGATGAGTTTTTACAATGTTGTCTAATATGAGAGAATTTCCACAACAGAAGGTTAGATCTAACCAACCATACTTCGGATTACAATATATGGACAACATTAAGGAATTTTAACAAACTTAATTATCTCAATTTTATCTTCTTAACCAGTTCAACAGAACAGAATATAACCATCTATAAGAAGTCGACATTGGTGTCTCCCACGGGGTCGTGAGTATCAACGGGAAGAGTCCTACCTTTAGATGATCCGTATGAACGAGCATACGATTGTTTACAATACTTTATAGAAGCCTCTTACTTTCACTATTTTATGCTTAGTCATCATCATCATCATCACCATCCCAGCCTCCATCTTATAGCTGAACACAGGTCTCTTAGAATGAAAGGGTTTATACTTGGTAGACATTTTTATTTCCGCTTCTTGGATTTTTAACTTGAATGTCATAAAAGTGTAATTTGACCTTCGTTCCGATGCACGATTGATCTTATAAGCGTGTATTAGAAAGCTAACACAGCCGGTAGGACGAGTCTAGGCTCTAATGGGTTCTTAGCCCTAGAGCTTGGTGCACTATCGCTCCATATTAGACCGGTTTGCGACTAGTCTTCATGTCGCGTTAAAGAAATTCTGACCAATTATTGAAGCCCATCAATTAAATACCTGTTTATAACCGACTTCATAAAAGGAGGAAGTACTCTACTTTTATTTGTTATATTTCTAGGGTTCCGTACCTCAAAAGAAAAAAGAAACCCTTATAGGATCTCTCGTGTGTCTGTATGTTTGTACATCCTCCCGTCGGTCAAGGTCAAATTGCTCCGAAAGTACTAAAGCTTAGTAACTTAACCGATCGAGTTTAAATTTAGCCACTTTGGAAGTCGGTGACTCAAAGACAGACTTGTTATGCAAATAAATCAATTTTAATCAAGCAACCCTAGTTCTTTAGTCATTTTTAGGGTTCCGGAGTCAAATGGCAAAAACGGAACCCTTATAGTTTCGTCAAGTCCGTCTGTCTGTCTGTCTGTCTGTCCGTCCGTCCGTATGTCACAGGCATTTTACTCGAAAACTACAAGATGGATATCAATGAAATTTGGAGTACAGATGTCTTGTCAAAGCCGTTATTAGTTATGAAGTTAAATTACAAAAATAAATATATATGTATATAGGTGGGGGGCACTCCATACACGTAACAGAAATTGAAAATTTTTTTTTTCACTCGCTTCAACGTGTGGCACATAGTTCGACAGCTCGAGCTAGCAGATAGTAAGGTTTCTCAAAACTTTTTTGATTAAGTGAAGATTTCCGGAAATAATCGCTCCCAAAGTAGCAAAAATTGTGTCCCCCCTCTATCTTGTAAACCGTTTGATCAAAAAATATATTAAAAATATGGAAAGGTAACGCTTAATAAATACTTTCAACGAAAATTGGTTTCAACATGATCGGATGTACCGTTTTTGAGTTATTTCCGAAAAACTGCGCTTCTCAACAGAAGGACGTAAGTGCCGTGAAGATACGCTCTTTTTCTGGTAATAGATTTTAAGACGGTAGTAAGTGTTTTAATTGTGTTATAACGCCATAATATTACTTGATTTTTTTCGTAATGGCTACGGAACCCTATTTTGGGCGTATGCGACATGCTCTTGGCCGGTTTTTAACTATGCTAGAGTTTTACGTACATGTCTGAGTGAGTCCCATCTTTCATATCATTAGTTTATCGTTTTTTGTGTATTGATTTATTTAATGATGCAGGAAGGGAATAACACAAAATTGATAGATTTTTTTTTTAATTACAGGCTGTCCGACTAATTATAGAACACAGTACCTACTGACCATGTGTTACATATTACTTATTTTACATAATACTCTTTATATTAGGATCAAATTATTCAGGACTATAGTGCATGGGATACTTATATTAAAACAGCAACTTTTACGCAAAATTGTATTATATTTAATCACAATTGAATACCTAAATAGGTACAACTTATTTTACAATTAATCTTCCGCTTCTTGTTTTTTTAGTCAGGTACAAAAACATACTTTCTAACACATTCAGGTTAGGCATTATAGAAGCTAATATAATTCTACGATCACATTTTTTTTCGAGACAGTTTTTAAATAATTTCTTCAAAGTTCAGAACAATTGTTAAACAAATTAGTAAAACAACTTCCAGGCGGAAAAGAAATCTATTTATTTTTTGAATACTAAAAATCATGGAGAATGGTAGAGTTTCAAAAATTTTTCGTAAGTAAGATCGAAGAATAAGATCAAGATTCAATTTTCTAAATATAAGTATATTTATCTATGTATTATGATGATGTGCTATGCATATTTCTTCAACAAGTAAATTTAAGGTAAGTAATAAGATAAAAAAAAGCATTTTAACATCAACAGTCCACTATAGTCTGTATTCAAGCAAACGCACTTGCTCTTTCTTCTAGCTCTCAAGGTTTGGGACTGGAACAGACTGAACATGGTTAAAATAATTTTATTTTTGCATTTACACTTTTGACGATACATGTGCGGGTAAAACCTTAAAAATAATGCTAGCAATCAGTACTCAAGAGTAACTTTAAATATTAAAATGTTTCGCTGAATACGTGGGTAAGTGACATGAAGATTGTTCCGTTTTTGGTTCCATTTTTGACCTAAATATGTTAGAGGGGATTATATCTAAAAGGCCTTGAACTAGGCCTGGTTTCGCGAGGCGTGCGCGTTCGCCGGTCGGTTCTGCCTTTCTTCTTTCAGCTCACTGCTCTCTGCCTGCCCAGTGCGCTTAGGGCCCGCCGATGCCGCAGATTCTGTGTAATAAACGATGGATCACCTCATATCTAAATGGTTAAAAATATTCTATTGTCTACCTAACAACTTTCGATGATCAGGGGTAATGTAACATCCGAATGCTGGGATCAGCATTGGGACAGTTGTCAGCTGTGGTAACTACTGACCATCTCGAATTTTATATCATTATCATAAGCAATAGAGGAGTCAGTAGGACGTTATTTGTTGGGCATTAGCACGTCGGCTATTGGGACATTTACCTTATAGAGATATCTCCACTGGAGCATCAAATAAGTGTGCGAACGGCTCAGCCAGTCCTCTTAAAGAGCCTTAGGGTCGGCGTTTTCTTGTGTGTCAAGGACAAAATAATACTTTTTGCGTATCTAGTCACTAAGAAGCTACCGGTAGATGAATGACAATATAAAATAATATTATCATGCTATGACTAGACTAAATAGCAGTAAGGCTGTAAGGCTGGGTTACTTAAGTATATCCAGTGGCTGGAAAAGTTAAAGCCTTATTTTTTTTACGTAAAATACCACAAACAGCAAGCAAGTAGCAGTCTACTCGTGACCACTGGTGTATTTAGCGTGATACTATGAGCGAAAATCACGAAAGTTTAACAACAAAACTTTTTTTTATCGAAAACTAACGCAAGAGACGACTTCACATCATAGACGTGTTAAACTTTGAACATTGACCAAAGTGATGAAACATTAGTCAACTCTTAAAATTCAGAGAAACTTTTAGACGGGTGGTCAACTGAACTTGCCAAACGCCGGCTAAAATATTCCAGAAGCATTTTGTTCAACCAAAGAATACTTAAAAATTCACATCATCATCATCATGTCAGCCGAAAGACGTCCACTGTTGGACATAGGCCTCCCCCAAGGCCCAAAATTATTAAATGGAAATTAGCACACTGTTAAGCGATCATTAAAATTTATCTGTATTGGTTAATTTTAATTACACAATTTATTAATAATCAATATGTAACATACGGTTTAAAACGTGACATACGTTAACGTAACATATACTTAATTACATTTCATTATGACATACAAGAAAGAAGGAAGAAGTATACAAGACTTACGATTGCCGCTGACTCGAAGATCGGCGGAAGGACGTGCCGGTTGCGCTACCGGTGCTACTTGTGAGAGTTTTATCACACCGCGAAGACCTTCTCCCTGCGGAACGGCTTGTCTGTAAATACGCAAAAGGATTTATAATTCTAGCTGCGTTTCTTTTCTCTTCGTCCACTACAAACATAAGCTATCTATCCATTATTGAGTAAATCTTACATATACTTAGTTTGCAAGCCATGCATTATTTTCAGTTTAGAGCCCAGTTATTACAACGTGTCTACCCTCTAGACAAAGATGAATAGAACGCGTTAATCAGGATATTTCTGACCTATGTACAGTCACCAGCACCAATATCTGACACAAAAAGCGTGCATAAACCTGATACGACTCTATTTCTAGGGCCGGAAGGACGTGTCAGATATTTTTGCACGCTCCGCTGTGGCAGATATTAATGCTGGTGACTGTACAAAGCCTTACACCAAGCACAACAGTAATAACGGAGAAATGACTGATTTAAGATTTAATGCTTCGAAACATTAATTTTATTTTGATAATATTTATATTTTTGTTATAAACATTTAGGGGCTGCTTCACCACCCATTGATTAATTTTATTTGACGGATAAAGTGATGCCATCTCCGTCTATTCGAACAAAACAAACAGAACCCGCATGACATTTATGCGTCAAATAAATTTAATCAATGGATGAAAAAACAAAGGGTTAATCGAATAATTTACTACAATTAGAACATTCCTGAGAAGGAACTCTAGGTACTCGGGATTTCTGTCGCTATCCAGATACTGGAGACACGTTGTATCCTGCATTATTTAACGCAATTTATCATATTCAATTTTTGGCTGAATATAGCCAGCTATTTTTAACCAACTTAATAGAAAATTTTGGTTTACGTTTTTATTGTTTGTTTGAAGTTGACACATTTGAGGCTTCAAGGCGGTCGACAAATGTCGCAGTATTTAGTAGCTGAAACTTACTGATAAGCCAAATTAGGGTCCTGATAGTAATCATAGGGTCTCTGCAAGCCCAGGGGCGCACCAAACAGGAGTCCAGGGTTAGCCTGAGGACCGAGACCAGGTCGGTAGTAACCGTTGCCAGGAGACACTACCTGGCCTGATGGGTCAAGGAGGACAGCGTTTTGATAACCTAAAGAACATAATGAATAAAATTTAGTTTTCATACTCGTAAGTGTGTTTATCATTTTTATGAAATTAGGTTTAAGTTGGCACGGTAGGAAGATTTTGTAAATTGTCATCAAATCTTGCACGTCTTTCATCCACTTTCAGCGATTCAAAGTGAAAGTCAAAGTCAAAATATCTTTATTCAATTTAGGCTATAACAAGCACTTATGAATGTGAAATAAAATCTACCACCGGTTCGGAAAAGCTTCTGTTGAGAAAAATCCGGCAAGAAACTCAACGAGGTATATTTTTATTAAACAGATTTACAGTATTATTAAATGATATCTATACATCACAAGTATTTAACACAACTTTATTGTTAACACATTAGGTTCGCTACTTGAAGGGATCGCCAATGCGGATCGGAAATATTTCCAAATATCCCTGTCCATGATATAATCATTAACTTTTTAATACGCCTTAGATATTATGTCTTCTTGACAATAGATCTGAATTTTGTATCCGTTTCATTGTAATATTTTTTGTAATTTTATTATAAAAACGGATGCAATTTCCCAAAAACGACTTTTTGGTTTTAGCCAGTCTGTAAGATGGAACTTTAAGCTTCCCTGTGTTTCTAGTAGCCTTTAGGCTTATCGACGTTAGTGGGAAAATCACATATGTTCTTCCTAACATACATGATTATTTCAAAAACATAAAGCGACGGCAGGGTTAGGATACCTATTTCCTTAAAAAAAGATCTTAAAGATTCACGCGTCTTCAAATTATAAATTGATCTGATGGCTCTTTTTGTAAGATAAACATTGACTCAATGTCTGCAGCAGATAGACTATTTTAAAAAAGTTGATGAAAAAGAAAAATTATTTCGAAGTACACCGAAGAGAAATAAGAAAAGGTAGATTTATTTATTCCCTAAGGAATCTATCTGTACTGTTCATTGATCTTATAATTATACGTTGCTTACCATTAGCTGCGTACGCGCCGGGGTTTCCTTGTGGTGCTGCTGCGACGATGTACACAGGCTGGTAACCTCCTATAGTGCCTGGCCTGAAAATATCATCAATAATTTAGTAATTTATCACAGAGTTTATTTAATTTTCTCCATGGCCATGGCATGGAGATACCCATTTTTAGGATGTATGATTGAATCATTTCCCGATAATCCTTGCGATAGTATCTACGGTCGGGTCTCAAACTTATGTATCCACTTTTTCATACTAGTTGCATAGAAAAGTGGATAATTATGTTAGGGTTAAAAATATCTCTGTCTATGTATTTTTATGTGTATCGAATATGTGTAAATAAATGTTTCTCTCTCTCTCCATACACGTCCTTCTGCAGGACACAGGTGTCCTGTCAGAATGAGAGCTTGGGCCAGAGTTCCCACGCAGGCCCAGTGCAGACTGGAAACCTTACACACACCATTGCATTGATTTGTAGGTGTGCAGGTTTTCTCAGGATGCTATCCTCCGCCATAAAGTCCATGGTAAATTATAAATTTAATTCCAAAAACTCAGAGGTGCGAGCCCGGGTTCGAACCCACGATCCTCAGCTTGAGAGGTCATAGGTCAAATCACTAAGACACCATGGCTTTGTTACTTTTAACAAGCTTTTATTAACTATCACCTGTCCCGATGTTTGTCTGTAATCAAATCTTGCAAGTTCAATTTGATCTACTTCCAGTAGTCGGATTGACTTCAAATTTGGCATACTTATGTAAATCTGGTGACAATAAAATAATTTAGTAGTGACATCCTGGTGGTCCATCCAGCCGGGATCGTCTTCGCAGGACGGAACTCCTCAACGGTTAATGGCATCGAATTGAAATTTGGTACAGAAATGTAGTTTGGATGACAATGCAAGTATAGTCAACAAAAAGTACCGTCAGACAACAGCTTGTGTTAAAAATTTACATAAAAGTTATTTAACTTGCTAATTACAATTTAAAAAATTGATACCTACAAAAAATACGTAATGTAATATTGTGAACACACCTATATCCCGGTATCGGCATCTGCACAATAAAAACTCGTTGTCCAGGCACCAAACCGGGCAGATTAGGTGAAACTGGAGTCTGAAAATAAAAAAAATGTTTGAATACTAACTGTTGCTCGCAATAATTCGTGTACAGCACGCCCACCGGAACTACATAAACATAAAATTTTCCGAGGTAAAATCTTCTCAGGGTCTCAAACTATACCCGTACAGAATTTCATCACGACTATATGAGTATGATCGAGTACTTTATAAGCATGAAAAAGCATAAAACAAACAAGCATACTCACATTCGCATTTTTTAATATTAGTTAGAATTTGATTTAACCAGACTCTAAAAAAAAAAGTTGAGTGATGGAAATAGCTAATGCCTGATGTATTTAACTCCCTGCTGTTTTGATCTAAGAAATAACGTTCGCTCTTTCTTGATTCAGGCGCTGCACTACTTACTATTATGTACTACATATAATAATTGTGTAGAAGACACAAGCACAATTCAACTGATTTGCAGTCAAAATATAAGAGTTACCTACTTATACAAAATCACTGTGAGTTTAAAAAAATCAAGTAGATAACATTTAAATTAAAATTTTGACCTGTTGGGGCGGCTGTTGAGGCTGTTGCACTCCTGGAACCAGCTCGACCTCGCTGTCTGGTTCCAAGCTTTCCAGCCGAGAGGGGGCGCCACTGGGACCGTTTACATTCACTGGAATGATAAAAATAAAAATTAAAGGTCACTTCCCGTACTTACTGCATTAAAAGTAAACTATTATTTTTGCTCGTCAGTATAGTTTGCACAAGCAATCCACATTTCAAAGTTTAGCCGCTCTTGGCCGGTTGTTTCTTCTACTATCGTTTGTATCAGCTCGTCAAATAGTACATCCCTTTTGTCCCTTATACATTCTATTTCAGTTTTCCTCCATTTTTGTCAGGAATTTCTTAGAGGCCACTCTCTCAGAATGGAGAATAATACATAAATAATAATCATGTATGTAAGGAACAACATATGTGATTTTCCCACTAACGTCGATAAGCCAAAGGCTACTAGAAACAAAGGGAAGCTTAAAGATCCATCTTACATACTGGCTAAAACCAAAAAGTCGTTTCTGGGAAATTGCATACGTTTTTATAATAAAATTCCAAAACATATTATAAAAATGGTTCAGATCTATTGTCAAGAAGACATAATATCTAAGGCGTATTATAAAGTTAATGATTATATCATGCACAGGGATATTTGGAAATAATTCCGATCCGCATTAGCGATCCCTTCAAATAGCGAACCTACTGTGTTAAAAATAAAGTTGTGTTAAATATCATTTAATAATATTGTAAATCTGTTTAAAAAAAATATACCTCATTGAGTTTCTTGCCGGATTCTTTTTAACAGAGGTTTTTCCGAACCGGTGGTAGATTTTTTTTGACATTCATAAGTGCTTGTTTTAGCCTAAATTGAATAAAGATATTTTGACTTTTGACTTTTGAATAAATATCACGGGACAATTCACACCTATTGACCTAGTCCCAAAGTAAGCTTAGCAAAGCTTGTGTTATGGGTACTAAGCAACGGATAAATATAATGTATATAGATAGATACATACTTAAATACATATTAAACACCCAAGAAAGACCCGAGAACAAACATACGTATTTTTCATGCTAATATATGCCCCGACACGGGAATCGTAGTCAGGTTCTCTAACCACTAGGCCATCTGGTCGTCTAGAATAGAGGGGACAAGTTGTGTTATAGTTAGTTAGCAATAAATATAGTCCTTCAAAGATTCACTGAAAATTATTTCCATGCTTCAAGTCACTTCAAGTTTCGTTAGTAATATGCGATTGTTCCAAAATTTTGTTGAGTAATTTGAGGATTCCATTGAACTAAGAACAATAAAATTGTCGTTGAAGAATACTTTACCTTGTTTTTGTTGCGCTTGGTTGAAGTAATTCCCCATTTCCGCATTTTCCAAGTAATAGTCCAGGCTGAAAAAGGAAGGCGGGATTTTTAGCCTTATTTATGTTGTCTAAATCCCCATTATTTCTCCTTTAAAATCTGAACAGCTTAAAAGTGGTATTCCTCTATATCTGTTTGTGTTCTCTGGACACTGCAATCCAGTCGGATGCCCCTTATTTCGTATAACATTAATTGTCCTAATATAATTTCGCATAACATATTTGTAAAAAAATACTAATTGATCATGTATATAGGATTTGCAAAATAATTTTGGCCTTTGTTCGACTTTCATCGTAAATAAACGTTATATAACTGAACCGCCTAATGCTAACACTGCCAGGTGACAGAAGACACTACGTTTTTAAAAATAATTGTGACGGGCAAAGAAAAACGTAGTTTTTAACGCCATGGCAACTATGGTTAGCTAAAATTCCGGTAACTTCTAAATAGGGTAAAAAATTTAAAACGCAACTAACACCAAAATCCTTCAAATAGGTGTGTTAAATTCGCCTATTTTATGAAAAAAATATATAAGAATAAATATTGTTTTTTTTTGAGACCAATGCCAATTATGCGAAATAATATAGACCCCATCCGGTCGTCTTCAAATCTAAGGTGAATGTGTTTACTATAGGCAAGCATCCACCATCTTAGACCCTCTCTTCTTCACTTATATTAATAATGATTTGTTTAGCCATAGTGTTTTAATTTTATTGTTTATTGGTCCTGATTAGTTTATCATGGACCTTTAAATTTTTTTACGTTGTTAAACAACGTTGTTAACGGTTCCATATTGAAATAAATAACTTAAACTGAATTTACTTACGGGTTCAGTTGCCGCTGAGGGCCCTGTGCTGCACTGACAGCCACACACAATGCTGCGACGAAGCACTAGAAAACACACAACATATAAAAAATTAGGCAAATATAAAAATAGATTGGGTTTTACTTCCTTAGACGCGAGAGATTTATACATTTCACCAGTGTGCCAGGATGAATTTTATTTAATAGAGACCGACGAAATAACAACAATCCAAATTACGTGTCTTGGATGGTTAATGGTATTCTTTGCGCAAAAAACTAAACTCAGCCTAAAATTTAGAGGTTCTAACGACCACATGAAATTCTACCAGACACAAGTACACATCACAGATTATAATCTTACTACGAGTAAGTGTCATGTTAACATATTATCTGATTGCTATTCAGCCGTGTTAACTGTGCAATTCATCTAGAATTCATTGCCAAGATCGTTTTCAACTAGGCTTCCCCGTGTCTAGCATACATAGCGAAATTTTAATGGTTTTCTATCAAGATTTGCAACTTTCCAAGCGCAGTTTTCCGGTGTCCGGCCTCTGGGAGCCATCAAGGTGAACTTAGTCAGAGATGCCTGTTTGAATTACAATTGACACAGGGGACTATGAGGACTGGTGATTGGTTTGGTGGATGAAAGGTCAAATCTGCATAAGTATCACATTTAGAAAAATATACTATGACATTTGTTTGATTCTAAGTTACTATACTCGCCAATGGAAATTTCGGAGAAGTGAATGTGTTCAAAATATTTTTAAAGTAAGCTCTAAAGACGTAATTGTCAGATACCTATCACGTTATCTATCAGTCAATTATCTATCTATCAGTCAGTTAATCGTTAATTAATACATGAATTAGCCAGATTTGGTAATTTTGTGATCATTTATTTAACAAATTCATTCCCCATCGACATTTATTGACAGATTTTTTTCATCAAACTCTTTATAATAAGCAATTCGAAATCCTAATTAGAAGCAACAAGACGAATAAAAGATTTAACAAATCTGATAATAAACAGAAGTCCATCTAAATTAGAAGGTATTTAGTAAATAAAATATCTGACATCGATCATTAATCGGACCAAAATAGGACTATTAAAATCAAAAACGTATCTCAATGGCACGTTTACCACACTTTGTTGGTGTTTAACTTTTGCTGTCGATAAGCTTAAGAGAAGATAGGACTTTGACCTGGGTTTTAATTTATTTGGTCCTCCATTTAAACGAGTAAATATTTTACACCTGTACTTGCAAACAATTACACATATTCTGAGAATTTACTTAAAAAACAAGTATTGATGTGTTGTTTTCGCTTTTTCTAAAGATCTAAGGCATCTGAAACACCCGGAACTGATCATCGCAAAGCCATAAACAAACAAAATTAGCATCAATGTATATTAATGTATTCTGCGATGCGGCTGACCGGGGTAAACTATGGTAATTAAAACTATCGACAATCATTGAAGTGAGTAGCATGATCTCTCGGTATTCAGAGGGCTGGTTTTTGGAATCACATCACTCGAAAACATGATTAGAGAGTGATAAAAAAGTTGATGAATTTGAAATACGTCGGAACGGACGGAAGTAAACCCTCGGTGAGCTGCAGTCTTGTAGTAGTAAGTAATATACAAGTTTTTGGCACATTCTAATGTTATTTTCGAGCCATGTGATTGATCAATACGCAGGTCCATTAATTTATTTTTCTTAGCCACAACAGTAAATACGACGTCATTGCAATAGAAAAATATTAAAGTAGGTTACCGAAGTAGGTACCATTTTTTGTTAATTGTGGTAACTATTTGTTTTCTAGTTTATTTAGTTCCTGGAACTAATGAGCGCTTTTAACAGTAAAAACTCAGCGTGAACAAATAAAATTGAATAATTGTAAAAATAAATCTTGCCACGTAGCCATAAATGCAGTTTCGTAGTACCTAATTACTACGGAATAATGCGATAGACGTATCTTCTTCTCGCATATGATAGCAAAGACGTTCGTCAAATTCCTGTTTCGTCAAAATCTTGTTTCGTCATATTCTTGTTTTGTCCAATTCCTATTTCGTCAAATTCTTGTTTTTATCTTCTCTATTTTATAAAAGTAGCGTCTTTTATAAAAGTAACGGCTGATTTAGTGACTGTGTGGCTGACTGACTAACTGACATATCAACGTACAGCCTAAACTACTGTAACTATGAGCTTGAAATTTTGCTTTTTTTGCAAGCACGAAGCTAAACCCTGCTAAACTAAAAACAGACATACCTAACTCGTCGACATTCGTAGTCAAAATTAGTCAGTACCTTTGTTCAGCAGAGAGGAATGCTTTGTCAGTAAACTGCTCTATCTTATGCTCTAAATTAAATTAAGAAAACACTATTACTTTGAACATCATGCTAGGCTATGTGGAAACTATAAATAAAGTAACTGAATTAAGGCAGGTGCCTTTACGCATACTAATAGTTTACAAACAACATAATTACGATTCAGTAAAGCACTTTTAACTATGGGAATGGAATCATTATTGAGTTTTGAGTAATCCCTTCGTAAAACAAATTGACTATAAAATACATCGTACCTAATTATTTTTAATGTCCAACAATCAATGTCCAACAGTGGACGTCCTACGGCTGATATGATATGCCGATGAATTAAGTAACGTCCGACTCTTCTATGTTGACGAAAAAATTATGACAATTAACATAAATTTAGCTCTACACTCTGAGATATATTAGGCATATTTAAAGTGTAAATATATAAGCTTTTTTATTAAATGGTCTTTTTTTAATCTTATAATTTTAACGAGGCTTTAGTAGGTGTACACCTAATGTGACTATGTCAGCCTCATTACTTTTTAGTTGACTGCGCATTTATTATATCCTAGTATGTACATAGGTCTGTAACCTACCCACCAAATTTCATGTCAATTAGAAACTGTAGGTTAAACTCGAATTCCAAGATTTGATCCATTTTAACACGATAAATTAAATAAAAGCTTGTAATATAAGGTGTCTTAGAGCAGTCAATTAACGCAATGATAGTTTTAACATATTGTACATAACAGCAAAAACACTGTTTAATTTGGATGTCTGCACAATTTATAGACTTCTTTTTGAACATAAATCTTTGAATTTATGGACCAATTTTGTTATAAATCTGATCCCGTATGTCATTTGGTGCATCCTTTTCTTACACGACCAATTTAAAAAGGATGTACTGAGGGGAGAAACCAGATATTCACATCCCGTGATGTCAGGCGTATCTTCAGGCGACTGCTACTTTTATGATGTCAACGTTCTTCGAAATACGGGGTGAAGGACACTAAGTATTGTTCTTCCGTACATTTTGTCTTTATGACCGCAAAAGTACTCAAAACATGTTTTTTACGAGCTATTATGTCGTCATCATTTCAAATGTGTACGTATTATCGTGTTTTTGCATCACACTCACAACGTGTCACTATGAAAGCCGAAATGTCAGATACAAATTTATACGTACCTGATATGTATGTACCTATTCTAAAATATCGTAAAAGCATGATACTATTTTTACTTTAGACACGCTAATTGAACGGTTCTTTTTTTTGTATAAAGTGCTTGTCAACTAATGGCGTACCAAGGAAAGGATCATAGCATTGGTTGAACTGGGGCTAGTAATCAATGGCCTGTTGTCCCTAATCCGCACTGGGCCCGCGTGGGAATTATATCTAATACAAGCCTGCTCATTCTGAATTCTATAGGTAGTTACACTAATTGCGAGTTTTGTTTACCTTGACGCTACTACTTCTTTATTTGATCATAGGCTGGAAATAAAAAAAAAACATAGTCACTTAAATTATAAAACTACTAAAGATAACGCTTAACAGATCATATCTATTTTCAGATTTGCTCCAAGTCTACTCAATTTAAATTCACACGGTAAGAAGAATATTAGAACAAATTTCTACCAATAGCTAGTACCATTGTCGCCATGAAACGAGTGAATAGTGACCGATCGAGCGCCGCAATCACAGACCGCAATGTACGCAATTACATACCTACTATTTTTCTTGCATTACTAAACCGGACTCAAGACAGTAATGTGTACATTATGTATATCACACATGGTTCAGTGTACAACTTTTGTGCAGCCGTCAAGGCCCGTCTTTGTCAGAATCATCAGTCCTTTTTGTCCAGCTACCGTACAAAACGGTGCGAGTTCGATGTCCGTTAAGCGACATATTTGTATGCAAACGGCAGGTATTTGTTTTGGGTCCACGTGCTTGGGCCTTTGTTCGGATATGTATTTAGATGATTATCTCGATTATTTTATATTTAAAAAGTTCACATGTATTTTAGCGCGTCGATGCTCGAAAGTAAAAAGCTAACAACGTAGGTTTTTTTATTTAATTTATAATCTATTCAGGATATACGCATGCAGGAGGACATACGCAATACCTGTTTGTAAAATACTATTTTAAGGCACCCTCACACGTCGATGTTGTTAATTACGTAAAGGGAACAGACAGGAAGAACATTCCAGAAAAAAAATCTTTACCTAAGATTCAACTAGCTGTTAAATGCGATTTTCTATTGTTTCTTGCACGATCGATAACTTACCTACTCTATCAGCAGCATTATTAACATGTGCGAATCTCATTATATACGGTACAGAAAACGTTACCCTGCGGTTCAGTCATTCCACAGAACGTAGGTATAAAAGCTTCGGGGGGAAGTATCCCTTATTTTAGTATATCCTTAGTAGGTAGGTAGGTAGGTACATTTTCATCAAAAATGACAAAGTTAATTTTTAATGAAATTTTTCTACGCTCGTAAGCTGTAAGTCGGCTACGCACCTGTGACACTCCCATAGAGTCGCGAGTGTCCATGGGCAGCATAGGTTGCTTACGATCACGCATACCGCAGGCCTGTTTGTGTATCACGCTATACAATAAACCTTACTATTACTACCGCTGCGAATTCGAACTGGTACAAGGTAGTTAGACTTTTTTAGAGACATCTCGAATGACAATACAAATCCCATCTTTAAAACGAGATAACCACGTTAACCACCGTATCTCCTCCTAATAATGATCCTCACTAAATAATTAACGCTATCAAATTAGCCGGCGGAAGGAAGCTGGTAAATTGTTCGTATTAGTATGTGGTCGTCGTGGGACCTTCACCCATATCGTTACACCATCGCTCGGAGGTCGCGTGTGACATCATGTTACGGTTGTACGAACTTCTTTTAGTGGTTCAGGCGTCAAAAGATAATGTAAAGTTTCGTAATGTCAACTCAATTAAATAAAATACGGCCAAGTGTGAGCCTGACTTGGAGTCAGAATATCCAGTCTTACTTAGTAAAACCCTGGTCCTTAGCAAAATGTACTAGTGTGGGATCATTTAGGATTGGATATAGATATGGACAGACAGACATAAAAGAATTAAGACTTTCAGACTTTTTCTCTTGGTTGTATATTATAAGAACTACCTTCATACCAACCTTAAAAGTTCTAGGACAACTGGAAGTACCCTATAATTTTTTTATGAGCAATTCACAATATTTGAAATCAATCGATTTGTAAAAACAATCCCCTCTTGGTATGTACACGCAAAAAGTCAATAAATATTAGTTTTTTGGTAAGCATTTCAAAATACATATAATAAATCTTTAAGGTAAATAGTGAAGTTGAATTTATTTCATAATTATTCCATCAAATCCAGCATTGATTATGAAATAAATAACGTAAAAGGAAAATATATTAGGTACAGTCTGGTAATGACAGCAGTAGCAGTTGGTAATATTTTTTTAGTTTTACAAGCCAAGTCGTGATTTTAAAGTTTACAAACCACTTTTCGACCATTTCCTTTAGTCGTGTTAGATTGAAATTTGGAATTCTTGTATAAATCCGGTAACGATGCAATAAACGAAATACTGGTGATCCAGCCAGGATTATCTCTTCAGCACAGGACTGTAACGATTAATGGAGTCGACTTAAAACATTATATAAAACAAAGTTCAAATAGAGTACAAACATTCAAATATGTTCTAACGAACTAACCGAGGAGAAAGTGCTATTTAAACGAGCGAAAAAGGGCAATCAACTTCCAAATATCACGGCACACATGTGACACACAAGTCATTGTCCACCGCAGACAAGTAAAATAGCACATTGCACAATGGTCACGCGCATTTTACCACGCGGCACGGAGTCATGAAACGATTCCCTTTATTTCAACATGGAGGTGGTTGCAAAGTTGCGAACTGTAATTTGTCCCGTAATTGTGGAGGCAAAGGACGCGCGTCGCTGACTGCGCATACGCATTCGACCTGGATTTAAGCGATGTCGATAGAGTTTTCACATGTGACAATCGGGTAGGTATCTATGTCTCAAGAATCCCACATTTTTTTCACATGGAACGGCTTATTTAATAAAATGTTATTGTGTATCAGTTGTTACACGCTAAAATACCTAAGTAATGTGTAAAATTTGTTGAGATTATGATACATGCATGATATTTAAATTATGTCATATTACTAAAGTGGATACTTTCTATAAATTCTTTTTGTCTTTTACTTCAGTCAATTTCGTATTTACAATATGAAAGTGCAGTAGAATAAAAAAAACACGATAGTAGGATTATTAAGGAACTTACTAAGTCGAAGCAGAGAACTGATATCTACCTAAGTGAATTGAATAAGATTCTTTCTATTGGATTTTAAATATAATTATAACAAATAATAATGGCAGAACCAATTTTTTAAGCATATTATGCGAAGCACTGGAAGCATATTTTGCGCTCTAGTATATTGAGAAATATGATGGTTAAGGTTTATTTATTACTTTACTTACAATATGATCATTTGATTTTATATATGTCGGCGGCCGATCGTAAAATCCGCCAAATCACGAAATTCCTATAGGTCATAAAATGGCGCCATTTCATGATATGCCTAAAAGTTGGCCAGGCATATCACAATGTGCCTGAGAAACAATACGGCATATCGATCGGAGCAACGCATTCGTCGATATTCCTAGCTCTATAACGGGCACATTTGATATGCCGAAAAAAAGAAAAATTTAGGTACGACGAGCGAAGCGAGGACTGGTTACATCGACTTTATGGCCAATCAGCGTGCGCTCGCGTCCCCCCGCGCATTTCAGCGACTTGGCAGAATTGTTTCTTAGTAGAAATGCAAACATTAGGTGTCATTATTAGGTTATAAAGTCAATGAGTGGTTAGTATGAATTGTGACCACAACGCACGAGTCGAGCGATCGAAATGAGCGTGCCACGGCAGCGGCCGGCAAAGTGTCAGAATCGATATGCCTATAAATTTCATGACCTGCCTAAACTGGCCAAATCATGAAATGTCGGCGTTTCATGATCTGCTTAAACGTCACTAGGCAAATCGTTAAACGGTGAGTTTCGAACGATATGGCGGATGTCCCTTAGCCAATTCATGAAAGGCGTCATTTCACGATATGCCTAGGAATTTGGCGGATTTTACGATCGGCCGCCGACATATATATATAAGATCGTGCTTCCCACCCACCTATTCGAAAATCAACGATTGGTTCGCCTGTAAGTGCGAGCAAAGTAGTTGTTTTTTCCAAGAGACTTTTACAGAGAGCGGAAATTAAATTTTAATTTAGAACATGATGACGACATTAAGGGGCTTTTTCACCACCCATTGACTAATTTTATTTGACGGATAAATGTGATGCCGTCTCCGTCTATTCGAACAAAAC
Organism: Choristoneura fumiferana; assembly: GCF_025370935.1. NCBI lineage: Eukaryota > Metazoa > Arthropoda > Insecta > Lepidoptera > Tortricidae > Choristoneura > Choristoneura fumiferana. The sequence continues at coordinate 10,612,839 of NC_133483.1, read as the reverse complement.
AAACAGAGACTGCATCACATTTATCCGTCAAATTAATTTAATCAATGGATGGTGAAACAGGAGGTGTGTTGAAATTTTCATATTTTTGAATCTTTAATTTTATTGATTCTCTGTGTATTGTTTGAGTATTTTTTTCATTAGGGCTTTTATTTAATTTAAGTAATAACTCATTATCATCATCATCCCAGCCTATATACGTCACATTTTTGGGCAAAGGCCTCCTCTCAGAATGTGGGGGCTTGGGCCGCGTAGTACCCACGTGGGCCCAGTGCGGAAGGGGAACTTCACACACACCATTGAATTGCTTCGTAGGTTTCTGCTGTTTCCTCACCATGTTTTCATTTACCGTAAAGCGCGTGGTAAATTTCAAATTAATAACATGGCTCCAGTTCTACGTTAAAATACACAGTTACTATTTTTAGGGGTCTTCAATGGGACCCCACAAAACAAACCCACCTTACAAAAATAGCACATGCGATTAATATTCTACTTATATCAAAATTAAAGAGAACACTAATGTTATCTAACACAATGTGTATAATTACCGGTAGGGTCTTTTCCTTTAACTACGATATCTAGTCTAAAAACCGGCCAAGAGCGTGTCGGACACGCCCAAAATAGGGTTCCGTTAGCTAAGGATTTCGTATTTTATACGGAATCTTCCAAGTTTAGGTATATAAAACTACTAATAATTCTCAAGCAAACTTAGCCGTTATTTCCTTGAAAGTTTAATATACTTACTACCATCTTGAATTTTTTCAAAATTTTCCACCCACCGGTTTAGATTTTAGAGGGGGCGGGGGGACGCTCGATTTTAATGAAAATTTGCATTTTAAAGTTGAATATTTCGCAAAAAAAATCAATAAATCGAAAAATCGTCTTAGCAAACCCCTAATGGTTTTAAAAGACCTATTCAATGATACCCCACACTATAGGGTTGGATGAGAAAAAAAAACCCACACTTGACGTCTATGGGAGGTACAGTCACCAGCATTAATATCTGCCACAGCGGAGCGTGCAAAAACATCTGACACGTCCTTCCGGCCTTAGAAATAGAGTCGTATCAGATATTTATGCACGCTTGTTGTGTCAGATATTGGTGCTGGTGACTTTACACTAAAAAAAATGATTTTTGTTTTTTATTGTACCATTTTGTCGGCATAGTTTACAAATATATTAGTAAAAAATTACAGCTTTCTTGCATTGATAGTCCCTGAGCAAAGCCGCCGATGGACGGACAGACAGACAGACATGGCGAAACTATAAGGGTTCCGTTTTTGCCATTTTGGCTCCGGAACCCTAAAAATGGCGAAGGAGGGGGACAATGTACAATTGAATGTGACACAACGAGAAACTAAATCTCGATGTGACATGATTTAGTTTAGTGTCGTGATTTGATTTAGTGACTTCTTGCATTTTGCGCAAATAATATAAAAGATTTTCAATAAAAAGGGACATCGTTTTTCTGATATGTTATTAATTTTCAGATACCAGTATAATACCAATATTTACCCATATATACTGACTGACAGATAGAGATAATGCAGAATCGAAACCACTGGAGTTCAAAGTTATTATATATAAAATTATTGGGATTATTTTTTGATTGGGTTTCTAATTAGTTTTCAGTAGCGTAGTGGGGGCGAGGGAGGCCCTGGAGGCGGCCCGCCCCGGACGGCACTTTTAGGGGGCGAGAAAATTCCATAATAGTTTAGTTTATTTATTCATTCAATACATCATTACATTATAATTTACATAAATGTAATAAGATTAGTAATAGTTATAAATAATAAAACTCTAAGCATGTCATGATGTGAACGAAAACAATTAAAATAAGACTGCTTTTTCTCATAAATAATACCAAATTAAAGATTAATTGATAGTAAATTTTCTTCCGCCCCGCGTGGTTGATACCCACGCTACACCACTGTCAGTTTAACACTAACTAAACATAATTCGGAACAATATTTATTACTGTCGAAACACAAATTCACACAAATTAAACCAAAAACACCGGAAAAGTTTTGTTTTTATTTTTTTACACGCTTTTTTAGCGGCATTATGTTTCTAATTGGACAAACTCAGGTCAGCCCGATCACGACAAATATGTTAAAGTTTAGTTCCAAGATTTGATTACCGACATCGTTAGTAACAATTATAGCTAATGAAAGCATGTTCAAAAGGACTTACAGTAATAACGGCCATGTTGGACTGCCACAGACCAGCGCGCGCGTCGCAAGGGAAATGCGTCGCACTCTTGCGCACTACTGCTTATATCGACTTTTCCGCTACGCATTGTCTCTTACGTTTTCCTCTACACCCCTTTGAGATCATTTTAATTTATGCTAGCCTAGTTAAGTTAGTTAGTTTTGGTTAGGTCTTTTAATCTGGAAAAATAAATATATACCTCCATTTTCTAATAAATAAAGCTACTAGCTGTTGCCCGCGACTGTGCGCTATCCCGCGGGAAATATGCAATTTTCCAGGATAAAACTATCAACGTCCTCCTTGGGACTCAAACTATCTGTATACCGATTTTTATCTTAATCGGTTCAGTGGTATAGATAGACGTGAAAAGGTTACAAAAAAAACAAACAGACTTACAAACTTTGGCATTTATAATAATATAAGTACTCAGTGGCACAAAATTTGGCCCAAGCGTTTGCGAATCGCAAATTGCGATGCAAGTCATGCAAGCATTTAATTTGTTTGGTATATAACTAAATTAAGAATAAAATTAATCACAACTTAGTAAATTTTGCAAGTTAACGAGTAATACTCGACCAAAACTTAATATTTAATATTTGTTTCATTCATAATAGTTAGTACGAAACTACATTGTACGTGGCCCGTCACGTACCTACTTGGCCGACTTTTTATTTGTGCTGGTTGATATTTCTTCACAAATATCCAGTAAGGATAATAAGGATATGCCTTCGTATGCTGACGGAAGTTATAACAAGCAATAAGCATGTGAGTAGGTACAAATAATAGACTATCTCATTATATCCAAGGGTTCTTATTGTCTATGTTTCTACAAATTGGCTTGGCTCCAATAGGTAGTCAGTGCATTATCTTGTACTTTTCACTGTACCTAAACCATGTATACATACCTAAACCATAAGAATAAAATAAATAAAAAATTAAGGGGGTCCCAAAAACCAATATAAAATACCCCTCATTCCATACATTTTATTTAGAAGCAGGGCACTGCTAACAGGATTTCTACAGATACGGCTGCTTTAGTATATATTTTAATACGAGAGTGAGAGAGACGGTACGATACGAACTTCGGTTTTCGAATCCTGTAGTAGCCCCTGTATTCGCGGGTAGCCATTTTTATTCAGTTGTTTTCTTAGCGTTTTTTTTTAGCTGAGCTGTGAAGTGCTTGGACACAAAATAATTTAATTGTTTCCATTTTTTTCCTCGCATTGTGAGAATCTCGGGTCATTAAAAGCCCTCCGCCTCCGGGGTCGGGCTTCTAATAGACTCTCGTTAGTAATCCCCTTCTTACGCCCCTTAATGCACAATGTACTATTGCACTTGACTGATTTTGAAAATAAAATCTGAGAAAAAAATCAGTGTTGTACTATGTTATAAGCCATGTTAAAGACCATTTTTCAATTAATAAGTAGACGATATCTTAGAAGACGTCAGTAACACATACCTAAAGACTGTTGTACGTTGAGCTGGTGCAACTTCCTAAGTTTAAACAAAGGTTACTGGAATAAAAAAAGTAATGACTGTTTCTCATAAAGATTATCCCATAATTTTCAGCTTTGTTAGCAAAATACAAAGAAACCAGTACACTTACTGTATGTTCTTAGAACGCCACCGCAGATGCGTTTGTCGCTTTACCTTGAACCTGTTTGGTCATTACTCACTGAATACCTGTTGAAATGTGGTTTCCAGCAAGTCTGGATCTAAGTCCAATTTTTTTTATTAACCGAAAGTATAAAAGACTGTTTCGTCATTATCCCAGCCTTTACAAGCAAAGCAGCTTTATTGTAAGTTTACTCAAACATTAAATGATAATATTTTTGACGAAATCGATATTTAATGTACTTACCTACCCACACAATCGAACTTAATTTAATATTCTTGCTTAAACAGCATTCTATTTTTTCTTTTACAATAATGTAATACTTTTAAAAACCGGCCAAGTGCAAGTCGGACCCGCGCACGAACGAAGGGTTCCGTACCATCTATACAAAATACATTAGACATTAGCAAAAAACGTCAATATAATCACGTTTGTTCTGTTTTTAGTATTTATTGTTATAGCAGCCACAGTTATTCATAATCTGTGAAAATTTCAACTGTCTAACTATCACGGTTCATGAGATACAGCGTGACGGACGGATGAACGGACGGACAGCGAAGTCTTAGTAATAGGCAGGGAGCGTAACTTTTGTGCCGATGACAGACGTATGACGTCAAGCTAAATACAGAGTGTTTTATGCAGACCTCTTTAGTTTACTGATATAATCAATGTCAGATAGAACGTAGTCAATTTTCATGGATGGTTTTGGGATTTGGATTTGCCAGAAGTTTTGCACAAAGAACAATTTTTAAAGTCATTGCCATAAAAAAAATTGATTTACAGGAAGAAAGGTTTTGACCTGCAACAATGAGGCTTATGACCAGAACAACGCCAATTTGTAACTGGCGGGAGATTCCAGTTACAGGTACCTACCTACCTACCTACATGTGAAACTCATTTATGTAAATAAAAATTGGTCAAGTGCGAGTCGGACTCGTACATGAAGGGTTCCGTAAACAGTTCAGTAAAAGTTTCTCTTAAAATTCTTCTAATACCTATAAGTTTTTATTGCTGACTGTAATTTATGCCCCTGGTTACCAAAGTACTCGTCAAGACGATAAACGAGTCCAAACTCCATGCGGTCGTGTCGTTTATCACAGAGTTCCTATGGTCACCCGCTAGCTTTATCATCAGATCAACTCCATATTATAATAATATTGCAGTGTCATTGGATTTATACATGCGTGTAAAATTTCAGCTCAATTGGTTGAAGATATCCACTTCAAATTTGAGTTGAATGATTCCACCCGAGCAAACATAGTTAAATTAGGTACATTGCAAATAAATATAATGCTTGTAATAAGTTAATACCAAATCTCAAGTCGGTACTATAGGAATTCCCTCCTGCAGAGACGATCCTGGCAGGACCACCAAGATGTCACTACTAGATTATTGTATTGTCACCAAATTTACATAAGTATGCAAAATTTCAAGTCAATCGGACCACTGGAACCACTAGACCAGTGGTCAAATTTAGCTTCCAAGATTTGACCCAAACAAACAATAAATAAATAAATAAACAAACAGGGCAAGCTAAAGAAAACTCCTAAAAATATCGCTGAAATGTAAGCAAACACTTGTGCAAGTTTTCGAATAAAAAACAATTTGTATTCTCATCCTCTTTGGTTATGGCTGTTTGCTTCTGAAGCCATTGCCCGCAACGCGCCGCGCGCGGCTAAAAAAAAAATATCTGCCAGCGCGGTTCATTCGCGGGAAATACGGCGGACTTCGTATGTTGTGTAATTAAATAATAAGAAGCTCGACTAGTGTGAATAAATTTTAAATTGTATTATAAACCTTCTTAATCGTGTAACTACTTAGTATGATTTTTTTAGTGTAAAAAACAATAGGTAAACATAGTGAATAATACGGTGGGGATTTGGCGAGCGCTTTATCAAAGTTGGCTTCATTGAGGTTTGGGGTTCATAAATTGCTTTATTAATTTTGCACAAAAAAGCCGTGGTGGCCTAGTGGTTTGACCTATCGCCTCTCAAACAGAGGGTCGTGGGTTCAAACCCCGGCTCGCACCTCTGAGTTTTTCCAAATTCATGTGCGGAATTACATTTGAAATTTACCACGAGCTTTGCGGTGAAGGAAAACATCGTGAGGAAACCTGCACAAACCTGCGAAGCAATTCAATGGTGCGTGTGAAGTTCCCAATCCGCACTGGGCCCGCGTGGGAACTATAGCCCAAGCCCTCTTGTTCTGAGAGGAGGCCAGTGCCCAGCAGTGGGACATATATAGGCTGGGATGATGATGATGTTTTTGCACAAAAACGAATAAACCGCACAATCAGACAGTCACTATATTAATTATCGAAGCTTTTATAAAACATCTTTAATTAAAATCGCAAACTTAAAGGTAAATATTCAAACGACATAGCCAGCCGTTGCTAGGCGACTCGGTCGCCTTAGCAACGGCTAATAATGCCTCTTCTTCTTCTGATCGGAAAGTGCCACTCCATTACTGGAGGTTGGCCGTTAGCTCTGAAAATTTCTCCCTATCTTGAGCCATCCGGAACAGTTGCTCTGCACTGCTGATCCTGGTCCACTCCCTAATATTTCGCAGACATGATTTCTTCCGCCTGCCAGGGCGCCGCTTCCCCTGTATTTTGCCCATCAATATTAGCTGCAGCAGCTGATACCTGTCATGGCGCAACACGTGCCCCAGATATTCGATTTTGCGCTTTTTGACGGTGTGCAATAATTTCCGGGTCATACCAGCAACCCGGGTAATGACGCCTAGCAACCAAAAAACGCTGAAAAAAACACATTTCTTGTATGACGACCCCCTTTAATTTGTAACTTTATTTTATTTTTAGTATTTGTTGTTATAGCGGCCACAGTAATACATAATCTGTGAAAATTTTAAGTGTCTAACATTTACGGTTTCAGAGATAGAGCCCTGTGACAGACGGACGGACGGACGGACAGATAGACAGACAGACAGACAGGCAGACAGACAGACAGACAGACAGACAGCGGAGTCTCAGTAATAGGGTCCCGTTGGCACCCTTTGTGTACGGAACCCTAAAAACGAAGATGCGATATTATATTGCAATCTTAAGCGTTCTGCATACTTTGCCTTAGGTATAAAATATACCTAAACTTGGAAGATTCCGTATAAAATACGAAATCCTTAGAAAAATATAATTTATTTTTTTCGTAATGGCTACGGAACCCTATTTTGGGCGTGTCCGACACGCTCTTGGCCGGTTTGTTTTAAATAAATTGGGAAGCTGAACGGACCGTGTGCGTCATATTATCATAATCAAGTTTTTCCTGTGTGAGACTTCAGCAAGTTTCTCATCGGGGTTTCCATGAACACAATATTTTTTATTGGACATTAACGAATAACTTTGAGAAAATCAAGGGAAAAATACGGGGTACCTATGACGGCGTTTAGAAAAAAAATTGCTTAAGTTTGTTTATGATGTGGTATAAGAACTTAGTCACATATTGCGTTTCAAACATTAATTAAAATGTTAATGTAGGAGCACGTGGTATAATAAGTGATATAGAATAGTGAACATTCTAGTAATCTGGATCAATGAGCCATTATTATTTTTGTGCATTGACTGATTTTGTGTTAAAAACACGCATTCTATTAGAAAATCAGTGACCGCGCCGCGATTTCGCGCAATCCCGACCGGAGCGTAAAAGTTAAGATCGCAAAAGTGTAGTAAATGCGCAAAAATAATAATGGCTCATTGATCTAGATTTCTAGAATGTTCACTATTAAATAAACCCATTAAATTAAGGATCAGTTTTTTCTGTAAGAAAAGTTAAACACAGTTTTCCTTGTAAAAAGGTTAGAGCAAAATGCTCTTAACATTCTAAAGGTATCCATAAAGTTGTAGGAGATAAATATTTAACAAACTTGTCTTTATGTTTTCTCAATAATCTCCTTTCTGTATTAGAAGGCAACAACTAGCATGCAGGCTACTTGATGGCAAAAATACAGTATTCATTTTACATTTCATTTTGTTACGGAAAATGGAGGATCCATATACTACAGGACCCCACTAAAATAACGACTGTGGAATTCCAACGGAAGTCCTTATTTAGTATATTTGTACACATATCGATTAAAAAGTAGGTACCTAGCTAGATAGTTGTCTGCTCTACTCGTAGAAGATAAAAAAAAAAACATTTTGTTCTTCATTGCGAAGTCTTCAATAATAACTCTTTACGTTCTTTAATAGTACATTACTGCGATAATGCGAAATAGGATATTGCCGACCGAGTATTTAGTTATAGAGGCCTCGTTGACGAGGCCGACAATCCCTGTTCGCGGCCGAGGCTTGTATAGTGCTTTTCTGAAATAAATCCAAGGAAATAATACGAATGTTCAGGTTATATATTCATACTCGTACATTTTATATATTTGGTGCAAAATACATGGCGCACTGTTTTAAAGACTTATTTACTACGAGGATTATTCTTATTATACAGAATTACAGACTAAATTAAGTAGTTTTTAAGCCACATTTTTAAAGTGTGTCTACAAAGTGGCAGGCAGGGTGGCAGGTGGTAGGACCTTGTGCAAGGTCCGCCCGGATTGCTACCACCATCTTGCTCGCTAATCCTGCCGTGAAGCAGCAGTGCTTGCACTGTTGTGTTTCGGCGTGGAGAGTAAGACAGCCGGTGAAATAACTGGCACTTGAGGTATTACATCTTAGGCCTCTAGGTTGGCAACGCATCTGCAATACCCTGGTGTTGCAGTTGTCTATGGGCGGTGGTGATCTCTTACCATCAGGAGACCCACTTGCTCGTTTGCCATCCAGTCGAATAAAAAAAAAAAAAAAAAGTTCACTCTTCGGCGGTAGAAGAAAAAAAAATGGTCAAGTGCAAGTCGGACTCGTACATGAAGGGTTCCGTAAACAGTTTAGTAAAAGTTTTTCTTACAATTCGTTTAATATAAGTTTTTTTTTGCTGACTGTACGTTATGCCCCTGGTTACTAAAGTACTCGTCAAGACGAATCAAACGAGTCGAAACTCGATGCGGTCGTGTTGTTTATCACAGAGTTCCTATGATTACCCGCTAGTTTTATCATCAGATCATCTCCATGTCATAATAGTTATTTATGATACAAGTGCGGAAAGTAGGCAATTCCCAACGAGTGGCGGAGAACTTGAAACACGAGCGAAGCGAGTGTTTTGAGCCGGCACGAGTTGGGAATTTCCTACTTTTGACACGTATATCATACAACGTTTTACAATGCATTAAGCGAGGAAAAAAATCGAGGCAGTGACTACATCATTTATTTGCCATACTCCTTTTACTACAGTAGCAGGCAGTAGATATACATACCGATATGCACGCCAAACCAAAATCGTTAACGTATACACTTTATTAAACCATCTTTCATAACGATCATTGACTCAGAAGATTAGAACAGCTACAGCTACTAATGATAGGTAAAGGAGACTTTGTTTTAGTATCGTGATTTTTTATGATTAATTATTAGCCCTTTTTGCTTGACATTTTCCACACTTATATTGGCTAGTCCTTATCTCCTGCACGCTCCTATAATGCTAAATATCAGTGCAACCCGTGAATAAATCCGTGTAATAGTTAATTATCATCAAGTATATGTATTATGTATCTAATCTACCAGCTGTTAACAAAAAGTTACCGTAAATCCGAGATTTTTTAGCTTTGGAACTGTAAATTAATCAAAATTGGTTCACTAATTCTAATAGATAAACGCAAATAAATAAGAGTAAGACATACCGGTAGATGTTATAATATCCATGTGTGTAGAAGTAGATTATTCTATCAATTTAAGATGTTTATTAAATTAGTTATGTATATTATAGTTCACGTATTTTGTTCAGCGTTGAGTTTGTCACTGACAATATGTACTTCGTGAAGGACGTAAGGCGGCGTAAAGTCAGATATAAATTCATCATTTAAACTCTTCATTTTAATTTACTTATCAAAAATTAATTCACCGGACTGAACTTATGGACATTACTTTGGCGGGGTTTCATGACAGGCGCGAACGGGTAACCATGATTGGTTCGTGCTACGTCGTGCGCGCGCACTGGAAGCTCATTGGTTAACTTTCGAGTGCGCGCGCTTGACGTCGCACGGTCCGAATTGGACTCAAGAATTTATTTCCTTTTTTTTCATAACTTTAGACGGAATTAAATACGAGTTTACATGAAAAAAAAAATTAACGTTCTCTTTTCTGTCGCGATTAAACGTTTTCTTATTTGTTCAAAGCCTAACTATAACGACTCTTTAGACTTATTTTTTTAACAATAGTTTGGACATAATTTGGCAATTTAAAAAGTTACTTTACCGCACAAGTGCGGTAAGTAAAATCCATACAACTTTACGGCATACTTGTGGATGCGTGCAGGAATCACTAATTTTCTATGGATATGTTGACCAACGTCAAGAGGCACTTTCCGAGCACGTGCATTGTAATAATATTTATTGCATTGTCATCGGATTTATACATGCGTATAACAGCTAATAACGCCTAGCAACCAAAAACGCTGAAAAAAAAAACACGTTTCTTGTATGACGACCCCCTTTAATTTGGAACTTTATTTTAATTTTAGCATTTGTTGTTATAGCGGCAGTAATACATAATCTGCGAAAATTTCAAGTGTCTAACTTTTACGGCTTAAGAGATAGAGCCCTGTGACAGACAGACGGACATACAGATATACATACAGACAGTGGAGTCTTAGTTATTACTCCCTCCCGTGGGTCCCGTTGGCACCCTTTGGGTACGGAACCCTAAAAACAGCGATGAACGAAACGTTACGACGTATTACTGTCACTGTCGTTTCATTTGAAACAAAAGGCAATCTCTTTGTTGGCTGCATGGCCAGCAATGTTGTATAAAATTCCAATATTGCCCTCTAATTTGAAATTAGAAAGAAACCTCAATAAGTGCCATGAAAAGAATGAAGTACTTCGCGTTCTGTTATCACGAAGATAAGGACGGCATTTACTTGGATGTTTGAGAAAAACTACATTATCATATTATATTTCACGACACTGCTCGAAAAAGTGCCTGCTTATATTTGTACATTTAACAGCTGACTTATTTATGGCTCGCAAAACACGCTAACAATGTAACACATTACGGTAACAGGGCTTATCTTGTATTTCATAGTACGATACGACTTTTTAGAATATATTTCAGAATAGTTTTCCCGGCGTGCTGAAACAACAATTGGACCAATCAAAAGTAATCGTCTGCTTCATGTAAAATTAAATTGACCAATGAGAATGCGGCATTTCTGACTTTTATGAGGTGTTTTTTTTTCTTAAACGCATAACTAATATGCACAAAATGCTTTAATTTTTTAAGTTCTTATACGCCACAGCATGAACTTTTTAAGCCTGTTGCGCATGGCACTGCGCAGCACTGGCTCAACAGCCAGGCTGCTCAGTGCGCGAGCATACATCCTCGTCATGTTCGACTTGCTGCCGCAGCCAGGCTGCTGTTTTTATTTTTTAAATATGTGTTTTCGGGTACTGCCCAATAAAAACGGACTCGTTTAAAAATAATAATTATATCACAAATGAAGAACTAAAATCGGCGGGAGCAACGCAGTTTTTGGATTGTTATTGTTTGTTTTGTGATAAATGTTTTTTATTTCCTCGCAGTGGTCATAAAAAGCACAATGTTTAGCCTCAGCCAAAAGTGCAATAGATGAACTCGTATTATCGAAGGCCTCCCATTCGGGCCGGCCTTCAAAGTAACTCGTTCATCTATTGTTTACTTTCCAGCCTCTACAACAATGTACTATTGAAATACATACTTAAATAGTAATTGATCGTTTAACTAGGGCAAACCTAAGCCTATAAATGAAAATTTTGTACTATGTCATCTTCTAGAATTGGAACTTAATAATAAAATAATTGTATCAGTTTGAATTAAAAACGACAATTTCTCAATAGGCATTGGCCATCAATCAAGATTTACTGTGAAGAGGTTCTGCATAGAGTTCCACGGTTATTCAAGTGTTTGACTCTATTAATTATTGAACTGGTTACATTAAAACCCATCTTTTATAGTTCAACCACATTGAAAAGACCGGCCAAGCGCGAGTGGACTGGCGCACGGCGGGTTCCGTATACTTATATCTAAATAAAATATCGTAAAATTACGTTCGTAATTTACAGCCGCTATCAGATAAGTTACAAAGTTTAAATTAATGTTGTCCCTAAGACCGAGTCATGCTTGACCGGTTATTTTAATATTTATTCATTTGTAGTATCTAAAGGTTGTACTTACAACATATTTTTCTTGATTTTCGTTAACTTCGACAAATAGCTCAGTTCATTGATAGAAACTACCTAGTAACTAACTTTTTGACCAAATAAAAAGAACTTTCGAATAGATTTTTGTTTTCATTATAATTTAACTATAGACACTTTTATAGGTCTAATTTTAAAATTAACAAACTTGAGTCCGGTACATATGAGTGACATAAAAAAACTGGCTTTCTAACTTTTCTTTGCTAAAATATTATGTAAGTTTTAAGAACACTTTGATTACGGACTTAAAAAAAAATCCATGACCCTTTTCACTATTTTAAAATGCATTCATTATATTTTAAATGGTAAGAGTTAGGGCACTAGTGTCATGAAGAAATTAACTTTAATTATCCTGTTAAATGTTCTCTTAAAGTTAACAGAAATCAAAAATAGCACGTTGTAGAAATAGAACAAAAACTATACTTTTCTTGTAGTTATCCCCTTAAATTTTATGCTTACTTAGTTTTATATTTATTTTTTGTTATTACAGCGGCAATAGAAATACACATTAGGTGTAAATTTCAGCTGTCTATCTATTATGTATGGCTCTCGAGATAGGTACTGCCCAGTGACAGACTCATAAACTGAGAGACGGACAGCAAAACAGCAGTAATGGTTTTCGTTTGTCACCCTTTGGGTACGGAACTCTAAAAATGATGAGCAGAAAAACCACACAATAAGTATCTACATATAAGTATCAAGTAGAATATGTATACTAAAATATACTCTTACAGCCCGAACTACCTTTAGCTCTAGTGATAGAGTTGAAATTGCCGTAAGCCGAATGTCTGGGAAGCTAGTTGAGTTTCCGGATGGTGGTTCCCGTCTAGGATAGACAACTTTCTGTTTAATCGATAAAGAGGTTGACAACCTGTAAAGTAAAAAAAATAATATGTGTTTTAACGTATTAAGTGCGTTTTACGAATTTAATAAACCGCAATTAAAACGGTATTTTAGTTTTATTTCTCCCTTGACAGTTTCTTAGCAAAAATAGTGATTTGGGAATATGCATGAAACTCAAATTTTCTGTTAAATTACTAAACAGGATACAAAACTTGAAAATAAAATGAATGATGTAACAATCATCAATATTTGTAAAATAAAAATACAAACATTGGAACGTAGCACCTACTCCTTTTTTGAAGTCGGTTAAAATCAAGGAAGATTCAAGTGAATGAAATTTGCATTCCCTCTCTTTCTAGAAAAAAAAAATAGTGTGGACATGCTATGGTCGTATTGTATGTCGTCATAGCAGGTACATGTCGGATCGCTCTCTCTAATTTACAACTTTAAACGTCTATATCATACAAAGAGTGGTTTATAGTTAAAATGGACCCCCGAAAATTAACGCTTGAATGAATGAATTATTTAAGTCAGCGTTAGTTACGTTGATTTTCTCTTTAGCACTCTTTATTAAAAATGTTAAATATATTCAAATCAGGAAAAAGTTTTGGTCATACATTAAAGTACTTCTTAACTTCCCCATCAATAATATTTAAGGTACTTTGACAGTATTATAAAGTTAAGATTGTTTTTTGGAATCTTTTTGTATTTTTAATTACAATTCCAAATTTTTTTTGTTACTTTTACAGTCGTATAACCCATATCGAAAATACAAACTGAAATATAGATGCATAGAAAGATGGAAAAATAAGACCAGCGCTGGGAATCCTTGTCATTCCGTGCCACGTGCTATACCAATACACCACTTGGTGTAGGTTTTTCTATGCATCTATAATTTAGTTTGTATTTTCTATAATAAAGGATAATCAATAATAAAATAACAAAGATTAAAAGTGCTTAAAAGTCGTCTTGGTCAATTTTGTATACGATGCGAAATACGAAATTCGAAAGTAGCTCCCTCTCACTCTCGCATTAAATAATATTAGCGTTAGCGGGACGACAAGATACGAAGTTCGAATTTTGCACGTCGTAGAATAGGACTAGAAGCTTGTTACTGTCTTACGTATTTGGGATTACTCTACTTTACTAATCGCTTTCACCATTCTGTCGAACGGTGTATAGGATGAGGCTAGAGAGAGATGATGCACTTGATTGTGAGTGCCTGCGTGTTAAATGATACAGCTTTGAAGAATATAACATAAACGTCAACATAAACTAAACCCGCATTTCGTATCTCCAGTGTTTCTTACCCCTGCATAGGTTCAGGTAAGTTCAGTCAACCCCGTCTTCCCGGTCCACTCCTGCACAGTATAGTTATCGGTGCGAGAGAAACCGCGCGCACACCGAGGTTAGTAATATTTTATATTTACCTATGGTTAATTTCTGATAGCTAAAGAAAAATTCGACATAAGCATACAAATTGTATTTAATTTAATCGCTGAATTTCAATCATTACACAAACACAAAGCTAAAACCATACCGCGATACACGAATACTGCGGATTATTCGCTCCTGTAATCTTCCGGTAATATATTAAAAATGTCTAACTCTCTGTCTGGTGGGAATTACAAAAAAACGTTATATGAGTCAAATTTCAAGAATCTAGCTCCAGTGGTTTAAATTAGGCTGTGCGTTATTTTTCAGTCACTCGGCCGACTGACTAGTCACGTATAAATGTGAAAGTGTGTTTGTTTATTTGTCCTACTTTTATCTTAGGATACCTTTTATCTCAAAAAATTAGTTGTTCCTGAGGGCGCGTGATAAACGAATTTTTCGCGAACGGAGTCGCGAGCAACAGCCAGTATTATTATAAATACGAAAGTGAGTTTGTTTTGTCCCACTTTTACCTTAGGATACCTTTTTTCTCAAAAAATTAGTTGTTCCTGAGGGCGCGTGATAAACGAATTTTTCGCGAACGGAGTCGCGAGCAACAGCCAGTATTATTATAAATACGAAAGTGAGTTCGTTGTTCCACTTTCACGTTTCTATTTAGTTGACTGCCATATAATTTTGCGTGCATCATATTAAAAGACGAGAATACCTTTTATTCTGCAAAAAAAAAATGCTGGCGCAAGATATAGATTTAACATAATTCGTTTCACTCCTGAAGTTATTTTATAAAACAGTCACAGAAAGTTTACTTCTCAAGTACCTGAATAGATTTATTCAATCAGGCGTTACTTTCCTGAGATCCAATCTATAAATTAAAATAATTACTTTGCCCACCGCTCGACCTTATGATAGCTACGTTTATGCAAGAAATGTGTGTTCATGTAGTTACTCCACCTCCACACTGCAAGAACACATACAGATCACATAAGTTCACATAACCCCATCTATCACCACCACCACACTACACTGACATCAAAATTTAACACCTTGTAGCATCTTGAACAGTTGTGTTGCTCTGATGGTGGTGATAGACGGGTTTAGATATGTGATTTGTGTGTGTTCTTACAGTGTGGAGGTAGAGGAACTGCATGAACACACATTTTTTACACAAACGTATCATAAGGTCGTGGTTGAGCAAAGTAATTGTTTTAGTTCATTTACCTAAACAGAATAATCAAAAGTTACAGTTATATCAAAATGTTGTTTATCATTACACCCGCGCAGATATAAGTAGGTAGGTAGATATAACGTGATTTCATCTCGGGTGACTTATGTCTGGAGTTAAATTGTCTAACATAAACATAAATCTTATAATGGCGTTTCAGATGCAGTGCTTCATCTGCGTGACGTACATGATCTTTATTTGCAGTGCCTACCCGCACCGCCAAGGTGCACACAATGAACGATCTCTATTCCATGATGTCATCGAATCCCTGAAAATTCGAGCCCAGCTTCCAGAAGACACTAACCAAAATGAAGATAACAATCTAGGGCAGATCTATGAGAGATATGGATACGAGGACGAACTACATCTACCACGTGATACTGAATTTTTACCGAGAAGAAACGATAGAATCGCGCTACCTCCACTTAAATACAGATCGCCGAAAATGTTAGTTACTAATGGAACTGAACCCAGTGCAAAATCGAATAATTCTAGTGCTCCAAAAGAAGAAATCGTTGTTTTTATCAGTACTACAGATGTTTCTCAACCTTCGACCGAGAAAAGCAAGAAAAAAACGACTAAACAACCAATCAAGAAGAAACCTAACATGGATAATGAAAATAGCAGCAATAAAACTCTGAGAATACCTGTTGTTAACACCATGGCCGATCAAAGTCATATTGGCAATAAGGAAATTCAAATGGTAGTCAACCCTAATATAGTTATAAATTTTCGGAGCAGTGAAAATAATAAAGATTTAAAATTAGATGAAGGAAACAATACAAGTGATATTCTTCTACCGATAATACCACAGACTATTTTTAATATCCATCAGGAGATTAAGCTAGATAAATATTTATTAGATACTGGTGTTACACAGGAAGATAATAAAGATAAGAAAAGAGTTAAGCAGAGTATAAAAGTGTTGTCAAGAGATGTGAAACCAAAAGTAGAAGAAGAATTGACTATATGTGAGACATCTACTTGGGATCCAGAAATAAACAACAGATCTGGACGGAAGTATAAGAATGTGCTGGAAATTCTTTTGTCTCTATAGGTTTCAAATACCTAATGATTTGCTTACTGAAGACTATTTGCAAAATAAGACTTTAATTATGATCAATGATATAAAAAAAAACTTGGTTGTATTCTGGTTATCTTTTCCAATATTATGAAAATAGCTTGCATATTTAATCTGAGGAAATGTAAAATATTCTTTTTGGTATAAAATATTGTACGGATAAACATAAAAAAATAGTCGACTTGAGCTTTATACCTACTCATAATTGCTGTTTGATAAAAAAATATTGCGCGAAAATTAAGGAATACGGAATAGTTATTAAAAAAAAAATTGTTAGATTATGAATAAGATTGATTGAGTTATTTAATTAGGCCACAATTTATTACGTAGCTTTAAGTTGAATAGTAGTTTGTGATAAATTAAAAATTATACTATTAGATATTTCTAGATAGATACATTACATATAAATAAGAAATCTGAGAGTATGAGCCTAAACTACAGCGAAATAAAGGTGTTTTAATACAAATGAATCTTATTTTAACGATATAATATGTCTTTTTTAATGCATTTTCTAAACATGTAAATAAATATGAAAATGAGTAGTACGTAATAAACTTGAAATGGGTTTATTTTCCAATATTATTTGTTTGGCGAATTCATAAAGTTCTCCATAGGTCACTTAAGTTGAACATTTTTTGGAAATTTCTCAACAGCTATACAACAAAGAAAATAGAAATGAAAGGGCTAAATGCTAATAGTGAAAATGATTAATAGTCATTTTGACAACTAGACGGCAAAGGTATTTAGGGTCACTAGGGACTGCCCATGGCAATAAAATTAACTTGGCTTTCAAAAGTTGCCATTGTCGACTATTTATTTAAAGAAGAACGAACTATCGTTTTCTTATAAATTCTCAAGACGGCTGAAACGTTGTCATTAAAAGAAAGGATCGCGAAAAGTTTTAAAATAGCAACCACTTTTAATTAGTCATCTTCGTTCCTAGCCTATACTCGTCCCATGCCGGGCGCATAGGTCTCAGAACTGGGTACTGATCAAAATCTTGACACACATAATTGAATTAACATTCGCGTATACACGGGTCTCGCTCTCGATGTTGTCCTTTATCAAATAGCTCATAATATTCATTAATACTCGTAATAAGTACGTAAGTAAGTCTATCCAGGTGTATTTTTAGTACATATACATTAAGTGTGCCAAGCCCACAATAACAAATCTGCAATTATTTTTGTCGCTATAATTTCATTCGGTAAACTGCTTGCGTGATGGTTCAGCCCAACTCGCGCTTGTTTCTTGCCGCCAGCCCTTTATGAATCCAGTTTGACAATAAGAACAGAAAGTTCAACTTGTGGTCGCTACACAACTCAAAAGGCTGTAAAAATGTATTTTAGCTTTAAGTCAGTCTTGCTAAGGTATGCTTACCGTTATTGTCCCACTAGGCCTACGTTTGTTTCGTCCATGCACCGTAACTGCTAAAAAACAAGAGTCGTTTTCAATAGGCAAAAGAGTTCTGTTCTTGATGAACTTAAATAGAGTTGATTGCACCTATAAATGCTTTTAAGAAGCCACTAGATTAGGTAATAAGGATAGTTTTGGCAAATAACACCTACATGTTAACGGAAAAGGAATTAATAAAAACGGTGTTTGTGTTATTCTATGTTGTCAAGAAAGTCTATGTAACATCTGATGGAGTTTTTATAAGTGTATGAATTATTTTTCCGATGATACATAATAATAAAATAGACATTCTACATTTTGCATAAAAAAACACAATAAACGGACAAGTTGCGGTGAACAGCCCGCTTTAGGATATTTGACGCCGCTCATCAATTGACTTACTTTTTATGAGTTGTCAAAATGCAATTTTTTTAAAAGATTCTGTATGGCAACTGTGGGCTGTCACGTCACTTATTTGCTAGCTTAATTGAGTATTTTCATTTGTTTCGAAGCTAGCAAAAATAAAAGTCTTCAGTTAATTAAAAATTAATCAGCAATTAAAGGACTAGACTAGGTACCTACCAGATTAATTTTTAACTACTTAACTATCAAATTCCTTTTTCGTAAAAAAACTTAATTTTATACAAAATAAAGTGTTTTTTTATAATGTTGCGTCTTGGATTTAAAGTTTAGGTACTGGCTGTTGCCTTTGAATCCATCCGCGTAGAATCCATTCGTTTCATGCTAGGCCAAGGGAGCTGTACAATTTTCCAGGCTATAACTATCCCTTGTCCTTCCCCGGAACTCAAACTATCTCTATTCCGAATTTCATATACATCAGTTCAGCGGTTTGAGCGCAAAAAGGTAACAGAGACATACAATTTTGCGTTTATAATAAGTATTTATTAGTATATGGATTGGCATGGATCAGTGTCAACTACCGTATGTCATTTGTTACATTTTTGATGCTAAACGTTATACTGCAGGTAGAACACTCTTGATGTGTCGTGAACAAATCCGTAGAGAGTAGACAGACAAGTTCGATTTTAGATCAGCCGGTGAAATTACTGGCACTTGAGGTATCCCATCTTAGGCCTCTAGGTTGGCAACGGATCTGCAATACCCCTGGTGTTGCAGATGTTTATGGGCGGTGGTGATCTCTTACCATCAGGAGACCCACTTGCTCGTTTGCCATCCAGTCGAATAAAAAAAAAAGTTCAAATATTACCGATCATTAATAACAAACAGTAAACAATAGTTTTTTCCCCTCAGCACCTCAAACAGGCAGGTTTTGCTATGAGAAATGACTGAGCAAAATCGCAATTTGCTAACTACGTGAGGCAAAGTAACTTTTTAACTATTTTTTTAAAATGCTGAGAACCTAGATTCCTAAGATGGGATACCTCAGTCAAGTGCCAGTAATTTCACCGGCTGTCTTACTCTCCACGCTCAAACACAACAGTGCAAGCACTGCTGCTTCACGGCAGGGTTAACGAGCAAGATGGTAGCAATCCGGGCGGACCTTGCACAAGGTCCTACCACCTGCAATCTCTTCTGGTGGCTTTTTAAAGATGTAATCGCGACTGTATGTATCATTTTTGAGTAAGGGTTTTAAATGTGATTATTATTTTTGTACCTTAATAATCGGATATATTAAAAAAAATGTGTTTGTTTGGTATATTATTATATGGTTTTATTCTTATGTTACATTTAAATTATGTCCTCGCTGCTGAGGTGAAAAATTGTATGTGTCACGCGAGACCAAAGTTTTTTTTGCATTTCGTGTGTTTGAATCCCTTGCTGCTCTTAGGATTCTAAACTCAAGTCACTCGATACGCTCGTGATTCAATTATAGAATCCTTCGCTTACTCGGAATTTAAAATCAATACTCGCAAAAAAAAACAACTTTGCTCTCTTGTTGCACAAATAACTATTTGTTCATTCATTTTAATGAAGATTATTCATGGGCCGCCCATAAAAACTTTTATCATATAATTTAGTTATTAGTGGAGTTGGAGCTTATAATTAAGACAAAGTTGTTTATTTAGCCGAAGTAAATCAATGTTCGCTGTAAATTAAGATCTTAAAGAAACGGTACATCCGTGTGGCAAAAAATACGGATACACTCTTAAATTTTTGCGTACCCTCGTCAACGTTCTTAACTGAGCAATCATGCACCTTCAAGACGTGATAATAAAGTTCACCACTATTATTAAAGAGTGTTGGCGACTGTACGAGAACATTAGCCAAAAGTATTCGACATCTTCGACGAGATTAACATCTTAATTATGGGTATTATGCTAAGATATAAACATTTTCCTTGTGTTGTCTATAATCCCGGCTCTGATGGCCAATCAATCGGTCAAAGATTTACGCAAAAGGGATGAATTCGCCTTTGTTTGTTTTTTGTTTATTTTTTGTCTTGGAACCTGTTACAGAAGAGTTACGTATTCATAATCTACAATTTTATCAAGTTTCGTATTTTGAATAACATCGCGTAATTGAGTTTGTTCTGTCAAAAAGTCGTACTAGTTCTGATCTTTTTTTTGCCAGTGACCTATTTGCTGGAAACTGCGGCAACTGTACTCATAGAAAATATAAGTGACTTTTAAACCACACATGTCCTTAATCTTTCGAATTTTAATTGCCATTTAGGGGAACGAGGTAATTACATTTCACAGGAAAATGCAGTTATAGTAATAACTTCTCTGCAATGTGGATTCAGTCCTCACGTACAGAGTATCTGTTGTTTGCAGAACGTCATAATTAATAAGTGGCATATTTTATCTATACCTGCGGCTTCGCATACCTACGTAAACCGTTAATTAGGTCTAGCAGTTCCATTGAATTTCAGGGATATTGTAAAAATCCTTGTGGGAAATTCCAAAAATTACATAGTAAGTCGTAAAAAACACCCGCGCCAAATGTCATGTACAGTTAAGTGCAAAAATAAGTATCTATTCGAACCACTCAAAAATATGTTACTACGGCCCTATTGCGTCGGAATAAGAGTCTGTGGTACTTATTTTTGAAACATTGAATAAGTTCATATTTTTACACTGGACTGTACTTATTTTTTGTAGGAATTTTGTAATTTTATCCTGATCCCGAGGGAATATCGGGATAAAAGAAACCTATGTGTTATTCCAGACATCTCTCTATCTACATACTACATATTTTATCTTAGAAACAATGCCCGAGCGTACGTTCGCACATACAAACTTTCGCATTTATGATATTAGTAGGATTATTATAATCTATAATAAAAGCCATAGTATCTTTGTGAGCTGACCTATGACTCGAGCACATAGTAATGGGTTCAAACCCGGGCTCGCATCTCTGAGTTGTTCGGAATTGACGAGCGAAACTTTACTCTAGATTTACCTCAAACTTTGGGATGAAGGACAACCTGTCGGAAGTACAGCCCAAGCCCTCGTATTCTTAGAGGAAACCCGTTGCCTAGCACAGGGGCATAGGTATATAGGAAGGAGATGTATTATTATAAAACAAACTCTGTTTAGACCCTGCGATAAAAATGGAATTTAAGGGGCCATTTGTCTATT
Organism: Choristoneura fumiferana; assembly: GCF_025370935.1. Lineage (NCBI taxonomy): Eukaryota > Metazoa > Arthropoda > Insecta > Lepidoptera > Tortricidae > Choristoneura > Choristoneura fumiferana. The sequence continues at coordinate 10,591,228 of NC_133483.1, read as the reverse complement.
TTAAAATAATAAAAACAAAAAAAGCTTAAAACATGTCGCAGTGCTCTAAGTATAAAAAATAGCTTAACATTATTTTAAAATAAAAGATTAACTCCAAACACAAATTAGTAGTAATAAAAACATCTATAAATTTAAGCTCGATAGAGATCAATGATCTATTTTTTTATAATTACCATAATAATAATCATTAATAAAGTGTTTATGGTATGGTGTGCTCATCAACGCGGGTTAGTGACCTTAAATGCTGTAAAATTCATCTTTTATTAATGTGATTATGAGAACTCTGTAGCAGCTATATGGCAAAAGTTTTAAACAAGTTCACTTCGGCACCCTCAAAAAATAGATTTAATTATTAAAAACCAGTTTTAATATTATCAGCTTTTAAGTTAATAAGCGTCTATAAATATTGGTCTGTTCCGTAGTAAAGTAAAATGTTATAAAAGCTAGGGAATACTAGGGATGTACGTATCACATCATTAAGTTATGCCGTAAACTTGGTATCTGAAATAATATACCTAATTCGATATGGAGAGGGTCCTGAAGAAAGCGTTCGTTCATTAAATTATCTGTTTTGTTGTGACACTTGTGACCATTCTACGAGTATATACTGCAAAAATTACAAGTCACAATTGGAAATTATTAATGTGAGGTCGGTTTGACAACTTTTACATACTGACATAATTTACAGCAAATAACCAAAAAAATACTATAATTATAACATTAATTTCGTAGTGACAAAACGAAATACAATGCAACTACGCTATGCCACTTCCAGTCTGCGTTAGCTCAGAGTTTCGTTGTCTTGTATAAGTATCGGCAGAATGCAGTCGGAGTGTTGTATACCTACCCTCTTTTTATGTTCTCGCTCATTATAAACATACATGTTTAATTTTAAGTTCTCATAATAAGTGAATTGTTAATTCTTAATGAGAATAAATGATCTTTAAACCTAACTTTGACTTTTGAGTCGCGTTTGTGATTGGTCAAATAACTAAATGAACCAATCGCAAGCAAGACTGTGACGGTACGTCAGACGGGCCTCACGATAGTAACGCCACTTAGCGATATTTCATCCAAGAAACTGTCAGTGGCTGTACCTATAACACTTCACTTCTTAGAGCAACGCGGGCTTCCTACCGGAAGGGATCGAGTAGCCTTAGCGGTAGATTACCTTTAAAATAGTTCTGGCGTTTGTTGCGGGGGGAAATGTGCACACAAGTGCAGTTCCGCACAACTGACTGTTGATGACGTTACCACATATATAATCCGACAATACACTAATGGTTCGTGTACAGATGACTCAAAACTCACACGTTGACAGTAACATCACTAAGTTGTTCATCGGCGAAAAGTCGGATTTATCGCTTGACCGATGAAAAATTTACAAACTTTCTCATTTATGATATTAGTAGGATTATTATAATCTATAATAAAAGCCATAGTATCTTTGTGAGCTGACCTATGCCTCGAGCACATAGTAATGGGTTCAAACCCGGGCTCGCATCTCTGAGTTGTTCTCTGGAATCAAAATAGGAACTTTTTGTAGGACAAACTTTAATTTTCAATTTTTAAATATATTTCTTAGACAGTGATATGAAAACCATGTAGAAAATAATTGCTTGAGACTGTAATAAGGTAATAAAACACACCACGGAATCAAACCCTAAAACTGATTTAAAAAAAAAACGATATTTTAGGTTCGAAATTTACAATGGGACATTTAACTTTTCATAAAAATTATACTAGCCGATTATTTTAAAAATATGTTTTTTAAATAATCAAATACATATGTATTTAAGACAGTTAATTGTTATTTAAAATAATGAAACGAATTTTATGTTTAATAGTTCAAATAAAATATGCAGTGGCCTCGTGATTAAAGAAAACAAATCGGCAGAGGACAATGACAAACGCCAAATGTACAAACTTTTTTAGAAATGCTCTAATACGATAATAATTTACTTACATGTGAAATGTAACACCTTGATGTCCCAGATCTCTTTTTACAGCAGAAAACTGAATAATTCGGCATTTTTAGCACTGCAGCGTTCACTAGCGCAACTCGATTCTTGTTTTATAACACCACCTTGTTTTATAAAATTCGTATGCCCAGTTAGGCTTGTACAATGACAGAGGGGAACGCGGCGAATGGCTACTCTCTTCCGTAGGAAGCCCGCGTTGCTCTAAGCTTCACTTATTACGAGGGTTTGTTGTTACATTGCGGGTCCATGTAACTATAAGTGGTTAGTCATTTGTGAGCGTTCATCATCATCATCATCATCATCCCAGCCGATTTACCTCCCACTGCTGAGCACAGGCCTCCTCTCAAAATGAGAGGGCTTTGGCCGTAGTTCCCATGCGGGCCCAGTGCGGGTTGGGAACTTCCCACATACCATTGAATTACTTCAAAGGTGTGTGCAGGTTTTTCCTCAAAAGCTCATGTGTGATCGTTCAGTGATCGTCTAAAATAAGCTTTACTTGAGAGGCTAGTCACGGAAAAAGTTTGCGATTTAGCACTATACGAATGAAGGAAAGTGCCTTCATCGTGTGAGAAACATTTTATTAATCTATTGTGGTGATAAGTAAGTGGTTCTCCAATAGGAGTGAAAGTTATCGAGCTAAATAAATATTTTTTTCAGATGGAAACCCCGTTTCAGAGCTTATATGTAAGTAAAATAGTGTAAAAATAAAGGGGATGTTATTTTTGTAAATGTATTTTCTTTGTTCCCAAACGTATCTATATTAATAAGCACGCATATTATTATCTATAGCTTCAAAGAAACGAACTGAAGGTTAATTATTATTATTATCGTCCAAATTAAACATAATGTAAAAGCTATCAATTAGTGAGACGGGTCAGCTTTCTCAAATCGCAACCCTGCGCACTACTACTGAAACTCGAATTAAAGTCACTTTCAAACTATCTTTATTGTTTCATTGTAATTCCGTTATCTCCAATCCTATCAATGTACGCACGTGTCATATTGTTGATACAGAATGTATGGTGAAATTTCTAGAGGAACATTTATTATAATATCTGAAAATTAAAAATGTCGATTGAATTTATTATTTTTTATATGCACAACGACGAAACCATGATATATAAATAGTATTTTGTTTTATAAAGTCTTAAGACAAGGGCGTTTCTCACAATGGACGTGAGTCAATGCATGCATGAGCATTGTATACTTATGGTTGATTAACAAATCAATTTGGGAGTGAATGACCTTTATTACAAGAATCTCCTCCATTTTTGAAGTCGGTAAATTAAAAATAAAATAAAGATTACTTGTGGTTCCAAACACGGTGGTTTGGGTTTTTATTCTAAAGTAGTAAAATACCTTTTTTCTTGTGCCAGTTACTGTCCTCGTTATATTGCCCTGCTCAGCCTCGAAGCAGTCTATTTAGCTAAAAAGTAACAATTAAGATTGGATTATATTGTGGCCACGTGGTGGCCACATACACCATAGTCTTCGTTTTTTCAACTAGATAGTGAGTCACCTACGCTTTCTCGACGTCTCCATGGTAACGCTTGTCCGGCGTTTAGCAAAAGCTGTCGAGAAGCCTCCGAGATCCACATTCGCGAGTGGACTGCGCAAGAGTGGAAACGTCAACCATTTCTATACACGTTTTAAATAATAACAACGAAATAATGGCACAGTCATGGATCATTGTATCGGTAAGTGTTTTTCCGCGACTGATTTATTAGTGATCTTTTGTATTTTAATTTGCTGGTTCTTTTTTAACGAATGTCACCTGTTTTAAGTTCAATGACTTCGTTTCTGACTCGTTTTTTGTAATTGGTGTAAGGATTTTGACCTTTCCGTGCATGTAAGTTTTTTTTTTATTTAAGGCCATTATTGAGTAATACTAGTTACTTGGTAGTATATTTACCTTTTATTTACTCCACTTAATGGACGTGCGTGACCGAATAGCTGTTTAATAGGGCATTTTTATTTTTTGTATTGTATATACAAATAACAATAGGAGACCAGTAAGTTAGTAAGAGTAGTCTTACATTTTCTTAGCGAATAAAAAGCCGCACCACGCACTGTTATATAGCAATAAAAAATCAATTAAAAGAAATTGTACGATTCTGCACTTTTAACTGTTAAGAATCATTGTGTTTTGATTTAAAATTTAAGTTATCATCCAAGTTTTATATAAGCCACATTGGCATTATAAATGTGTTTTAGATTGCTCTTAAAAGTTTAATTTTGCCTAAAATTCTAACAATTTTCACTAACTATTTATTTACGAATTTCATCTAAATCGGTTCAGCTGCTTAGACGTGACGTAGTCACAAACAAACATTGCAGACTTGCAAACTTTCACATTTATAATATTAGTAGGATGTATAAATACAATATGATTGATAAGGTTAATAGTAAGGTAGTATACGCAATATAAATTATAGTTCTTATCTTTGAATATTTCCGAAAAAGAAGGCTTTTTAATAAATTAAACTTTCTTTGTAAAGTTCATATACATATCTATAAAAGTCCCTACGAAGATTGCAGCAGGTCCAGTTCTCGGTTATGGCAACTTTTTTACGCCGCTACTACCTAGCTCAAGTACGGTCCATAAAAAACACGGCCATATACAATTATTCCTTGAGGATTATAGAGGAATAATAAGAAGAGATTTTTTTTTAAATAGGGAGCCAATCGTTTTTTAGTTTTCTACGGGGGTAAAGTCTCAGCCAGAAACTAGTATATTATATGTATTTTATCTCATAATTGTATCAAATATCACACATTTAAAGGACAGAATGATTAACACAAAAAGTTCATTGACATCTAAAGACATAGCTGTGACAATAAAATAATAATATATTGATTTTATAGACTGTCTTATTATGTCAAATCAGCAGCACTTTTGGAAGGTGTCAATTCTCACTGCGAGTTCGTATGTAGGTGTTAAATACCATTTGTTAGCAGTTATTGACTTACTATTTGCATTTTAGTGACTCGTTTTAGTAAACAAACAAAACTCTTATTTACAGTAATGTCACTTGTGGTTAGTATGGCATGGAAACTTGCCCAGTAACAAGGTTCGAGTCCACTTGTATCTGTATTTACCATTAAAAATAAGTACCTACTTAAGATTATGTAGCAGTCGGGAAGACACTTGGCACTTGACTTGACAGATTGTATTATAATAATTTAAAATACAATGAACCCACCGATAAAAATTACAAAATAAACCATACCTGATATAAGTAGATCATGTAAGTAAAAGGTTTTCACAAATATTTTCAATTTTAACTGGAGAAAAGACCTAACGTAAAATCCGAATAAAAAAAATTCAACTCCAACTCCAAGAATGGTAAACTGTTTTTTCAGTGTATAAGGATTATTATTATTGCACACCTACGCGTTTCTTCTTCAAATGCAATGCCATTCTACCGCATCTACCATTTCTGTTTACCGATGTATACTTTATTACTGTTATGGCACTCCCGGTCTATACCTTATCATGTCTTAAATGCAACGTTTAATTATGTGACTGTTTGTTGCCTTAATGAATAAATAAAAAAACAGTAAGAAGGTCTCCCATTTTCTCTTAATTCAGTCAAATAGGGGCAAAACGTTTAACTGTAAGTTAGACTTTGACTGGATTGTGCTAAAACAAATTTTTGTTATATTACCTGTTTTTTATTACATGTAGTCCATCGATTTAGAATACCCTAAATGCACTGTCACCTACAAATTCAGTCGCTAATTTACAAGTGCGTGCGTCTCAGTGCGTCTACTAAAGCAAATCAAAAACACATACCTAATGAACTTAAGAACATTTAAATTTTCGTTACATGCAACCTTATATTACGAAAATTAAGTTGTTATTTCGAGACACGCGATTGGCGGTTATGATGAAATTACAAAATAAGACAATTCCCATTAAGTCGAATTCAGTTTACGCCAAATTGACCGCTTTGACGTTTCAAATGAAGGTAGGTTAGGTACTTATTAAAATTAATTTAAAACAGTAATGTTTTTAATGAGTTTGAAGGCGTATTTTGCCAGAAATTCACTACACTATAAAACTATTAACTTGTACTTAACGAAAATACAATATGCCATCCTTTTTCAACGTCGTCAATGTATTTTTTTTTTACAGAGCACTTGAGCATGTTGATAACAAAGCACGTGTTACTGACAGCGCAACTGTGCTTAGAAGGTGTTTCAGCACAGTTGTAGCAAGACACATTTTAAGCGTTAGCAGGGTATTTAGGTCTAGGGTATTCTAAATCGATGGTGTAGTCATAAAATATAATGGCTTGGTTTTAGCTGCTTTTGCTGCTGGATGTACATTTAACTATCTACCTGTTTGATTTACAGGTGTTTTTATATTAGTTGGTAATATATGTCTTATTCAATGTACAATTAGATATTATACACACATCACTCCTGTATTCCCAAATGGGGTAGGCAGAGAACACGAAAAGTTACCGCTTCGGAGCCACTATTAGCAATTTTTGGTATTAATAATAAATAAATAATAAATAAATAATTTAAATTATACTTTTATTATAACTCAAACTATCTCAAGAACAGATAAAACAAAATCAGTAACACTTTTAAAGGGCACTTTGTCACTTTTCGCCTACGTTACAGAGAACTATGATGGCCTTTTTGACCCCATGCCTTGTGTACTGAACGCGATATCCGCCTTTAGGGTTATGATACCATCAGCACAATGGTTTAGTACAATCAGAACATCAGTAGACGTTCCCCGTACCGTCAGCAACGGCGTCTAACGAGCACTTATTTATCTAACATGTTTGTGCGTGGGATAATTATTTAATTGCTTCGTCATGAAAACATAAAGACTGTTTTCTTCAAAATTATTTTCTAATGTCATAAAAGTTACTTAATTCTTTTGTAGTATTAATAATTTTGAACATGAAACTACCGTGAGGCTCACTCATATTAAGTGATATTGTAACGGATAACTCAAGTCTTAAACCGAGTTTAGCTCGACATGTTTCGGGCTATTTCGTAGCCCTTCTTCTCAGGAGCACGCGATTCGGCGGCTGCCGCAACACGCACACTACGCGCCACCGCTCTGCTCGCGCGACTGCATAATAATAGTAATAATAATAAAATGTAGTATTTTAACCGAGGATAGAATAAAAGCAGAAACAAACGCGAGGTAGCGGAATTCATACAATTTAGTTGTTGATACTGTATATTCAAGTTACATAAAAGTGTACGTTAGATAAAAATAAACAACGAAAACTTTCAATTTTAATAAAAGAATAAACCACTGAATTATTGTTTGTTTATATCAGACTGATGTGTTTTTGACGATTGTATGTACACTTTTAATTTTATTCAAACGTGATGTGGTTAAAAAGTGAATATATTTTAAAGTTAATGTGAGCCACCGTTACCTTTGACGTTTTACATGTATTATATTGTTCAATAGTGGTAACGATAAACTTTGACTATACTAACTATTTGATACGTTACTTTCAACTGGAATCATGCAAACAAATAATTATATTGTTTAATCACTTTCCGGTACGGAATTTTCCTTCAAACCACTTTTACTTTGAGTTCTCAATACTTTGTTTTTTGACCATTTGCCAGCACGCCCACTTGCGATTTGACACAGTTTGCAGTTCGACCGTCTACGGTCACTGCGGTCTCGAAAGTCGTCGAATGCATACTGTTTTAGTCAATAAAGAGGATGTTTTTTAGTCAAATAGCAACTCGAACTAATACTAGACTTGTTGAGGTTAACTTGTGACAAAATTTATAAGTTTTCTTTTTATTTATAGTTATTTTATTATTATTAAACAAACACATAGATACATTATAAAAATTTCACAAAATTTTAGTGTAGTATTCATTTCTTCCTTTTCATGTTTTTATTTAACTGTGCGGAATGAGGTTTCTTCCAAGCAAACGTGATGCCGGCAAAAAATTTCACTTTGTACAAAAAATGATCAACATCGTGTATCGGATGATACTTTCACATTTTACCAAATTTAAATTAACATTTAGCGCGTTACATAGCGATCTAAATTATAAGTTTATTAGTGGTGTTAAGTCTTTTCGTCCGTAACTTATCAAAGTATCAATTTATTTTTTAGATAATACTAGCTGTTACCCGCGACTCCGTCCGCGTAACTATTCTACTACTATGCAATTTTCCGGGATAAAAACTATCCTATGTCCTTCCCTGAGACTCAAACTATCAGTATACCGAATTTAATCTAAATCGGTTCAGCGGTTTAGACGTGACGAAGTAGCAAACAAACACAAATAAACAAACAGTTACAAACTTTAGCATTTGGGCATTTCTTAAATAATTTTCAGAATAGCCCAAAAAAAAAGTTTTTTTTATAATGTATTACGATGTATATTAAAAGTATATACCAATAGCAGATTTTTTATGTATATGGACAAACTTAATGCCCTCAGGAAGCAAAAAAATAAAGGTACATAAACACGGTTGTGACAGATGGTGCCTGGGTCGTGACATTACTGAATGTGGCTGATTTTCTTCCGTAGTTTTGTTCTTTCGTGACATCTACAAAATCAGATTAGCGGAAAATCAGTAATACCTTAAAAGGTAATTTTAAAAATTATATGCATATATAACAATATAACTAAGCATAATAAAAAATCCACAGAGTAATTAAAATTAATTTTAATGTCACAACCACGCATTATATATGTCACGACCATGTACTCAAAAAGTCCACGGCGGTGACATTTTTTTATACCATGGTCGTGACAATTTGAAACGTGTTCGGTATAATCTAAAAGACAACCATGGTTTTATAAGTAATTATCTTAAACTACACCACATTACCTACATAATTATGTTTTAAATAATAACGTGACACTGGTATTTAAGTTCAAAACTCGTACACGGCGTTGACGCGTTAAGGTTGTCCTTTTTTTCAAATAAATGAAAAAAAAATGCGAGATACACACTACATTCAGCTTTTTGCAAGTCTGACAAGACAGTGTTGCTATTCTAAAAAAAATTAAAAAGGCTTGCCAATATCAATGTTACTTTTGTACCGAGTACCGTAATTTTGTAGTATCGCTCATGGTCGTGACACAAAAACTACTCACAAAGTTTATATTGCTCAAAATCACAAATGGTCATTATTATTTATATATTTTTTAAATTCATTTTATAGAACAAAGGTTAGTCTTGCATAATTACTGTAATGTTTTGCAAAATAACATAACATTTCTTCGGAAAAAAAACATTTTATTTCAAATTCCGCCAATCTCACACTACACACACGGTCCGTTCCGTGACATTTTGGACTTGAAAGTTTTTTTTTAAATATTTTTAATTTTTGTATGTCAAAAATTATATTTAAAAATAATACTAGATGTAATTTGCTAAGTGAATTAATAAAGAGTTTACTGATTTTCCTAAAAAATATACTCAATTCTTACAACTCACACAAAAAAAACGTAAATAAGAAATGCCCATTTATTACATTAGTGGGATTCCACGAAAAGCAAAGTCTATCTGTGTCGCTTGTTAATAACATAAAAAACTGGCCAAGAGCGTGTCGGACACGCCCAAAATAGGGTTCCGTAGCCATAACGAAAAAATTAAGTATCTTAGGATTTCGTATTTTATACGGAATCTTCTAAGTTTAGGTATATTTTATACCTTAGGCTGCTATTTACTCATAAACTACTAATAAGTCTCAAGCCAACTTAGCCGTTATAATTTTTCTTGAAAGTTTGATATACTTACTACCATCCTGAATTTTTTCAAATTTTAATGCTCGATTTTAATAAAAAATTTCACTTTAAAGTTGAATATTTCGCAAACAAATCACTGAATCGAAAAATCGTATGTGCAAACCCCTAATAGTTTTAAAAGACCTATCTAACGATGTCCCACACTATAGGGTTGGATGAGAAAAAAAAATCACCCCTACTTTACGTTTATGGGAGGGGGAGGTACCCTAATATTTTTTTTTAATTTTTAATTGTACCATTTTGTCGGCATAATTCACCTATATATTCGTGAAAAATTACAGCTTTCTAGCATTGATAGTCCCTGAGCAAAGCCGCGGACGGATAGACAGACAGACAGACACAGACAGACAGACAGACAGACCAGACAGACAGACAGACATGGTGAAGTTATAAGGGTTCCGTTTTTGCCATTTTGACTCCGGAACCCTAAAAATGAAAAGAGCCTCTAGTAGTAGACTAGACTAGACAGCCTTCATTTGTTTAGAGATATATTATTTGAACATTTTTATCGAATATAATAATTTATTCATTTTTTAGACAATTACATCCACTTTGCTAGTAAAAACCACACAAGTAACTTGTCACTTATTTTTAGTAAATTTCATATCGGACTAGCAGACCCGGCAGACGTTGTTCTGCCCGAAAAAATACTACATTAAAATTATGATAACATACCAACAACAGCGTCATCTAGCGGGTCCGATTTAACTAAATACGTTCTTTAACTTGAGGGTAGTTAGATAGAATCTTTATTCACAACAGCATACAAATTTACCATATCGACGGGATGAACATTAAATGTTTGACAGATTAGGTACGAACCCTATGCACATTTTATTATTTAATTTTTTCGTCAAATTTCCAATGTTTTTAATATTTATTATCCTATTCCTGACTAAACAAATCCAAAAACACAAACATCATAAAAATTGGTCTAGCCGTTCTTGAGTTATAAATGATGCAACTAACAATATAATAATATAGATTTGTGATCCCAATAAATTCCCTAAATTTCAACCGGTAGGTTTAGTCGCATAAAATTTGACGTGGCAGTTTTTATACAAATTTAATGAAATTCACGATGCTATTTTTAAGAATACCATCGGGATTTTTTTCTAAGTGGCTGTTTTTCGATTCGATTGCTAGATCCAATAATTTAGGTGTGAAAAGTGAGAGTTAAGGCTATTATCATCATAAATTAATAATAATCTTGTTTTGACATAACATTATATTCTCATTAAAATAATAAGGGTCTATATTCATAGACTTACACATGTATAAAATTGCAAAGGCGACCGCCAACAGCAGCATTTAATGTTGATAAATAAACGCAAGAGAAATTTACAGAACTCGTTCGGCAAAACCATCAGGTTCTCATTCTATATTTAGGATTCTCTTTTAGAGCCGATTCGTTCATCGAGGTCAATAAACTATGCACAAGTACTTATTTGGTGATTTGCGAATTTATTGTTTGGACATTTAGGGCAGGTGAAAACAGCTTTAGATTTGCATTTATTGCTTCGGGTGGTATTAACGAAACATAGTGTGAAATAGAGCATTTTTGAATATTAGCAGATAATAACTTTGATGAGTCGGTTAGTTAGATGAAATTGTCTTGCTATATTGACGTATATAGTGCAGTTAAAGAAGACGTAAGTACCTACCTGAGCGACCGAGCTTTATTAGTAGTTTTTTTTGTTACATTGTTTTTTTTTGTGAAAATTAATATAAAGATAAATATAAAAAAAACAGCCACATTCGGCCGAGATTTGATCCCAAGCCTTATACTGTTGAAGCACCATGTCGATATTTATACGTATTGCACGATAGAAAAAAAAATATAACAAAAATTTAGCAGACTACAAAAAACTATGAAAATAATTTTCTACCAGTCTGAAGTCGGTCAATGCTCAGCATGAGCCAGCAAGAGTGGACCTATAGTCGTCATCCTCACCCACGCATTTTATCGGTTAATTTTTTTTTCACGCTTCAAGGTGTAAATAATCTAAGATACAATAGTTTAATGTCAATTGCTCGTCACCTTTTTACGAAAGATTGCTTTTTCCGATGCGGAGACGTTCATTATTGAGGAGTCCTGGTGCTTCACCACCCATTTTTAACTGACTTCAAAAAGGAGGAGGTTCTTTGTTTGGGCTAAATGGAATCGTTGTAAGTACTTTAGCTACGAATCACTAAAAAGTGAGAAATAATTAAAAAAAAAAAAGTAAAATCAAAAAATAAAAAAACGACCCAGCAGGAGGGATTGAAACCCATAGATGTAGGTAAGGTAGACGACTATTGTTCCACTCCTGCTGGCTCGTGCTGAGGCACCGACTTCGAGCTAGTACGTACCTACCTAGTAAAATATTTTCAAGAGTTTTGAAGTCGGTTCCATTTTTTGTTATTTTTTTTTTTTTGGAGTCGGTTTTACTTTTTTATACCATATGCATTACGAGGAGCATAAACCCGTGAAATACTTGAAATACCCGTGAAATACTTGTTATTTAATAGTAACTCCGATGGTCAACTGTGGTCTTCATCATCAGTTCCACTTCACTAAATGATGATTTTCAAGAGCAAATGCACGAATTACTACTAAATATATCCAATTTCCAAGTTAGAGTAGCGGGAAACCGGTGGATGCAAGTGGCGAGTTGTCGTTCATTGTGGCGTTCTAAGGGGGAGGCCTTTGTCCAGCAGTGGACGTCTTCGGGCTGATGATGATGATGATGATGATGATATCCAATTTACTAAAGGTGACCCTGAAATATTTGAAGAGTTCCCTCGATTTCCTTAAGATCCAATGATCAGATCCTGATTTGATCTCCTTTTTTGAAGTCGGTTAAAAAACATACAAAAACTCGAAAACGCGTTTTCCCAGAGATAAGACTAAGCACTTGTTCGCACGCATCCGAAAGCCCTCAAATAGAAAATTTGGTCGAAATTGTTAGAGCCGTTTCTGAAATCATAGAAATAAATAAAGGAACAAGAATAATTCGTAAAAAAAGAGATATATAATTTTAAACGGTTTCTCGTCTGTAATGTTGTCACTTTAGTCGTATTGGTAAAAGACATGGATCCATTGTAACGGACTCTAAAAGTGTTTCTATACATATTGGCTGACACGTTATGTAGGTTACTACGTACTATTCATACAATAATTACAGTCTTTTGTACCTAATTGTTTATTTTTAGGTATGTTTTTATGCCCGTTCTTTACCAAAAAGTTTGTTGTATTTCTCAGTGTATTGTACTAATTCTGTTAAAACTAAACTAGTTTTAATTGAAATATATTATTTACATTTCAGATAGTCCTGACATACTGCCTTTTAGAGGTCTCTCCTCGACCATCAGACAACGAGTAAGTTTTTAATATACATACAAGCACATATAACTATTTAGAAATTTTTTGAAACTGGGTCGGTACCAATTATGACGATTCCGATTACTTATAACAATTACGAGTACTTTAAAATTGAAGCATAACGTTGCAATAAAATATATATTTGGGAATACATAGAATTTTATAAATTATTGATACGGTTATAGAAGTAAAATGGTTTGGCGAGTGATTCCGTAGTCATTAAATGCACATTACGCACATAATCCTAAGCACAACTAACAAAGTAAAAAAATGTAATTTTGGCTTGGGTCATGAGTAAGGTAAAGGTAAATTGTGCAGTCAATTGATTTGTAGATAAAGATACTTCTGCACTGTTACCTATAACATACTCAAAAATCATGTTGGCAACATAAGTGGTAGTGGAGAGGTGGCACAATCCAACAGCTGGGCGTTATTATGGTTCAAGTATTGTGATGTTTCTCTTAATGCTTGTCACTGCTAACACCGCGGAGAGTCTTTATATAAAACGATAATATTGAATTATTATACCTCTTGTATTTTTTATCACTTATCAGTACAAAATACTATTCCTATTGAACTTTATAACATCGTTTTAATAGACTTCTATTTATAAATTACACGCTCTATTAATCAGTAGCTCGGGGCATGGTACTTATCTAACTAACAGATTCAACCTTAAATACTCTAACCAGATGTTTTTTTAAATTTTATTTCAGGTCATCAACTGCAATACGCATCGATCCATCTACTGACGTGATTGATGATGTAGATGACGATGAAAATTTTCCACGTGAACAGATTAGATTCTCTCAAGATGACGACACGCAAGATATACTAAATAAAATAAATGTAATAAATCAAGGATTGATTAAACCAAACAGGAACAGAAATAAGAATTCACAATCTCACACAGTTGGCAGCTATGTTTTAGATGCAGAAACACTGAAGAAAATACAACAAATCATAGCTGCTGGAAAATTAAATGCATATACTGATGTACAAAGGGAACAAGGAAGTAATTCACTTCTAAGCGATCACATAAATGAATCTAGATATGATAGTTCAAGAGCTTTGCAATATAGTATGCTTCCAGCAGATTTAATCGGAGCAAATCAAATACAAAGCACTTCACCGCGTGTTCCGTATTTGACAAGTATACCCGTTCTTGTTATGCCTTCTCAGCAAAACAATCTATATGACCGATATACTCAGAATACTTTAAACTCCATAGAATCGGACTCTCAAATTCAAACAAGGCAGCGGCCACCGATATCTCTACCTTTTAATATAAATTGGCCACTAGCACCATTTTTTCCGATTTTAGTTAAAGATCCACTTTTAGGATTTTTGCATGGGGGAGGTTGGAATAATTTCTTTGAATATGGACAAAATGCTGATGTATGCAATAGGAAGCAGAAAGCTATTGACGATGAAGCAAATGAAGGCACTGAAATCGAAGTTCAGCAAGAAGACGAGCCTAAATCCACTCCAGAAATTATAACAAATACAAGGGAAGCAAGAGCAATTAGGAAAAGAACTGTATCCACAGTAGCACCTCAGATGAAAGTTCAAGATGATTCCAAGAAATTTTCTCACAAAAACCTACAGTAGCTACTGTTACCAAACCAAAGCCTGCTAGCTCCAATAACGCGGAACAAGGCCTAAAGACTGTGCCAAAAGACGATGATTTGAGATTTCATCTTGGGGGTTTTCGTTGTTCGGGGGTCGACCAACTATACCCAGCCCTGGTTTTTTTATAAATAAACTGAAAGTAAGAAGAGGCGGGGTCGCTATTGCGGGACCAGGTGGTGTGGCTACTGCTGGCAGAGGAGGAGCAGCTATAGTAGGTCCAGGAGGTCTTGCCTATACTCAGCCGGGAGGTCTCGCCGTCGCCGGCCCTTCATCGCGTGTTGTGGCCCTCACTTCTGATGTTGACCTATCTTCCATCGTGACGCGACTGCAACAACAGCAAGCTGCTACTGACGGTTCCGTACCAAGACTATTAGAAGCCATACCTGAAGGCAAAATTGTTGCTATAGGCCCAACTATATACTACCATCCTGAATAAACATAACGCTTTTTCTTGCTTTCTTAACCTTTAACTTTGACTAGACCTTGTTTTACTGTCTTCTTTCTTTTATATTAAATTCTTGTTTTTCTTCCTTACTAGACTTTGGGGATACTGGAGGAGACTCGGACGAGGGAGAGAGATCACAGGGTACAATCAGCAGCCGCAAGAGTATCAATACGACGGCAGGAACTTTATACATTACCCTGCCATAGCCGATAGTACTTTCACCTTATATCTGAATCCCATCGCTCACGCCATGAATGGTCCACGAGGAACCGCAATTGCTAACCCAGTTTCACATGTTATTATTGGAGGAAGCCAGAAAGGCAGCATCGTGTTTAACCCTGTAGCATCTGCTGTGGTGGGCCCCGGCGGCATCGCACATGCCCAATCAGATTTATACTTGTACGAGTACAATTCGATATAAAATCGGCTTTAATTAGACTGAATTTGCAATCGGAAAACACATTCGAACTGTCTCTTGAAAATGTTTTCTGATTTCGATTGCTTATTTTAATTTAGATGTTTAAGGTTGTTTTGCATTTATTTTTACTAATGTTATCCTACAATTATACAATAAAATTTAAAACATTTTACAGCGTACTTTTACTTGATTCAAAATATTTTTACAAAAACGTATCAATGTGTAGGATAATTATTTTGATATCCAATTCTTTTAATGACAGTTTTGCTTAAAACAAGTTTTTTTTATAGATAGAGATATCCGCAATTAGAGATAAAGTACCTATTCATAAATCCTAAACTAAACGTGACTTAGTAGGTCACGTTTACGATAGTATATGATAGTGAAATATATGTGATATTGTGAACAATATCCTATTTTTTAGGATTCCGGAGCCAAAATGGCAAAAACGGAACCCTTATAGTTTCGTCATGTCTGTCTGTCTGCCTGTCTGTCCGTCCGCGGCTTTGCTCAGGGACTATCAATGCTAGAAATCTGTAATTTTGCACGGATACATATGTAAACTATTCCGACAAAATGGTGCAATACAAAATTCAAAAAATTTTTTTTAGGTTACCTTCCATAGACGTAAAGTGCGGGTGATTTTTTTTCTCATCCAACCCTATAGTGTGGAGTATCGTTGGATTGGTCTTTTAAAACCATTAGGGGTTTGCTTAGACGATTTTTCGATTCAGTAATACGTTTGCGAAATATTCAACTTTAAAGTGCAAATTTTCATTAAAATCGAGCGCCCCCCCCCCTCTAAAATCTAAACCGGTTGGTGGAAAAATTTGAAAAAATTCAGGATGGTAGTAAGTTTGTTAAACTTTCAAGAAAAACTATAACGGCTAAGTTAGCTTGAGAATTATAAGTAGTTTATGAGTAAATAGCAGCCTAAGGTATAAAATATACCTAAACTTACAAGATTCCGTATAAAATACGAAATCCTTTGAAAAATTTTTCTTAATTTTTTCGTAATGGCTAAGCAAACCCATTTTGGGCGTGTCCAACACGCTCTTGGCCGGTTTTCTGGTTAGATTTTAAGACTGTACAAGTGTTTTAATTGTGTTATAACGCACATAATATTACTTGATTTTTTTCGTAATGGCTACGGAACCCTATCTTGGGCGTGTCCGACACTCTCTTGACCGGTTTTATTAACAATAAGTTCAACAATGGCAATGAATTTTACTTAAATGAGAGCTACAAATAAGATGGTTTCCTCCACTAAAACACATTTGGCCAAAATGAAGTATTATTTATAGTTAAAATATTTTTTAACCCTAATTCACACATACAATATTTTTCTCCATTCATAGCGCAACCGTTCAATATCTACCATTTTACGGCGGTGGTAAAGGTCAATACTTAGAAGTAAAGACAAATAACAGAGGCGTGGTCGTAAGTGAAACAATCGTGTCCGAAGAAAACATAAGCAGCGAGAACATAGTCAAAAACATCGACGAAAACCTGTTGTCGAAAGTCTTAGCCAAGAACTTGCAGAACTTACAATCGCTATCCAGTAACTTGATAAAGTTGCACAACTTGGGAAGAAAGACTGGAACCCTGTCAGGCAATGATAAAGAGAGATTTAAGACACAGTTGGCGTCTCTGGGTGAGACGACCTCCAATACCATTAAATTAATCGAAGAAATCGGTACCAATGTCGATGTTTTGTTCCGAAGTGGTTCAAAGAGACAATACGAGGAAGAAGACGTAAGTATCAGACATTAAATAAAGAAGGAGGATAAAACGCTTGCGTTAAATATAATTCAGTAAACAATAACGTATACAAAAGTAGAGATATTTCTTGTACAAGTAGATGGCGCTTTAATCAGTCTCAGTATATAATACATACAATACATACCCTACATATTATACAGGTGAACGACATACACGACATGCAGTCGTCGCGTATATTGGATAGAGAAGTTATCAGTTAGAGTTCCTATTCATGGATGGTGCGTCAATATTTTAGTGTTTTTTAACTAGTTGGTTAATTATGGCGTTGAATTAATAATTAGAAATACCATTGCCACATGAATCTCACTCTTGACCATTTTTCTAAACAGGTTGGTGAAGAGGGCGTTGGCATTGATTCGCCGGCCGGCGAGGAAGGCTCCATTTTACTAGATGGCATTACCATCGCAGAAGCCAAACCTGTTGGTGAGTATAGGTAGAGTCATTCAAGATGACGCGTGCTGTGGTTCTTATTACAATGTCATTAATGTCTAATTTTGTCAAAATCATGCGTCTTCGTGGATGACACTAGGTATATTACAAATAACTGATCAATTGAGTTGTTTACAACTTTAACTTAAAGAAATTAACTTTAGTGAGATTTTATTTATAGCCTCGTAGTCAACATTTTTTTAATTTATTTCAAAGTTATCGGTATGTCTGTCTGCGGTAATATCCCAAAAATTGCCTCTGTAAAGTGTGAAATAAAACCTTTAAGTTGGCTTTTATGAACTTTATTCGTAATTTAACCAACAAGACAATTTAAGCATAGGTTATTTGCTAAAAATCTATCTATGTATATACCGGGTGTAGCCTGGAATATGAGCAAATAATTAAAACATAGGTCATACTCTTCAAACTGAACAACATTAGTTCAGCGACTTTTAAAAATAGTTACTTTTTTATTTTTATTACACTTTTAAGTTTATTCGAAGAAGCAATGTCAAGCAAAATGGTTGATGTTAGTAGCGTGACAGGCGACGTCAGTTATGTTCTAGGATAGCGTACATTGATAGCAGTATTTAATTTGTATGAAAAAAGGAAAATTCAAAAACTCCATTATTTTTTAAAAGTCGCTGAACTAATGCTGTTTAGTTTGACGAGGATGTTTTCATTTTTGCTCGTACCACACCCGATATATATGTACAAGCATAATACGAATAATATGTAAGGTATAATAAACAAAGGAGTGTGTTCAAAATGTAAGGTGAACGATCACATGATGGGAGATTGCCTGATGGAGGCCAACAAAGTCACGGGCATCTAGTTTATTGTATTAGCTGGATTATCATCACATTATGGCATTTCCACAGGTCTAGCGGTAATAGGAGAGCATGGTTTGGCAGCTTCTCGACCCCAGGCGACAGCTGTAGCAGTTTCAGGCATAGCGCTTGCTAGACCCATAGCAACTGCTATCGCTGGCATCAACCCTGCTCAGCTTGGCATCGACTTTCAAGTGAACAAAGTAGAAAAAAATAAGTCATAAAGTAACGTAATATTTAGAGTACCTAACCTTAATAGTCTCTCAAGGACGTCAATGTGCATTTATATTTTGTAATAAATTATTTTCTGTAGTAATTAAAGTTTGTTTCAATTGCAACTAGACTAAGATTGTCTTGCAGGAAAAATCTAGATTCACAGCCTATTAAAAACCGGCTAAGTGCGAGTCCGACTCACGCACCGTGGGTTTTGGACATCTTTAAACATCAAACTGACTAGCTAGGTTTAGTTATCTCTTTAAGCTACAAATATATTACTTAGTTTTAGTTTGTCCCTAAAGCCACCTCACACTTGATCGTTTATAATATTATTTCTTGATACGAGTATGTAGTTTCTTCACTACACACGGTCTCCGCTCAAGAACTCGTTACTCAAACGGTTCTCAGTTCTTCGGCAGATATTACCAGCAGCTCACTGCCACTTCAACTTGCTAATTCTCTGATTTATGCCGATGACCTTAGTTCTGTGTTGAAAAGTATCGTTGTTTTAACGTTATAATGAAGCAAAGAAAACGGAACAGCAAACGGTTCTCGAGATACAGCACTGTAACAGGTAGATAGACAGACTGAAAAACAGATGGACAGCTTAGTGATATGCACTCTTCCGGTATGGTATCCTAAAAAACACCTACTTGCAACTAGATAAATATCTAGGTGAGGAGGAGGCATATGACGAACATTGGACTACGGATACGGCTGATATGACGATGTTGATGAGCTAGCCAATCTTGCTGCGTAGTTTTACACTCCATTGTGTAATCTTTTATTCATTTATGTTATACTAGCTTTTGCCCGCGACTTCGTCCGCGTGAATAGTAACTTTGAAAATATTTATTTATTTAGGAGTGGTACCTATTCTGCCAATAATAGCCCATAGAAACTTCTACGGTTTACTGAAAATAACCTATTTTTAATACATTGCTTTATATCTAAACTATTTTTTTTTTTGTTTCTTCCATTCTTGTAAAAACATAAGTATTCTACCCTGCCAACACAAAAGGACTAATTCTTCATAGTGAGCTTTGACATCTTACGTCCTTTATTGTAAGTTAGGAGGGTAGGATTATAATTAAGACGGCATTGCTACACATATTTCCGATAAATATACTTATAGTAAATTTGTTTTGGAATTCCTTATTAACTTTCATCCCCATATTTTCAAGTAGGTATGAAAAATGACGAAAAAATTTGAAAAGAGCCGGAACTAATGTTTTTTAGGATTCCGTACCTCAGAAGGAAAAAAATGAAAACTCTTATAGGATGACTTTGCTGTCCGTCCGTCCGTCTGTCAAGACCCTTTATCCCGTAAACGTGCAGAGTATTTATCGAGTTGAAATTAAAACCCTAAACTCAAAAAAAGTTATAGGGTACTTCCGGCTGTCCTAGAAACTTGAAATTTTGTATAAAGGAAGCTCTTATAGCAAAATTTTATTCCCTTTATAGCAAAAAAGTAAGAAAAATCTAAAAATCATAATTTTTCATGTCTGACTGTCTATGTTAAAAAGCCATGTAAAATGACCCCACATTTCGTACATTTGCTATGAGGCTTGCGCTTCTGCTAACCACTTGTTATTCATAATACCTATGCACGGAACCCTTGATGCGCGAGTTCGAGTCGATTTTAAACCGGTTTTTTTGTTTCTTATCGAATACCTAAATAAAAGATTCATCGATTTATCTATGATAATGACGACGTTCCATTAATTTGTCATCCTATTTTATCCCTCGCAGGTAAAATTTTCAAAAACCCTTGAACAAATTCTATTTATTTTTTCAAAGTGCCCAAAGGCCAAGTTTCATAAAGACCATCAATTTATCTTCTACAATGTCGACCTTCATATAAACTTTCACCCCCTATTTCAACCCCACACAGGTAAGAATTTTTAAAAAATGCGCGAAAATATATCATTTACCACGTGCCCAAATGCCAAGTTTCATAAAGAACCATCGATTTATCTTCGAAAATGACGATTCTTACATATATAAACTTTCATCCCCTATTTCACCCCAAACAGGAAGAATTTTAAAAAACGCTCGAACAATTATTTATCTCTTATCACGTGCCCAAATACAAGTTTCATAAAGAAACATCGATTTATCTTCGATAATGACGACCTTCCATATGATCTTTCATCCCCTATTTCATCCCCTCACAGGTCAAATTTTCAAAAAAGCTAAAACACATACCGACTTATTTCTTATTAAGTGCCTAAATGCCAAGTTTCATGGTTTTATTTCCGACAGCGACGAACTTCCACCATATAAAATTTCACCCCCTTTTCAACCCCTTAAAGCCTTTTTTTCGCGATAAAAAATTGAAGGAAACGAGAGTAGCAGGGTAAAAACGAGTATAATGTGTTAACAGTATAGCGACATACGACAGAAGTAATGACAGTAGACAAAGCAGAATAACAGAACAATATTCAAAATACAAAATACACACCATATCAAAAATGGCCAGGGTTTTAATATTAATAAATATAAACAAGAAGGTTTAACACCCCCCCGTAATATAAACACCCTGTATATATACAATATATACAAGTAGACATATCAAAAATCTAAACTATACACTAACTTAACACTAACACAAACATAAGAAAAATAACACCCTATATATACAATATATTACACCTACTTAAGGACTAACTGTACACACAAAAATAATAAACCTACTATAAAGCCTAATCTAACTTAAACCTAACTGATTGGCGCACTTGCAGTGCTTGAGCTTTGCCAAAGGTTTAGTAAGAATATCGGCGATCATGTCATTCGTATGAATGTATTTTGAGATTGTAGGTCGTGGTGTGTCAGTGTGTCTCGTATGAAGTGGTGTTTGATGTCGATATGTTTTGTCCGTGCGTGATAAGTGTTATTGTGTGCAAGTTTAATGGAAACTTTGATTGTCTGTGTGTATGATTATGGATGAGTGATGGCGAATACTTCCGATATGAGTGACTTTAAGTAAATAGCCTTCCTTGCAGGCTTCTGCGAGAGCCATGTACTCTGCCTCTGTGTAGATAGCGCGACAGTGCCGCTGTTTCGCGCTTCCCAGGAGACAGGTGCTCCACTCATTAGGAATGCATAACCAGTAAAATGATCGCCTATCTAATATGTTGCTCCCATAGTCTGCGTCTACGTAACCTACTGGGTAGTTCTGGCCTTTAGTGAAGTGTAGTTTGAGGTCTTTGGTACCTTTGAGGTAACGAAGGACCCTCTTAGCGGCTTTCCAGTGTACCCCCCCCGTAATGTGCGTTGAATTGTGATAGATACGAGACCGTATGAGCAATGTCGGGTCTCGTACCAATCGAAACGTACATTAACGAGCCGATAAGTTCCCGATAAGGTACTTCCACTTCATCTTCCTTCTCTGGTAAGGTAAGTTTAAGTCCAGGTTCCATAGTGTAGTGAACGGATATAGCGTCGTTCATATTATATTTATCGATTAATTTATCGATATAGTTCGTTTGGTCGAGAGTGAGTGAACCATCCTTTTGGGTAACTCTCATACCTAGACAGTCCTTGAGAAGACCTAAGTCTTTAACTGTGAAGAACGTTTTAAGTCCGTTTTTAAACTCGGCTTTTAAGCCGGTCGTTTGTTGCACAGTATGAAAAAATCGTCGACGAATACTGCTACGACTAGTATTGTCTTTTCCGTCTCCGTCTGTAGTACGAGACAGTGTTCACT
>NC_133483.1:10496599-10568554 GCF_025370935.1 Choristoneura fumiferana | reverse complement strand
CAAGCGAGCACGCAAGGCAAGCCATGTATTCAAGCAAGCATGCAAGCAAGCATGCAAGCAAGCATGCAAGCAAGCATGCAGCAAGCATGCAAGCAACGACATCAAGCAAGCATGCATGCAAGCATGCAAGCAAGCAGCAAGCAAGCATGCAAGCAAACATGCAAGCAAGCATGCAAGCAAGCATGCACGCTAGCGAACATGGAGGCATGTTACCAAGCATGCATGCAAGCAAGCTTGGAAGCAGGCATGCAAGCTTGGAAGCAGGCATGCAAGCATGCAAGCAAGCATGCAAGAAAGCATGCACGCTGGAACATGGAAGCATGTAACCAAGCATGCTGCAAGCAGCATGCAAGCAAGCATGCACGCTAGCGAACATGGAAGCATGTAACCAACATGCAAGCAGGCATGCAGAAATTCAAGCAAGCATGCAAGCAAGCATGCACGCTAGCGAACATGGAGGAATGTTACCAAGCATGCAAGCATGCAAGCAAGCATGCGCGCTAGCGAACATGGAGGCATGTTACCAAGCATGCATGCAAGCAAGCTTGGACAGGCATGCAAGCTTGGAAGCGGCATGCAAGCATGCAAGCAAGCATGCAAGAAAGCATACACGCTAGCGAACATGGAAGCATGTAACCAAGCATGCATGCAAGCAAGCATGCACGCTAGCGAACATGGAAGCATGTAACCAAGCATGCATGCAAGCAAGCATGCACGCTAGCGAACATGGAAGCATGTAACAATCATGCACGCTAGCGACATGGAGGCATGTTACCCGCATGCATGCAAGCAAGCATGCAAGAAAGCATGCACGCTAGCAAACATGGAAGCATGTTACCAAGCATGCATGCAAGCATGCAAGCAAGCATGCAAGAAAGAATGCACGCTAGCATGCAAGAAAGAATGCACGCTAGCGAACATGGAAGCATGTAACCAAGCATGCATGCAAGCAAGCATGCAAGCAAGCATGCACGCTAGCGAACATGGAAGCGTAACAATCATGCACGCTAGCGAACATGGAGGCATGTTACCCAGCATGCATGCAAGCAAGCATGCAAGAAAGCATGCACGCTAGATAACATGGAAGCATGTAACCAAGCATGCAAGCAGGCATGCAAGAATGCAAGCAAGCATGCAAGCAAGCTTGGAAGCAGGCATGCAAGCTTGGAAGCAGGCATGCAAGCATGCAAGCAAGCATGCAAGAAAGCATGCACGCTAGCGAATACGGAAGCATGTAAACAAGCATGCATGCAAGCAAGCATGCACGCTAGCGAACATGGAAGCATGTAACCAATCATGCAAGCAGGCATGCAAGAATGCAAGCAAGCATGCAAGCAAGCATGCACGCTAGCGAACATGGAGGCATGTTACCAAGCATGCATGCAAGCAAGCTTGGAAGCAGGCATGCAAGCATGCAAGCAAGCATGCAAGAAAGAATGCACGCTAGCGAACATGGAAGCATGTAACCAAGCATGCATGCAAGCAAGCATGCACGCTAGCGAACATGGAAGCATGTAACCAAGCATGCATGCAAGCAAGCATGCACGCTAGCGAACATGGAAGCATGTAACCAATCATGCAAGCAGGCATGCAGAATGCAAGCAAGCATGCAAGCAAGCATGCACGCTAGCGAACATGGAGGCATATTACCAAGCATGCATGCAAGCAAGCATGCAAGAAAGCATGCACGCTAGCGAACATGGAAGCATGTAACCAAGCATGCAAGCAGGCATGCAAGAATGCAAGCAAGCATGCACGCTAGCGAACATGGAAGCGTGTAACCAAGCTTGCATGCTAGCAAGCATGCAAGCCAGCATGCAAGAAAGCAAGCCAGCGAGTATGCAAGCAAGCAAGCATGCAAGCTGGCATGCAAGCAAGCATGCAAGAAGCAAGCAAGCGAGTATGCAAGCAGCAAGCAAGCATGCAAGCGAGCATGGAAGCAAGCAAGTCTACAGAAATCTAGGCTATCTAAATATATGATGTAGAAACTTATCTGTTATAATAAATTTCTGGTGATGATGCCGCATATGATGAAATTATTAATTTTCACTACCTAATATATCAGAACAGATTTTTTTGGGTACTTTAAATATATATAATATATATATTAATTTCACCAATGGTATTAATTTCACTTTGCCATTTGCGCAACACAATCCAGCGGCTTCATTTTTGTACTTCAATGCCTTACAATATGGGCAAACTGAGTTCATAGATCAATAGCAACGCATTGGTAGGCAGGCACTGTAGTCAATTGTAACATTGTAATTGAAAAGCAGCCTCGATTGAAACTTACAACATTATTAGCTGCATTCAGCTCATTACGCTCTGCACTGGTTTGTGCTATCCGAATCCTTTCAATTTCATTTCGCTCTTGACGTTGCTGGGCTGTTCGATTACTCTGATAATTAGCTTGGTTGTAGCATTTCGAGTTCTTCGACCCAAATTGCTTCGGTATAAATAGATTAAATCAAAACACAAAATAAATCAACCAGTCAATGTAAATTGAGGAACGTAAACAAATTTGTTTTTAAATAATTATTGAATCAGGCGTTACTTTGCGGAGTCCATATCAATGAACTAAAATAATTTCCTTGCTCACCCGCGAACCTACGATAGTAAGCTTATGCAAAATATGCGTGTTCATGCAGTTCATCCACCTCCACACTGTAAGAACACACACATCACACAAACCTCCATCACCACACACACTACCTCGTAAGGTCGCGGTGAGCAAGTAAATTTTTTAGTTCATTTTAAATTTGTTTTTTTGTTATTATTAGTAGGTAGTATTTAAGGTACTCATTCATAAAACTCATTTACTCGGCAATTTCGTTCCACTTAAACGAAAAAGTAGTGTACGAAAAAAAATGGAAAAAACGTCCCTATTTCAGACACTATAGGTCAAACATCTTCCAGCCAAGCAAGCAAGCATGCAAATGCAAAATAAGGGGGATTAATAAAACAAAACGCTAAATAAAATTGAGTAGCAACATTCGCATCACTCCGCATTTTACTAAAACCCACAGGTGATGCATTAATTACCAGCTTCATACTCGCATTTTCTTTTTTCCCAGCTTTTTTCCAGTTTGTCTTTCATAAAAACCTTCCCTAGACTTTAACGATGATATGAAAAAAAAAATAGCTGATTGGTCAGCCGTTTGAGTTTGCGCTTAGAACATATTTTACGATTCATTTTTATTTAATAGATAATACTTTATTCATTTTTTAGACAATTACATCCACTTTGCTAGTAAAAACTATAAAAACTAGCAGACCCGGCAGACGTTGTTCTGCCCGAAAAAACACTACATTAAAACTATGATAACATACCAACAACAGCGTCATCTAGCGGGTCCGATTTAACTAAATACGTTCTTTAACTTGAGGGTAGTTAGATAGAATCTTTATTCACAACAGCATACAAAGGGGAATGTTTACCATATCGACGGAATGAACATTAAATGTTTGACAGATTAGGTACGAACCCCATGAACATTTTATTATTTAATTTTTTCGTCAAATTTCCAATGTTTTTAATATTTATTATCCTATTCCTGACTAAACAAATCCAAAAACACAAACATCATAAAAATTGGTCTAGCCGTTCTTGAGTTATAAATGATGCAACTAACAATATAATAATATAGATTTGTGACCCCAATAAATTCCCTAAATTTCAACCGGTAGGTTTAGTGGCATAAAATTTGACGTGGCAGTTTTTATACAACTTTAATGAAAATCACGATGCTATTTTTAAGAATACCATCCGGTTTTTTTTCTAAATGGCTGTTTTCGATTCGATTGCTAGATCCAATAATTTAGGTGTGAAAAGTGAGAGTTAAGGCTATTATCATCATAAATTAATAATAATCTTGTTTTGACATAACATTATATTCTCATAAAAATAATAAGGGTCTATATTCATAGACTTACACAAGTATAAAATTGCAAAGGCGACCGCCAACAGCAGCCTTAAATGTTGATAAATAAACGCAAGAGAAATTTACAGAACTCGTTCGGCAAAACCATCAGGTTCTCATTCTATATTTAGGATTCTCTTTTAGAGGCGATTCGTTCATCGAGGTCAATAAACTATGCACAAGTACTTATTTGGTGATTGGGGAATGTATTGTTTGGACATTTAGGGCAGGTGAAAACAGCTTTAGATTTGCATTTATTGCTTCGGGTGGTATTAACGAAACATAGTGTGAAATAGAGCATTTTTGAATATTAGCAGATAATAACTTTGATGAGTCGGTTAGTTAGATGAAATTGTCTTGCTATATTGACGTATATAGTGCAGTTAAAGAAGACGTAAGTACCTACCTGAGCCACCGAGCTTTATTCGTAGTTTTTTTTTGTTACATCGTTTTTTTTTTGGTGAAAATTAATATAAAGATAAATATAAAAAAAACAGCCTCATTCGGCCGAGATTTGATCCCAAGCCTTATACTGTTGAAGCACCATGTCGATATTTATACGTATTGCACGATAGAAAAAAAAATATAACAAAAAATTTAGCAGACTACAAAAAACCATGAAAATAATTTTCTACCAGTCTGAAGTCGGTCAATGCTCAGCATGAGCCAGCAAGAGTGGACCTATAGTCGTCATCCTCACCCACGCATTTTATCGGTTAATTTTTTTTTCACGCTTCAAGGTGTAAATAATCTAAGATACAATAGTTTAATGTCAATTGCTCGTCACCTTTTTACGAAAGATTGCTTTTTCCGATGCGGAGACGTTCATTATTGAGGAGTCCTGGTGCTTCACCACCCATTTTTAACTGACTTCAAAAAGGAGGAGGTTCTACGTTTTTTTTGTTTGGGCTAAATGGAATCGTTGTAAGTACTTTGGCTACGAATCATTAAAAAGTGAGAAATAATTAAAAAAAAAAAAAAGTAAAATCAAAAAATAAAAAAACGACCCAGCAGGAGGGATTGAAACCCATAGATGTAGGTAAGGTAGACGACTATTGTTCCACTCCTGCTGGCTCGTGCTGAGGCACCGACTTCGAGCTAGTACGTACCTACCTAGTAAAATATTTTCAAGAGTTTTGAAGTCGGTTCCATTTTTTGTTATTTTTTTTTTTGGAGTCGGTTTTACTTTTTTATACCATATGCATTACGAGGAGCATAAACCCGTGAAATACTTGAAATACCCGTGAAATACTTGTTATTTAATAGTAACTCCGATGGTCAACTGTGGTCTTCATCATCAGTTCCACTTCACTAAATGATGATTTTCAAGAGCAAATGCACGAATTACTACTAAATATATCCAATTTCCAAGTTAGAGTAGCGGGAAACCGGTGGATGCAAGTGGCGAGTTGTCGTTCATTGTGGCGTTCTAAGGGGGAGGCCTTTGTCCAGCAGTGGACGTCTTCGGGCTGATGATGATGATGATGATGATGATATCCAATTTACTAAAGGTGACCCTGAAATATTTGAAGAGTTCCCTCGATTTCCTTAAGATCCAATGATCAGATCCTGATTTGATCTCCTTTTTTGAAGTCGGTTAAAAAACATACAAAAACTCGAAAACGCGTTTTCCCAGAGATAAGACTAAGCACTTGTTCGCACGCATCCGAAAGCCCTCAAATAGAAAATTTGGTCGAAATTGTTAAAGCTGTTTCTGAAATCATAGAAATAAATAAAGGAACAAGAATAATTCGTAAAAAAGAGATATATAATTTTAAACGGTTTCTCGTCTGTAATGTTGTCACTTTAGTCGTATTGGTAAAAGACATGGATCCATTGTAACGGACTCTAAAAGTGTTTCTAGACATATTGGCTGACACGTTATGTAGGTTACTACGTACTATTCATACAATAATTACAGTCTTTTGTACCTAATTGTTTATTTTTAGGTATGTTTTTATGCCCGTTCTTTACCAAAAAGTTTGTTGTATTTCTCAGTGTATTGTACTAATTCTGTTAAAACTAAACTAGTTTTAATTGAAATATATTATTTACATTTCAGATAGTCCTGACATACTGCCTTTTAGAGGTCTCTCCTCGACCATCAGACAACGAGTAAGTTTTAATATACATACAAGCACATATAACTATTTAGAAATTTTTTGAAACTGGGTCGGTACCAATTATGACGATTCCGATTACTTATAACAATTACGAGTACTTTAAAATTGAAGCATAACGTTGCAATAAAATATATATTTGGGAATACATAGAATTTTATAAATTATTGATACGGTTATAGAAGTAAAATGGTTTGGCGAGTGATTCCGTAGTCATTAAATGCACATTACGCACATAATCCTAAGCACAACTAACAAAGTAAAAAAATGTAATTTTGGCTTGGGTCATGAGTAAGGTAAAGGTAAATTGTGCAGTCAATTGATTTGTAGATAAAGATACTTCTGCACTGTTACCTATAACATACTCAAAAATCATGTTGGCAACATAAGTGGTAGTGGAGAGGTGGCACAATCCAACAGCTGGGCGTTATTATGGTTCAAGTATTGTGATGTTTCTCTTAATGCTTGTCACTGCTAACACCGCGGAGAGTCTTTATATAAAACGATAATATTGAATTATTATACCTCTTGTATTTTTTATCACTTATCAGTACAAAATACTATTCCTATTGAACTTTATAACATCGTTTTAATAGACTTCTATTTATAAATTACACGCTCTATTAATCAGTAGCTCGGGGCATGGTACTTATCTAACTAACAGATTCAACCTTAAATACTTTAACCAGATGTTTTTTTTATTTTATTTCAGGTCATCAACTCCAATACGCATTGATCCATCTACTGACGTGATTGATGATGTAGATGACGATGAAAATTTTCCACGTGAACAGATTAGATTCTCTCAAGATGACGACACGCAAGATATACTAAATAAAATAAATGTAATAAATCAAGGATTGATTAAACCAAACAGGAACAGAAATAAGAATTCACAATCTCACACAGTTGGCAGCTATGTTTTAGATGCAGAAACACTGAAGAAAATACAACAAATCATAGCTGCTGGAAAATTAAATGCATATACTGATGTACAAAGGGAACAAGGAAGTAATTCACTTCTAAGCGATCACATAAATGAATCTAGATATGATAGTTCAAGAGCTTTGCAATATAGTATGCTTCCAGCAGATTTAATCGGAGCTAATCAAATACAAAGCACTTCACCGCGTGTTCCGTATTTGACAAGTATACCCGTTCTTGTTATGCCTTCTCAGCAAAACAATCTATATGACCGATATACTCAGAATACTTTAAACTCCATAGAATCGGACTCTCAAATTCAAACAAGGCAGCGGCCACCGATATCTCTACCTTTTAATATAAATTGGCCACTAGCACCATTTTTTCCGATTTTAGTTAAAGATCCACTTTTAGGATTTTTGCATGGGGGAGGTTGGAATAATTTCTTTGAATATGGACAAAATGCTGATGTATGCAATAGGAAGCAGAAAGCTATTGACGATGAAGCAAATGAAGGCACTGAAATCGAAGTTCAGCAAGAAGACGAGCCTAAATCCACTCCAGAAATTATAACAAATACAAGGGAAGCAAGAGCAATTAGGAAAAGAACTGTATCCACAGTAGCACCTCAGATGAAAGTTCAAGATGATTCCAAGAAATTTTTCTCACAAAAACCTACAGTAGCTACTGTTACCAAACCAAAGCCTGCTAGCTCCAATAACGCGGAACAAGGCCTTAAGACTGTGCCAAAAGACGATGATTTGAGATTTCATCTTGGGGGGTTTTCGTTGTTCGGGGGTCGACCAACTATACCCAGCCCTGGTTTCTTTATAAATAAACTGAAAGTAAGAAGAGGCGGGGTCGCTATTGCGGGACCAGGTGGTGTGGCTACTGCTGGCAGAGGAGGAGCAGCTATAGTAGGTCCAGGAGGTCTTGCCTATACTCAGCCGGGAGGTCTCGCCGTCGCCGGCCCTTCATCGCGTGTTGTGGCCCTCACTTCTGATGTTGACCTATCTTCCATCGTGACGCGACTGCAACAACAGCAAGCTGCTACTGACGGTTCCGTACCAAGACTATTAGAAGCCATACCTGAAGGCAAAATTGTTGCTATAGGCCCAACTATATACTACCATCCTGAATAAACATAACGCTTTTTCTTGCTTTCTTAACCTTTAACTTTGACTAGACCTTGTTTTACTGTCTTCTTTCTTTTATATTAAATTCTTGTTTTTCTTCCTTACTAGACTTTGGGGATACTGGAGGAGACTCGGACGAGGGAGAGAGATCACAGGGTACAATCAGCAGCCGCAAGAGTATCAATACGACGGCAGGAACTTTATACATTACCCTGCCATAGCCGATAGTACTTTCACCTTATATCTGAATCCCATCGCTCACGCCATGAATGGTCCACGAGGAACCGCAATTGCTAACCCAGTTTCACATGTTATTATTGGAGGAAGCCAGAAAGGCAGCATCGTGTTTAACCCTGTAGCATCTGCTGTGGTGGGCCCCGGCGGCATCGCACATGCCCAATCAGATTTATACTTGTACGAGTACAATTCGATATAAAATCGGCTTTAATTAGACTGAATTTGCAATCGGAAAACACATTCGAACTGTCTCTTGAAAATGTTTTCTGATTTCGATTGCTTATTTTAATTTAGATGTTTAAGGTTGTTTTGCATTTATTTTTACTAATGTTATCCTACAATTATACAATAAAATTTAAAACATTTTACAGCGTACTTTTACTTGATTCAAAATATTTTTACAAAAACGTATCAATGTGTAGGATAATTATTTTGATATCCAATTCTTTTAATGACAGTTTTGCTTAAAACAAGTTTTTTTTATAGATAGAGATATCCGCAATTAGAGATAAAGTACCTATTCATAAATCCTAAACTAAACGTGACTTAGTAGGTCACGTTTACGATAGTATATGATAGTGAAATATATGTGATATTGTGAACAATATCCTATTTTTTAGGATTCCGGAGCCAAAATGGCAAAAACGGAACCCTTATAGTTTCGTCATGTCTGTCTGTCTGCCTGTCTGTCCGTCCGCGGCTTTGCTCAGGGACTATCAATGCTAGAAATCTGTAATTTTGCACGGATACATATGTAAACTATCCCGACAAAATGGTGCAATACAAAATTCAAAAAATTTTTTTTAGGTTACCTTCCATAGACGTAAAGTGCGGGTGATTTTTTTTCTCATCCAACCCTATAGTGTGGAGTATCGTTGGATTGGTCTTTTAAAACCATTAGGGGTTTGCTTAGACGATTTTTCGATTCAGTAATACGTTTGCGAAATATTCAACTTTAAAGTGCAAATTTTCATTAAAGTCGAGCGCCCCCCCCCCCTCTAAAATCTAAACCGGTTGGTGGAAAAATTTGAAAAAATTCAGGATGGTAGTAAGTTTGTTAAACTTTCAAGAAAAACTATAACGGCTAAGTTAGCTTGAGAATTATAAGTAGTTTATGAGTAAATAGCAGCCTAAGGTATAAAATATACCTAAACTTACAAGATTCCGTATAAAATACGAAATCCTTTGAAAAATTTTCTTAATTTTTTCGTAATGGCTAAGCAAACCCATTTTGGGCGTGTCCAACACGCTCTTGGCCGGTTTTCTGGTTAGATTTTAAGACTGTACAAGTGTTTTAATTGTGTTATAACGCACATAATATTACTTGATTTTTTTCGTAATGGCTACGGAACCCTATCTTGGGCGTGTCCGACACTCTCTTGACCGGTTTTATTAACAATAAGTTCAACAATGGCAATGAATTTTACTTAAATGAGAGCTACAAATAAGATGGTTTCCTCCACTAAAACACATTTGGCCAAAATGAAGTATTATTTATAGTTAAAATATTTTTTAACCCTAATTCACACATACAATATTTTTCTCCATTCATAGCGCAACCGTTCAATATCTACCATTTTACGGCGGTGGTAAAGGTCAATACTTAGAAGTAAAGACAAATAACAGAGGCGTGGTCGTAAGTGAAACAATCGTGTCCGAAGAAAACATAAGCAGCGAGAACATAGTCAAAAACATCGACGAAAACCTGTTGTCGAAAGTCTTAGCCAAGAACTTGCAGAACTTACAATCGCTATCCAGTAACTTGATAAAGTTGCACAACTTGGGAAGAAAGACTGGAACCCTGTCAGGCAATGATAAAGAGAGATTTAAGACACAGTTGGCGTCTCTGGGTGAGACGACCTCCAATACCATTAAATTAATCGAAGAAATCGGTACCAATGTCGATGTTTTGTTCCGAAGTGGTTCAAAGAGACAATACGAGGAAGAAGACGTAAGTATCAGACATTAAATAAAGAAGGAGGATAAAACGCTTGCGTTAAATATAATTCAGCAAACAATAACGTATACAAAAGTAGAGATATTTCTTGTACAAGTAGATGGCGCTTTACAACATCAGTCTCAATCGTAGTATAATACATACAATACATACCCTACATATTATACAGGTGAACAACATACACGACATACAGTCGTCGCGTATATTGGATAGAGAAGTTATCAGTTAGAGTTCCTATTCATGGATGGTGCGTCAATATTTTAGTATTTTTTAACTAGTTGGTTAATTATGGTGTTGAATTAATAATTAGAAACACCATTGCCACATGAATCTCACTCTTGACCATTTTTCTAAACAGGTTGGTGAAGAGGGTGTTGGCATTGATTCGCCGGCCGGCGAGGAAGGCTCCATTTTACTAGATGGCACTACCATCGCAGAAGCCAAACCTGTTGGTGAGTATAGGTCATTCAAGATGACGCGTGCTGTGGTTCTTATTACAATGTCATTAATGTCTAATTTTGTCAAAATCACGCGTCTTCGTGGATGACACTAGGTATATTACAAATAACTGATCAATTGAGTTGATTACAACTTTAACTTAAAGAAATTAACTTTAGAGAGATTTTATTTAGAGCCTCGTAGTCAACATTTTTTTATTTATTTCAAAGTTATCGGTATGTCTGTCTGCGGTAATATCCCAAAAATTGCCTGTGTAAAGTGTGAAATAAAACCTTTCAGTTGGCTTTTATGAACTTTATTCGTAATTTGACCAACAAGACAATTTAAGCATAGGTTAATTGCTAAAAATCTATCTATGTATATACCGGGTTTAGCCTGGAATATGAGCAAATAATTAAAACATAGGTCATATTCTTCAAACTGAACAACATTAGTTCAGCGACTTTTAAAAATAGTTACTTTTTTAATTTTTATTACACTTTTAAGTTTATTCGAAGAAGCAATGTCAAGCAAAATGGTTGATGTTAGTAGCGTGACAGGCGACGTCAGTTATGTTCTAGGATAGCGTACATTGATAGCAGTATTTAATTTGTATGAAAAAAGGAAAATTCAAA
Organism: Choristoneura fumiferana; assembly: GCF_025370935.1. Classification (NCBI taxonomy): domain Eukaryota; kingdom Metazoa; phylum Arthropoda; class Insecta; order Lepidoptera; family Tortricidae; genus Choristoneura; species Choristoneura fumiferana. The sequence goes on along the minus strand of NC_133483.1, from coordinate 10,557,184 downwards.
AACTCCATTATTTTTAAAAGTCGCTGAACTAATGCTGTTTAGTTTGACGAGGATGTTTTCATTTTTTGCTCGTACCACACCCGATGTATATGTACAAGCATAATACGAATAATATGTAAGGTATAATAAACAAAGGAGTGTGTTCAAAATGTAAGGTGAACGATCACATGATGGGAGATTGCCTGATGGAGGCCAACAAAATCACGGGCATCTAGTTTATAGTATTAGCTGGATTATCATCACATTATGGCATTTCCACAGGTCTAGCGGTAATAGGAGAGCATGGTTTGGCAGCTTCTCGACCCCAGGCGACAGCTGTAGCAGTTTCAGGCATAGCGCTTGCTAGACCCATAGCAACTGCTATTGCTGGCATCAACCCTGCTCAGCTTGGCATCGACTTTCAAGTGAACAAAGTAGAAAAAAATAAGTCATAAAGTAACGTAATATTTAGAGTACCTAACCTTAATAGTCTCTCAAGGACGTCAATGTGCATTTATATTTTGTAATAAATTATTTTCTGTAGTAATTAAAGTTTGTTTCAATTGCAACTAGACTAAGATTGTCTTGCAGGAAAAATCTAGATTCACAGCCTATTAAAAACCGGCTAAGTGCGAGTCCGACTCACGCACCGTGGGTTTTGGACATCTTTAAACATCAAACTGACTAGCTAGGTTTAGTTATCTCTTTAAGCTACAAATATATTACTTAGTTTTAGTTTGTCCCTAAGGCCACCTCACACTTGATCGGTTTATAATATTATTTCTTGATACGAGTATGTAGTTTCTTCACTACACACGGTCTCCGCTCAAGAACTCGTTTACTCAAACGGTTCTCAGTTCTTCGGCAGATATTACCAGCAGCTCACTGCCACTTCAACTTGCTAATTCTCTGATTTATGCCGATGACCTTAGTTCTGTGTTGAAAAGTCTCGTTGTTTTTAACGTTATAATGAAGCAAAGAAAACGGAACAGCAAACGGTTCTCGAGATACAGCACTGTAACAGGTAGATAGACAGACTGAAAAACAGATGGACAGCTTAGTGATATGCACTCTTCCGGTATGGTATCCTAAAAAACACCTACTTGCAACTAGATAAATATCTAGGTGAGGAGGAGGCATATGACGAACATTGGACTACGGATACGGCTGATATGACGATGTTGATGAGCTAGCCAATCTTGCTGCGTAGTTTTACACTCCATTGTGTAATCTTTTATTTATTTATGTTATATTTTGACCTAATAACTATAGCAATAATAATAAAAAAGTAACAACCTGCAAAAGTCCCATTGCCTTTTGAATACTTTCTAACACTTCCTACTTCTTTTGAGATAACTAGGTGCATTATTTTACGGAATTTACCTTATTGTAAGATGGTGAATGGTAATATTATGGGATTCTGGACGTGATCGAAAGTCTTGGCGCGTTAGTTGATAAAGCCTCGTGACTTTGTGTCCTGTTAAAGTAAGTACTACAAGAAGGACATAAAAGTAATTATGTAAAACTGAAGATAAAGGTCGATTAACACTTAATTGAAGTGTAATGCCTTCATTGTTTACTTCATAGTTAGAAATTATTTACTAACTCAGTTAATAATAAGTCAGAGATTGTGAGGAATAGAAGTGCAGAAAGCGTGTTTACTGTAAGGTAATAATTTTGTTATTTTGTTGCAAAATTCAGGTAAATAATTAGTAAAAATATATTTTTTAATGCTTTGGCGCCCATAAAGGGATCTTTTCCAGTTAACCTTAGAACGATTGACAGGATAACAGAAACAAGAGTAGACACGTTGTTGCGATTACAAAAATCTCTAAACTGACTAAACGTAAAAGTAAAAAATAAAATAGATAGCACAATGTCTGATTCAAAATACGCGGACAATAATGGATTTAATATTAAATTGAACTGTGTATCTTTTTTTAAAGGGTATTTCAGGTTATATTTTTGGACATATTCAGCTTTCGAAATGATATGGTATCTGTTATTGACCATGATCGTTGCCTGGAGGCTGTACGCCAGTTTGAAGGAGAAAAAGTTAAACAAATTGGCCAAGGAGATAGGATTAATTGATAAGCCCATGATGCCAATCCTTGGACATGCATACTTATTTTTGTCAACTCGTAAAGGTAATAAAATATTTTAGCGAACTGACGTGGTACTGACAGATCTAAAAAAAATAGTAACATACAGTATATACAATTAATAACAAATAAAACAACGCAAAATAGAACTAAAACTAACTTCCCGACCGCTACTATTGGGCAGGTTGCCCTCTCGTGCTTCTCGATATGAACATACCCATACCAATAGTTGACCGAAGAAAGAAGGTGACCATAGTGCTGGCTCCTGCCTGCCACTGTCAGATTATACACAGCTACCCTACTTAGTTGTAACGATGAATACCGCAATAGACGCAGTGTATGACTACACTTACTGAAAACAAATCTAGGTAGAGTTGATTTGAGAAGGTAGAGTTGTAACATGTGGTGGTAGCAGACCGTAGTTTAAAAAGACGACTCGTTCTGAACATAACCGTAACGTAACGTTTTTAACTAAATGGCTTGTCTTACTGTAGCAAATTTTCACAACTAGTTTTAAGAAAATCTTCAACAAAGCTGATTTTTGCGAGATGACTACACCAATTATTTTATCAAATGTTAATGTGACCATCGTGTATATTATCAAAACATACTATTGGTAGGAATAGCACTGCAACATTCAGTTGTTGCGTAAGGGACAATCCTATGTGGATGCATAATCGATGTTCTTTAATGTTTTTTTAATTTTACAGAAATTATGAAGTTATTCGAGTTTTTAGCTGAAGAGTCGTCCAGACACCGTGGTCTCATCGGCTTCTGGAATATAAATAGACTATTAGTAAGTAAGTAACTTATCTTTTGTGCTCCGAATTTGATACAACCGAAGTCATCGTTTCACTTATTTTGTAAAAAGATGTCAACAAAAGAAATTTTTTAACAAAAAAGTAAACCGACTCCAAAAAAAAAAAAAAAAAATGGAACCAACAACAAAACCCTTGAAAATATTTTTCTAGTAATCTACTAGCTCGAAGTCGGTGCCTCAGTACCAGCTAGCAGAAGTGGAACAATAGTCGTCTACCTCACCTACATACTATGGGTTTGAATCCATCCTGCTGGGTCGTGCTGAGTCACCAACTTCGAGCTAGTAGGTACCTAGAAAAATATTTTCCAAGGGTTTTGTAGTCTGTTCCATTTTTATTTTATTTTTATTTTTTTGGAGTCGGTTTTACTTTTTAACTTCTCTTGATTTATCACTTTTTAGTGATTCGTAGCCAAAGTACAGCCCAAACACGGCTTAGTTACGTTGTTTTATAACAGAGTTCCGTTGCCTACCTTCCGGCTTCAGCATCAGATCAGTGCGAAAGAATCATTAACTTAAAGATTCTTCTTATCTAGGTATATTAATCATGATCGTTTATAGACGAGCGAGCATTACTTAGCTTTAACGAGTTCCATTGGTCATCTACAGTCTTCTTAATCAGGTCCAGTTTACCAAATGATACTTTCTGAATGTAAATGCGTTCAGATAATGCGAAAAATGCCAAAATCGCTATAGGTGTGCCTATAAAATTTGAGGTTTGCCCTTGATTTCCCCAGGATCCCATTATCAGAGCTTGACTTGGTGACAATGGGACCACCTCAGAAGAGTACTCTTTCGAATAAAAAAATAATTTTGAAAATCGGTCCACAAATGACTGAGTAATCGGTGAACATACGTAAAAAGAAAAAAAATTAAAACATTGGAACATAGAACCTCCTCCTTCTTTGAAGTCGGTTAAAATACGTAATGTTTGTATTCGAACTGTAGGTGTATATACAATTCTTATATAAGAAGCAGTTTTTTGGTGATCATATTAAGTGACATTTGATTCTTGGCCAACTTCAACAAAAAAAAAAAAACGGCCAAGAGCATGTCGGACACGCCCAAAATAGGGTTCCGTAGCCATTACGAAAAAATAAGTAATATTTTTCTAAGGATTTCGTATTTTATACGGAATCTTCCAAGTTTAGGTATATATTTTATACCTTAGGCTGCTATTTACTCTTAAACTACTAATAATTATGAAGCAAACTTAGTCGTTATAGTTTTCCTTGAAAGTTTGATAAATTTACTACCATTCTGATTTTTTTCAAAATTTTCCACCCATCGGTTTTTTTAGAGGGGGACGCTCGATTTTAATATTTTGCAAACAGATCACTGAATCGAAAAATCGTTTTAGCAACCTAATGATTTTGAAAGACCTATCCAACGATACCCCACACTACAAGTTTGAATGAGAAAAAAAATCACTCCCACTTTACGTCTATGGGAGGTACACTAAAAAAATTTTTTTTCAAATTTTTATTGTACTATTTTGTCGGCATAGTTTACATTCATATTCGTGCAAAATTACAGCATTCTAGCATTGATAGTCCCTGAGCAAAGCCGCAGACGGACAGACAGACAGACAGACATGGCGAAACTATAAGGGATCCGTTTTTGCCATTTTGGCTCCGGAACCCTAAAAACGAAGAAAAGGCTCAGAAAAACCCGAAACTACCAACATCTGAAATAGGTACGTGAAGGACACGATTAGTATTTTTTAAAATATTCTTTTAATATTTTTTCCATAGATATCACTGACCCCGAAGCAACAGAATTTCTGCTTAAAACATGTCTAAGTAAAGATCATGGGCTATTGAGAGGACCGTTAATGTTCACTGGGAACGGCAGCATCTTCGCACCAGGTGAGTTCACAAATACCTAAGTACTTACCACAGTAGATATACAGCGTGTGTTTTTACCCGACTGCCCAGAGGAGGGTTATGTTTTTCGAGCGTATGTATGTATGTATGTTTGTATGTATGTATGTATGTGGGTATGTATGTCCATTTCTTTGGTCCTCGCTGCAGCCTAAACGGCTAGACGGATTTTAACATATGAGGTATCATTGGATTCGTCATAACTGTCGGAGTGACATAGGCTATATAAAATTTCAATATGGCGTCTGAATGGTGCGTGTGAAGTTCCCAATCCGCACTGGGCCCGCGTGGGAACTACGGCCCAAGCCCTCTTGTTCTGAGAGGAGGCCTGTGCCCATCAGTGGGACGTATATAGGCTGGGATGATGATGATGATTCTATATAAATGCTTTTAAGCATAGAATATCGAACAGCAAACTATCTTCAAACAAACGTACTAATACATCGCACGGCTCGGTGGTGCGCTGCTACATTCACCTCAGGAGACAGTGCCGCTGTTCGTAATTTGGCCGTGTAATGCTATTCTAGTTTATCAGGCGTTGCCACCATGTGCTAGGAGGTTGAGGAACCAATTATGTGTTTTTCATGAACCAATACAAACGCTTCATTTACCTACTTACACACACACACACACACACACACACACACACACACTGCAGCACACTGTGCTGTGCTTTTTTTATAAAAAATATAGATATTACTTAGCCTGAAAAACCTTTATTTAGCCTTTGCCAACAAATGAAGACCGTTACGGAAAAAGCATGATTAGCAGAGGTATACAATTAGAGAACAACTATTCTCACAGACCAACAACACAATGAGCGTTTTCTTGAAGATTCATTTAACAATGGATGGCGTAACATTTAGAAGAAGTAATAATACAAAGTTAGGTATTACATCCATTTTACTGGAATGAAATAGATTATTACGAGTACTGGAGACACGAGTGTTACAAATATTTATTAAATGAAACGTAATAAAATCTATTATGGTCCTGGCAAAAGCTACACGAACTCATGCACCGAGTGTTACGTACAACAGTCAAGTGTAAAAATATAAACTTATTCAAAGCTTCAAAGATACGAGGGTCACACTGAAAGTTTCGGGAACAGATAAAAATATGCAGTTTAATTGGATAAAAGTATTTTTATTGTTTCTCAAAGCCTTCACGCACGTCGTCCGTGAGTGATACACGGTCGCGTTTAAAATCTGAATACCACCTGTATATTGTAGTCTTTAAAGGTGCTTCATTACTAAAAGCAGCAATCATCCGGTCTCCACATTGTTTTTGTGTTAATCCACTTTTAAAGTCGTAATAAATCATAGCTCTTAAGTTTTCACGAGACAATTCCATTTTCATCAGCGACTCGACGACTTCAAAAAATTGAAACCAACCGAACCATTACTTTTTTTTTTCCTAGGTGGCCAGTGTGTTAATATATTGAAACTTTAGTGATTATAAAAAGGTATAATATGTGCCAAAATTAAGTTTCTAAGTTTTGGATTTCCGAAACTTTCAGTGCAGCCTTCGTAAGTACCACAGACTCTTATTCCGACGCAATAAGGCCGTAGTAACATATTTTTGAGTGGTTCGAATAGCTACTTAGTTTATTTTTACACTTTTCTATACAATACCATGCGTTTCATCGATTTTTAATCAAATCTTTGTTTCAATTTACCATATTATAAGTACAGTCAAATAAACTGATTCATTTGTCTTGAAGTTCCAGTGCTTAGTTTCAGGCTCCATCATCAGATCAGCTCGATGGTACCATTATTATTGTATTGTCATCAGAACTGGAGCCAAACGTCAAGTTTGGTGTTGATACGAATATCACAGTAAGAAGTGGATGTACGTAAATCAAGTTCAAAGACAATATACAGTCAAACAAACAGATACATGGTCAGCATCAAAAGTACCTAGCTGATTACTTTTTTACTGTATAACATTAACACATTTGTCAATCTTGTATGGCGCTAAGTACGTATCTGTAAAACGACAAAGTACAAAAGTAACCAGCTACTTTTGATGCGGACTGTATCAGGGTGGAACCTTAAAGCTACTATTTTCATGTTGACATCCCATACTTTTATTAAGGAAATCATAGTGCAATTGATTATTAAAAAAATCTGTTCGGGACATGAATCAGTTTGTTCGACTGTACGTAATTAGGGGATTTTAGGGGTTGAGTTAAATGGGAAGCTAATAAAAGTGTCGTTGTGGATTTTTTAGCTAAATTTTTCCATTGTGTATGTAACCTGTAATGATAATTGGGAGTTTGGAAAATTAACATAAATGAAAAAATAAATTTTTTACTCGCACTCGCAGAAAATGTATGAACTTGCTTCGTATGACAAAACAAGCGCGGGTGATCTGACCTAAAAATCTGATTTGCTGGCCAGAATCTGGGTACGCCCATGCTCCTGCTGGCTCGTGCTGAGGCACCAACTTCAAAGTAGTAGAAAATTATTTTCAAGGTTTTTAAAGTCGGTTCCATTTTTAGTTAATTTTTTTTTTCATTCATTGTACTGATTTGTTGCCAAAGAGCATCTCACAACGATTCCATTAAGCTCAAATGCAGCATAGTCTATCATTATAGTATATCATTTTCTAACAGAGTACCAGTACCTACGGTCTTCTTTATCAGGGTCCAGTTCACTAAATGATACTTTCTGAATGTAAATACTTAACTTGATGCTAAAAATGCCAAAATCGCTATAGGTGTGCTTTAAAAATTCGAGGGTTGCCCTCGATTTCTCTAAGATCCCATCATTAGATCCTGACTTGGTGTCAATGGGACCACTTCGAAAGTATGTCGTTTAGAACTAAAAAAGAATTTTGAAATTCGGCCCACAATTGGCGTAGTTATCGCGTAACAAACATCAAAAAAAAAAACATACACTAGAATTGAGAACCTTCTTTTTCGAAGTCGGTTAAAAAGACATTAAATTGAAAATACAAACTGAAATAAAGATGCACAGAAAAATCAGAAAAATAAGACCATCACTGGGAAACGTACCCAGGTCCTCGGTATTCCGTACCACGTGCTATACCTCTACACCGCTGATGGTCAACGGTACAGAAACGAATTTCCCCTATGCACCTCATATCTCAGCTTGTTTGTTTCTTATTTTTAGCCACTTAAGCAGTGACACTAGCGACATCTATACCGTAGCCCTCATCGAGAAACTTTTTTCGGCACTCCATTGGAACTAACCGCTCACCCGGACAAGAGATGTCGTTACTAAGCAATAAAATTAAGATTGTTTTTTGGAATCTTTTTGTGTTTTTTATTTCAATTCCAAATTTTTACTTTTACGGTTATCCCGTAAAACCTAAATTGAAAATACAAACTGAAATATAGATGCACAGAAAAACCAGAACAATAAGACCATCACTGGGAAAAGTAAAAATTTGGAATTGAAATAAAAAATACAAAAAGATTACAAAAAAACAATCTTAAAAAGACATTGCCAATAACGAACGAAATCGTATGTACACAATCTCAACAGTGAACATCTGGCGTCCCCGTCGCAAGATTCTCGCCCCGACCTTTAGCATGAAGAACCTGAACATGTTTGTGAACGTGTTCGCGGACCAAACCGCCGTGATGGGGAACCAGCTCGCGCCAAAAGCCGGCGCTGGTGATTTCTCAGTGTTCAAATATGTGGCTAACTATACGTTCGATGCTGTGTGCGGTAAGATTCTTATGAGAATAAAAAATACGTTGCCAACATTTTCTGATAATTTTCTGATTTCATTTTTAATACAAGCTTTTTTTGCTGACTGTACTTTGTCACCCAAACTACATTTGCACACCAAATTTCAAGTCGATGCCATCAACCGTTGAAGAGCTCCGTCCTGTGGAGACGATCTTGGCCGGTCTACCAGGGTATCACTACCAGATTATTGTATTGTCACGCAATCTACATAAGGATACCAAATTTGAAGTCAATCCAACTACTGGAAGTTGGTCGAATTTAACTTGCAAGATTTGATTACAAACAGACAGACAGATAGACAACGAGACAGGTGAAACTAAATAAATGCTTGTAAAATACAAGTAAGTAGTTATTCATTGAAATGGACTTCCGCAAAGTAATTCGTCAATTAGTCAAGTACTAGCCTTAACTTGCGGCTTTGTCCGCATTAGAAATAGCTTAATGTCGTCTTAACTCAACTGTTGTATTGTATATTATGCCCGTATTGCCCGTGCATTTTTTTTGCAATGTACAACGACAATCGTTTACTTACACGATTCTTGTTATCATGGCAACGCAATAAATTAATGTCTTAGAGTTTGGGTTGAAAAAAGGTTACGGGTGTTTACGGTAACAATAATTTGAAAGGACCACGTTCGCTCGCACAACGCCATCTATTGATTGCAAACGAAGTTGACACGTCGTTTTGAGAGGCAAAGTACGATACGTCATCGTTCTTGGACAGTGCCCTCTATTCTTGTTTAAACTTCAGATATTATCCCACGGGAACGCATTATCGGGATAACAAGTATTTTATGTCTCAGTGCAGAACTTTTTCTATCTGTACGCCAAGTTTCATGTAAATCTGTTCAACTGTTATTGCGTGATTGAGTAACATACATTCATCCAAGCATCCAAACATCTTCACAAACTTTTATATTTATAATATTAAGTAGGATTCGTAACAAACATCCAAACCTCCAAATATCTTCACAAACTTTCACATTTATAATATTAAGTAGGATTCGAGTATAATAATTAAAACAATGTGTATTTTTAGAGACAGCTCTTGGCATCCAAATACAGTCGCAGATCAAGCAGAATTCTTTCGTTAATGCGATTGACGAAATCTTCCGCATGACGGGAGACCGCATGAACAGTTTTACTGCGCGACATGACTTTATGTACAGGATGATGCCGTGTTTCAAGCAGTATGATAAGCAAAGGCAGCTCCTATATAGGTTTGTTAATGAGGTACGATTTCTACACGCCTAACAACAACAAAAACAAGGGCTAGTAAGATTTAGGGGCCACTCATAAATTACGCTACACTTTTAGAGCGATGGAGGGGCCTCGCAATTTGGGACACAAGAACAATATAATTTTTATAGTAGGTACGAGTATTTAATAGGTGTGACATGGAGGGGGAGGGGTGTAGGAGTAAGTAATCAAAATCAGTGTGACGAAATTTATGGATAGCTCCTTAAAATCATTAAGCAGTTTACAGCACGATAGATAAGGTTTTTTAAAATCTTTTCGTCATCATGATGATATTATGACATACTTGTTTTAATTAAATCGACGGTTCTGATGTATTTCCATAGCCATGCCTATTTTATCTATTACTCCAATTACCTACAGGTTTTACAGTATCAGCTAACTATATATTTTTAAATCTGGAATGTTCCAGTTTATACCTACCTCTGTCCATTTATATACAAAACATTCTTTGTATTTTTCTATTTGAATACTATCTCATTTAAATAACCTTATAAACTCAAAAATACTAGTTTTGTGCCTACTTATTCAAAATTTCAAGTTACAACTGATATAACCTAACCAACAAAAAGTTGGAAAACCCCCGACTTTGTCACTTCAAAGTTCAATAACAACATGTCTAAGAATAATTGCTAGAAAACCTGCTTCCAAATAAATAAATTAAAGATTCAAATCGATCCACCCGTTTAAGAGCTACGGTGCCATAGACAGACACAGACAGACAAGGTCAAACTTATAACACCCCTCTTTTTGCGTTAGGGGTTAAAAATGATTCCAACTGTAATTAATTTTAATCGTTTGCAGATCATACAAATAAAACGTGAAGAAGCAGCCAAACCCGCAGAATGCGCTGGCACCCTTCATGGTTTTAGTAAGTTTGTTATCTAACATAAACATAATAGATTGACATACGCCTTCTTTTAGATAAGGGTAAAATACTTCTACTCTACATTGATATCTACATATGTGTGTGAAGCGGCAGTTCATAAAATTGTTATAAATTCAGTTGACACACTGAGATGGCAACTAAATATATTGAGCAAAAAGCTAATCTCACAATCAAATATTGCCAGCCTTCTGGGCACGAAGAGTAGCGACGGTGATGTGGAATTTTTTACTTATAGATAACGTTAGTTTCAGGTTTTATTTGAAAAGTTCGTTCAATAAGAATCCTTTAACATCTTCAATCCCCGTCATTTTTTATTCCAATATCTCACAAACGACTATTTCAATTAATTTTAGCTTAAAACCATTATAGATGAGGTGTCTTTTTATGGAACAAAATCAGTATATAGCAGTAAATCGATGCATCCATTTGGAAGTTACGATGCCACAAGAGACACACAGATGTGTACTGATGTGCACGCTAAACTAACAACAAATATGTAGCTAGGGATTACAAATTGTGGTTAATCATCAAATTACCGACACTTAAATAATCGAATTTTATTTGAAAGTCAACGTTTCGAGTATTTCATTCAGTCATTACAAGTAATTTCCATTCATATATTTTTAATAGTCCAATGATTTATATAGTTGTATTATTTCACAGAAAATGGTTCGTAATTTATTGTTTATTTTTTTTAAAATAACATTAAACTTACTTTACGTAAAATCACTTGAATATGAGTTATTTTACAATTAACCTAACCTACTTTTCTGGTAACAGTTTGATTCTGCAAGGGTCGCAGTTCTAACCTAACCTAACCTACTTTTCTCGTATCAGTTCGATTGTGCGAGGGTCACAGTTCTAACCTCACCTAACCTACTTTTATGGTAACAGTTTGAATCTGCAAGGGTCGCAGTTCTAACCTAACGTAACCTACTTTTCTGGTAGCAGTTCTAACATCTATTTAAAAATATGAAAAGGTTCTACCCTAGTACACGGCTCAGTTTCCTCGACTGTACGTGTTATCGATTATTTTACAAATGTGTTGTAATAAAACTGCGAAGAAATGAACATAGTTGTTTTGTAATTACGTCATTTAAAATTGTCGTAAAACGAATCATATGCCAAATAATCCTCTTTCCTAACAACAGTTTTTCTATGAAATAATAAAAATTGTAATGAACTGGTCACGAAACAAAATTCCATCAAACGATAATACTATAACTAAATTTACCATGAAACGTTTTTGATGAAATGATATTCCATGTAAAGTTTGTCGGTAAAACAAGGGACACCCAAAAATTGCTCATTATGTAAGAAGTCATGCTTCAAAATAATAATTTGTTTACAGAAAAGAGCAAAGTCCCCTCATTTCTCGAGATGATTATGGAACATTCTGGATCAATCGGCGGCTATACCGACCTGGAGTTGCGTGAGGAGACCATGGTCATTATATTAGCTGGCACCGACACTTCGGCGGTGGGAACTTCCTTCGCACTCGTTATGATGTCCAGATACGAAGAGGTGCAAAAAAAGGTCTACGAAGAGTAAGTAACCCTGTTCTATTCTACTCAAAAGAAAATAAGGGGCACCTTGTACCTATGTAAGTATATCAACGGAAAAAAAACGTTTATGTTTGCACTTCAACGCATTATAAATAGTACAAAAAGTATTTGTAACGTACAATACGTTCTTATTCTTTTCATATTATTTAAGATATTATATTATTACCATATTAATAAAATCCCGGTTATTTGAGATAATGAATGATAATAATAAACATATGAAATATAACATTTAAATTACATTTACATTTGAATTTTATCAATAAAACTCAAATGGCCTATATTTTCTTCAGCATAGTATATATTTGCATTATTTTCCCGACTAACTGACTGACTCTATAAAATGGCTCTTAACACGAGCAAGCTGTTTTTTTTTTTAAATTTCCAACAGAATCAGAAATTCATCCATGGGGGTGAAGCCGTGGTTATCTTATATAGAAGAAAATCAAATTTCAAGTATTATTTATCATATTGTGGTTTTTAAATCAAAAATCAATTGTTTGTCTACTGTTTTATGTTGCACATAATTATATTAAGTTTATATCTTGTTCTTATTTAAGAGCGTTTATACCTACTGAGCTGGCAACGTTGCATTTTTGCAAATTTTTCTCGATTATTCTATAAAAATTTAATGAAAATTAAAAATGTGGTCTGATAGAACTCTTCTTATTATGTAGGTTAATGTGTCTACTCCAATAATAATTATTCGTGATAGACTTTTATATTCTTTAAAAACGAATTAATGTTTATTAACGGTTTTAGAAGAAAATAAAAGTCTATAACGAATAATTATTGGTGTAGAGTATATATATATTAAGAAGAGTTCTATCAGACCACATTTTTAATTTCATTCAATTTTTTTTAGATTAAAAGGGGTTTTCGGCGATTCCAATCGTACCATCACTGCTGCGGATTTACCCAGCTTAAAATATTTAGAAGCAGTTATAAAAGAAACACTGAGACTGTATCCACCGGTGCCTGTAATAGTAAGAGAAGTCGACAGAGATGTAACATTGCGTAAGTATTACTTGCAGGTGCTTAAGTTAATGATATTATCATTGAAGGGACGGACGGATTTTCATTGCTTGTTGATAAATAAAATCGTGGCCAAATGGTTTACTAAAGGTTTCAAGTAGAGGTTCGGATACTTCTACAACATTGAAATGAGAGTTCCTTTTTCATCCACTACTACCGTGTTAAAAATGTTTAAGTACCAATTTTATACTAACATGTTCAGATTACTTAGGTACTCTTCTTTTGACCGAACATCACATGCCACGCGTTTCGTGGTCCTCGTTTTCCCAAGCTTTTCTTTTAATTTCAATATCGACTATGCTAAGATTTTCTACTAAACGTATTCGGATTAAAATAATTAAATTGAAGGCCACCTATACAGTTAGGTACGTTTCATCATCATCATCATCCCAGCCTATATACGTCCCACAGCTGGGCACAGGCCTCCTCTCAGAACAAGAGGGCTACGTACGCTAGGTACGTTTGCTTAACTTTAACTCATTCACTGCCACCGACGCATATATGCGTTCTTGGACCACCCTCTCAGTGCCGCTGTCATAATTATTCATAAATTTTGAACGCACATGCGCGTCGGTGGCACCTGTGGTCAGTCAAGTCAAGTCAGGTGGCAGTGATTGCGTTAATATTGAATATGTTTTCATTTCAGCGTCAGGTGTCACACTAGTGAAGGACGTGACAGCCTTCATAAACATTTTGGGGATCCATCGCAACAGGGAGTACTGGGGTGACGATGCCGACGACTTTCGTCCGGAGAGGTTCTTGGAGGGGCCTTTGAAGCACCCGAATCAGTTCATACCATTTAGCAACGGAGTCAGGAATTGCCTAGGTAAAAACATAAAAAGCCTTTCTAGAAAATCGTAGCATTTTGGTATTAGCCGTCATATCATATATATCACTCAAGATATCTAGTGTAAAGTAGTGGGTATGCAAGTGGTTAATGTCGCGTATAACCTTATTTGGGAAATGTGAATAAAACAAAGGAGCCGTAAAAAGAGCATGTCTTATTTTTTATTATAAAACTTTTATTTTCAGGTTACCAATACGCCATGATGTCAATGAAGACAGCATTATCTTCGGTACTTCGGCGATACTCTATCTTGCCGCCCGACGGTATGGATCCTGAACAGCTCAAGAAACCACTAAGACTCGAATATGACGTGTCGATAAAACACGTTGATAAATTTATTATAAGAATAGAAAAAAGAAATTCTTAAGTACTCGTACTTGTAAAATTTTTCTGGCACTTACGGCTTTAGAAGAGAACGAGTATAAGCTTCGAGAAATTAGGTGAAGAAGCTGTTAAAAATAACCATTTATTTATATTGTTGGTGTATTTTTATAGCTATTATAGCTATTTTGCATGTGTATCTATGCATTATATTTTGCATGTGTATATTGTATGTTCAAACAAATTGCATCATGCGTGACCCAGGGTGGAACCTTTTAATAATAAATTTCACTATGTTTTCCTTGACAAAACTATGAGATGTCAACATGACATTAGTAGTATAAAGGTTCATGATTCAATTTGTTCGACTGTACGTAAAACGCAGGAAAGTAACAGGTTACAAGGCAGAAACGGATGTATTAAGGTAAAATATAAAGTTCTTAAAGGAATCTCTTTTAGTTTAACCTTTACATTATATTTTCATTATATTTACTATATTTAGACTGAAATTAAGGCGTAATACAATTTTGAAAAGATCACTTGGACGTTACTAACACTGACAAAGATTCCTCCAATTTAGACATGCTACTTTCTATGGAAGCTTAGTTTGATATATTTCTAGTATTTTTACTTGTGAACCTTTTCAACGCCAATGACTTATATATACGCACCGCCGGTTTCACGCCAACGACCTATATACGCCCATTCAAATTCAAATACATTTATTTATTTCGTCAGCATAGGTATAATTAGGTGACAAACAAACAAGAGAGCAAACTATGATGTGCCTGTCAGCGTAAGAAATCATTTGGAGAGACCTGGCAGTAGATTACATAAGATAGGATATGTTAATTAAAATGATCAAATTAATAACAGCGCATCATAATGAAAATTAAATATCACAAAGTAAAATACAAAAAAAGTTTCCCTTGCTCTGGTCTTAAAATAACAAAGTGATATCATATTATTAAATGTCAAAGAGCGAGATTCAAATTGTCAACATTAAACAAATATAATTATACATTATCATAATATTATAATTAGGAAACATTTGAAGTACAATATATTTAAATAACAACGTCATTTAGGTAATCATTGACACTATTATATAGCATTTTCCAATTAAGCGTTTTGTTAACAGAATTTTAAACCTATGTGTGCTTTCTGACTTTAGTGGTTCAGGAAACTTATTAAATAATTTCGGAGCCATTCCAATAATACTTTTCCTCATCAGGGTAGTATTGCATGTATTCACCTGCACTGTGTACTTTCTCGGACAAAAGTTGGATGCACATTCGGTTTTACTTTCAGGAAACAATTCAGGGTGACACTTTACATAATTTTGTGTTAAATGTTCTATTTACTAGCGTTTTTTTGTAGGATATGTTAATACTTTCCTTTTACTGCCTTTCTTTGTGTAAAGTACGTTACGTTGGTTTTGTCTAGATTTACTTTTAAATTATTGTGATTTAACCACTCAACAACGTTTTCAATAGTTGAATTAATTTTATTTTTCAAATTATAATCATTACAAGATTTGACAAAAACAGTGCTATCATCGGCAAAAAGTATCATCGGGTGCTGAGTAGATTTGATGATATCGTTGATGTACAGAAGGAAAAGAAGCGGTCCTAGTACGCTACCCTGTGGTACTCCGAATCGAATTACCCTGCGGTCTGATTTCAAGACCCTTTCTTTATTAGTGGCACCACATATCCTAGTTATTTCGGTATACTGTTCCCTATTTGTCAAGTAGGATTCAATGAGCTTTAAGCAATTACCTCTGATTCCATATTGACTCAGTTTTTTCAGAAGCAATTGATGATTTACATAATCAAATGCTTAAGTCATATCCATGTAAATTTCTCTTGTCAAGATTAGTTGTAGCTCTTTTAACTAGTTCGTAGATTGCTATGTTGATTGAGGTGTGTTTGCGAAACCCCTTTTGTTCTTTAACTAAGATTTGATATTTGTCTAAGAAATTATAAATTTAATCATATATTATTTTCTCAAAGATTTTAGAGAACACAGATAATAGGACGATAGTTTGAAACTATGTCTTTCCCAACTTTTTAATGTAGAGATTTAACGATTGCTAGCTTTAGCTTACTCGGATAAACTCCAGTTGCAAAGCATAGGTATGTGGCATAATGGTATTGCAATTTGGCAACTAACTTCTTTTAGAATCAAAGTATTTATTTCGTCATAGCCTGTACTGTTTGTATTTTTTAAAGACATCGTGGTTTTATAAACATCATAAGGTATAATTGGGGTTATTTAAAATCAAAAGCAACCTTCGTTCAATTGTGTTAAGGTTCAATTTTAGGCATTGCAATATAGAAGTCTGGCGTATAGGTGATGACTTTTGTATTTGACGTGGTGGCGAAAAGGTTAAAAATTCGTGTAAAATAACTACTAATACACCATTAATTGAAAAATAAATTCCAGCAAATACATGCTATAAAAATGTGCCAAGTTCCACTGATTTTTTAACTAAAAATAGTAAAATCTCTTAAATAAAAACCTAGATGACAGATATGTATGAAAAAGAATAATTGACCACTTGACTTATGCCATTAAATAATTACGTAATTTATTAAATAATACGTTCGATGTTAGCATGCATGGAGATAATTAGATACAACAGTATGGGGTATACGAAACCCCTTGCCACAATAATGTAACACTTTATACGAATCTGAGTCCGATAAAGAATGATTTAATTCCAACAAATGTTTGGCAAAATTCGACTTATCAGGATGCTCATTCCAATATGCCGAAACATGCTCTTTAAATCTAGCATTAAAACTGCGACCTGTCTGACCAACATTATACTTTACTGCAGTCATTACAAGTGAAACGCGTCAGTGTAGTGTGGTGGTGGTGATAGATGAGTTTGTGTGATTTGTGTGTGTTCTTACAGTGTGGAGGTGGAGGCACTGCATAAACACGCATATTTGCATAAGCTTAGCTATCGTAAGGTCGCGGGTGAGCAAGGAAATTCTTTTAGTTCACTGTAAAAATTCAACAGTGTGGTGTTTTCACCTATTGGTTAATGCAATATGCATGAAAAATGGTAAAAGATGATGTTATTGACTGTGAAATGTCCATTTTTCTCCCACTTCTGGGGAGAGGGGATGAAGTATAGTGTCTATTTACAGGTGGAAACGAGTTAATTGGAAAAAAAATAACAAATTCAATACAAGAAGATTTATTGATCAATAAGTAGCTATTTATATAAAAACTTACATATTACATAATTAACTTGCGTAATTTGAGCCCACGTGTTTATAAAAGTTACAAATAAATAAATGTATGTTTTGTCTCTGTTTAGCACATGCAAGACAAAGTGATGGATAAAGACAAACATTATGAATGCGTTTGAACCCGTGAGTGAAGACATCAATTTTCTCGTTGCGTCTGTACCTACCGAGGCGTTCACGGTCATGGTGATGCACTTTAGTAGGCGAAATACAGTGCATGTAAAAATAAGAATATATTCAACGTGAGAAACTGTCTAGACTAGATTTTTTATGCAGCTTAAATTACTTACAATAGTTAGCATTAATTAAACCTAATATTTACATGTTTATGTACAATTAGCTTTTGCCTGCTACTTTGTCCACGCAGAAATTAGGAAAACTGAATCCCTTAGCTACGAAACTGCCGCAGTAAATTTTCATTTCTTATTTCACCCCATTACGGACTGATACAAGAGAAAACGCCATAATAGTAGACAAGACCTGACATTCGAGATCTACAGCTTTAGCGTTTTTCCTTCATTTCCATCCATCGTTGTAACTACGGGGTTGATTTTCTAAAAACGATCAATGGCGCTAAAGGACTTAAACTTAAAATTTTACATGAATAGCTTCAGCAGTTTCAATTCCCAGCACACTTCAATCCTTATTGCACTTCCTAAGGGATTAAACTTTGACAAAAAAGCAGTCCTTTTGCTTTTTTTTGCTTTGTGCCTTAGTGTTCTCCTACATGATAAAAGGAAGCCCTGTACTTTCAAGCTTCTATTCCTAGTAGTATTATATTATAGTTCGCTCTATGTCTTATTCGTAGTCTAAATCATCCTATTGTTCTCGTGACCTGCGGCGTCCTGGGTTCTATTTGTAACTGGAATTTATCAACTGCTTTCATCATAATCTCGTACTTAACTCTAATGGGCTCTTTTAGGGTCTTTGGGTCAGCGCCCGCTGGTGGCAAAACTCGGTATTGCCGTAGAAATGTTGCTAGAACGGTTTTCATTGACATCATGGCGTAAAGATAACCTGAAAAAATTACAGAATAATACATTTCACTAGTCGGCAGTGTTAAAAAAAGAATAGGCACTTTTAAAGGTACTTTGGGGACTGTAACTTGGTAAGAGCTTAGGTAAAGGGGATCTACGCGCGTGACTTTAAACTCAGTTCAAATAAAAATTATAATTCTTCTGTACTTTGCTTTTATTGTATTGAGAGCTTAAAAATACTTTTACAGAGATAGATCCAGCCGCTCAGGCTGTCGGGAGCACTCTGGATGTATACCGCTGTCAATCTCTTTTAAAATCAAATTCTAGAATCATACAATACAAAAATACTATCATTATATCAATCTAGCGTGCCAGGTGGTCAGTTTTACCATCTGCCAGCGGTATACAGCCTAGTTCCTACAGTACAGTCTTGTTATAACTTACTAGCTTTTCTTAATATTATTTTCAAAATACCAGATCTGACGATACAAGTACGATTTCATTGCCTAATTCAGCAGCTAATCAGCAGTGTCAGTGTCATTTGAAAATCTGAATTTGATAACCTGATATTGCAATCGAAATACCCATCAAACAAAAGTAAAATAATTAAAAACGAGCTTAATATTAATAGATAAATAAAAGAAAATAATTACCAAGGCAGTTCCTCAAGCCATAACTGAAGGGCATAAACTGAGCTGGATGCGTCAGGGGTTCAAAAAAGCGCTCCGGCTTGAAGATGTCTGCGTCTGGGCCCCAGTAGCGCGGGTCCCGGTGAATGGCCCATATGTTCAGCAATATACTTGTTCCCTCAGGAATTATTACCCCAGATTCTGGAATCGCACAAATTCGGCGGGTAACGGATGTCTAATAACTATACTTTATACTTACCTACACAATATCATACAACCAAAAAAAAATCATGCAAAAATGGCGGCTAAGACTCACAAGCTCACAACGCTTTCGCTGTAAAAAAATATCAGATAAAAGGAAAAGTCAAGCCCCTTAAGCCTGGCAGTTTCATAGCTCTAAGCTCTATCGCAAAATCACAAAATGGTCGAGTCGACCATTATTAATATTAAGCGTTGTGAGCTTGTGAGTCTTGTCGCCATTTTTACATGCAATGTTTTTGGTGGGATCTCAGATCTTTTTAAAAGGTGCTCTCTTTAGCCCGCGTAGCAAATATTGTAGTTCGGGAAGTATATAACCTATAATATATATAACTTTACTACTTTTACTCGTAAAGCAAGCCTGCACCCCCATTAAAAGGGGTTGGTGGGTAAAAGTATAGATTTCTTAAATTCGCTGTTATTTTTATGTAAATCCTAAGCTTCATACCAAATTTCAGATTTCTAGGACGTTGGGCAGTATCCTTAGTTTTACTATTATGATTGGTTTTTAACCGACTTCAAAAAAAGGAGGTTATCAATTCTGTTGGTTTTTTTTTATGTTACCTCAGAACTCCGTCATATATGAACCGATTAGAATTTTTTTATTTCGTTCGTCTAGGAATGCTTTCAATTAGATCCCATATGCACCAAATCAGGATCTGATGATGAAATCGAGGGAACTCTTCAAATATTATGGGAACGCCTATGGTAATTTCGATATATTTAGGAGTAACTCGTGCATTTGCTTTTGAAAATAATTTTTTGGTGAAGTGGAACTAATGATGAAGACCAAATTTGACCAATGGAGCGACTACTCAATAACAAGTACTTCACGGGTTGAATTTCAATTACTTTAGCGCAGTTACTAAGGCTATTTAAGCTCATCGTAATTCATATGGTGAAATGGAACGAAAATGGAGTAACGTAAAAGTAACGAATATGGAGTTGAAGTAAAAAATACAAAAAGACTCCAAAAAAACCAATCATAATTTGATTGTTTAGTAGCGACATCTCTTGTCTGAGTGAGCGGTTAGTTCCAAAAAGAATGTGACGTCTCTCGATGAGAGCGAAACATAGATGTCGCTAGTGCTGCTGCTTAAGTAGCGTAGTAGAAAAAAGCAACCTGAGATATGTGTGCATAAGAGAAATTCGTGTCTAGACTCCTGTCCAGCGGTGGTATAGGGGTTATAGCACGCAGCATGGAGCTCAGGACCTGGGTTCGATTCCCAGCGCAGGTCCCTTTTTCTGGTTTTTCTGTGCATCCATGTCTCAGTTTGTATTTCTAGTTTTACTAGTAATGTTTACAGACTTGCACCCCCTTTTATAGGGGTAGAAGGGCGAAAGTTATATATTTATTAATTATTCTGATCTTTGTATGTAAATCATACACTTCATACCGAATTTTAACTTTCTAAGACATGATAGTTTACTAGTTCTGTATACAGACTTGCACCTTGCACTGCACCATTTGCAGACTTGACCCTTTATAGGAAGGACCCTTTACCTATAGCCCTATAGGAAGGGAGGGTAAAAGCTTCAGATTTCTTAATTTTTTCATTCTTTGTATGTAAAAACTAGACTTCATGCCAAATTTTAGCTTTCTAGGACATTGGAAAGTACCCTAGATTTTGATAAGTGAGTGAGTAACTAAATTGACGTATTTTGGGTATCAATAAAATCTAAAGTATAAAAGCTAGATCAACGAAACTTGGTGTGTTAATAAGTTTCCTAACCAAATGTTATGCTGTGAACTTGGGCTCTCTGGTATCAAAACTGGGACGATGTTATGAGGGTTTGAAAATACGACGAAATGGTTCGAGAAAAGGTAGGATGTGCGCCGCCTTCTTTTTTTTCGTTTTGGTGGGGGCACTGTCGTGCCCACAGATTAATAATATTCAAAAGATATAATGAACGTTGGCTATAACAACAAAAAGTATAATTTTATAAGGTATAACTCTTAAATAGTATAACATTCGTTTAACATAATATCAGTTTCATAGGATCCAAATGGACTAATTTATTTTCGTATAACAGCAATCAAGATACATAATAATATTTTAAATAAAGGTCATCAGATAAAATAAAACTACATTTATTTTACACTGAATCAACGATCAATCTGGTTTTGTGTAGACTAAACTATTGTATAAACTACTAAGTACTTACGTAGTTCTGTGTCGCTGGTAGCCAATCTGACGATGATTGGAACCGGCGGGTACAGTCTTAATGTCTCCTTTACTACAGCATCCAAGTATTTGAGTCTTGGCAGATCAGCTGCTGTGACAGCTTTGTCGCCGTATTCTAGAACTTCGTGGAGTCTATTAAAAACATAAATATATATAGCATTAATTATATGTATAATTAATTGTGTTATCTTGCTTCTTTGAAATACGCATGCTTCATTGGCAAAAGCTAGATGTGCGTGTAACAAATATATGCCCGTAAAAAAATATTAAGGTACAATACATGACGCTTAGAATATAAGTTACAGTTAGCTCTTGCCCGCGACTTCGTCCGCGTGGAATAGTAACTTTGGGAAGTATTAAATTTATTTAGGATACCTATTCTGCCAATAATAGCACATCGAAACTTCTACGGTTTACTGAAAATAACATATTTTAATACGTTGCTATAAATATATTTTTTTTTTGTTTTTCCATTCTTTGGTAAAACATACATATTATGGGGGTAGCCACATTTTAGAAATACGACGTGTATTCTACCCTGCCAACACAAAAGGACTAATTCTTCGTTACGTCCTTTTTTGTAAGTTAGGAGGGTAGGATTATAATTAAGACGGCATTCTTACTAAGTATAGCTACACATATTTCCGATAAATATACTTATGGTAAATTTGTTTGGAATTCCTTACGAACTTTCATCCCCATATTTTCAATTAAATAGAACAAATGTGTTTTAGGGTTCTGTACTTTAAAAGGTAAAAATGGAACCCTTATAGGATCACTTAGCTGTCCGTTCGTCCGTCTGTCTGTCAAGACCCTTTATCTCATAAACGCGCGGAGTATCGGTAGGTATCGAGTTGAAATTAAAAACCTAAACTCAGGTCAATAGTTTCGAAATCTGTGAAACAATCAAAGTTCTAAGTCAAAAGCTCAGTCATTAAAAAGGCGTTTCCATATAACCACCTATCTATTGCCACATATTTGTAACGTGTCTGTTGTTTTTATTTTTGACTTTTGTTCTTTAAATTATTATTATTATTTTTCCTACCTTTTTGGACATTGTGTAGTTCTAAATTTTCATTTTATTTGGTGTGTTTCTGTTATGATCATTGTATTTTTTTTAAGGTGGCAATAAATGTCTTTTTATTTATTTTTATTTATTTATAAATCGTCTTAACAGAAAAAGTTATAGGGTACCTACTTCCAGCTGTCCTAGAAACTTGGAATTTTGTATAAATACCTACTATATATAATAATAATGACGATGTTCCATATAAACATTCATCCCCTATTTCATATCCTCGCAGGTAAATTTTTCAAAAAAGCTTGAAGAAATATCTGTGCCAAATGCCAACTTTTATAAAGAACCATCGATTTATCTTCGACAATGATGATCTTCCATATAAATTTTCATCCCCTATTTCACCCATCACAGGGAGAATTAAAAAAAAAACTCGCTAACAAATATCTATTTATCTTTTATCACGTGCCCAAATGCCAAGTTTCATAAAGAACCATCGATTTATCTTCGACAATAAGTTCGTCTTTGTACATCTTATTATCCTGTGTTCTGTTATTTCATGTGTTTTTACGTACAATAAAGAGTTTTACAATACAATACAATACAATGACGATTTTCCATACAAACATTCATCACCTATTTCACCCCTTCACAGGAAGAATTAAAAAAAACGCGCGTACTAATATGTACCGAAATGGCAAGTTTTATAAAAAATCATCGATTTATCTTCGATAATGACGACCTTCCATATAAACTTTCATCCCCTATTTAATCCCCTCGAAGGTCGAATTTCCAAAAAATCACAAACAGTTTCATGGTTTTATCTTCGACAGCGACTAACTTCCATCATATAAACTTTTATTCCCTATTTCAACCCCTTAAAGCCTCTTTTTCGCGATAAAAGATAGCCTATGTTCTTTCCTAAGGTCTATTCTATCCCTTTACTAAATTTCATCACAATCGGTTCAGCGGTTTAGGCGTGAAAGCGTAACAGACAGACAGACAGAGTATTTATAGTATTATAATTATTTTATAATTATAATTATATAATTATTAAATTAGTAATAAGTATGGATTGAACACTATGTAAAGAAAGAAATAGGTGAAAAGATAAAGAAAATTGAAATATGCGACAGACGCCCACATCTCTTCCGGAAAAAATATTTTAAGGCAACCTTTACGATTGAAAGAAGATGCAGGGACAAGAAAAGAACAATACTTACTCTTCAAACACTTTCTCCTGAACTTCTGGGTGTCGGGAAAGCATGACGAGAGCGAAAGATGCGCCAACGGCAGACGTGTCAGTCCCAGCTGCGCTCATGACCAATGTCTCTTCTCTCAATTCTAGGTCAGTGAACCCTTTCACTTTGAGAGATGTTTCCAAAAGCATTTCTAACAGGGATTGGAAGCCGAGATAGGAATCTGTAAAAGTATTATTTGGTCATCAATATAAGCTCAACCAGGGCTATGTCGTCTACGGGGCTAATGCGTCCATTCCAATTATCATAACAAAATCATCCTTTAGAACTACTCACGCCATTTTTTTAAAGGCTTTAAAGTAATCCGCCATCTTTAATAAGTCATTTCATTTCGACTCTTCTTGTGTGCCAACACGTGCATTCGTATCGTACCTAACAAAATCCCAGTGTCTTTCAGTGAATCGATGTTTCTGAACCGTAAGTACTTTTGTTAATTCATTCATGTTGTTTTGATTAATTTATGTAATTAGCTTAAAATTTGCAGTTAATATGCAATTTAAAATTTGTTAGTTATGTTTTAGCTTCGGGGCTATTGCGTGCGTCCTGTTGGTGTTACAATAGACGCAATAGCTACATTTTCTCAGGTCCGAAACCTTTTATTTTAGGATAATATTATAGCTATAAATCTAACTGTACATATGTCTAATAAAGGAATAAATTTGTAATCTGTACCTACAATACCTACATACATATCTAGAAAACTTAGTTTGTAAAAAAAAGAACCCAAAAATTGCTGTTTCCGATTCATGTCTGCTTGTCGGTTTGTTTTTATCAGCATCACGTTAAAACTAATCCAATGAACGGATTGCGATGGATAATTTGGTAATGTGGGAAAATTCCTCCTTTAAAGTGGGCATATTTTTGGAGGGGTTGAATCTAGACACGCGGTGGCGTGTCAAGCCAAGTTCAAGCTAACAAAACTGGCGAGCAGCACCGTTTGTAATTTTACCCGGACCATTTTCTTTTGTTTATTTGTTGATTCAATATACAATTTTCGGCGCAGAGATGTAAAAACCGGGCAAATGCGAATGTTCCGTACATATTTGTAAGTAAACGGGAAACGTGTTTTGAAGATATTTCTCGCTTTTTCCGAGTGATTTAATACATCCAGTGTATGCAGAGCCCTACTCTTAAGCAAAATGTATGTGTGGGGTCAGATTATATTGGACATTGATAGTTACTGACAGACATAAAAAATCAAGATTTTCAGACTTTTCTAGTTGGTTGTGTCATAATAGCTACCTTCATACCAAATTTCAAGATTCTGAGTTCACGGGAAGTACCCTGTAGGTTTTGATTCCATTGCGAGTTTCAAAAATTTGCGGAAATTTGCAGCAAAAACGGCTGCATATTTTGATTGCGTTGGCTTAGAAATTTTATTTTTCGCAACTACAAGGGACAGTAGACCTCAGTATTTGATATAAATTTCAGCTTGATAACTCCACGCGTCCCGGAGAAAAAGAGTCTTGACAAACAGACAGACAGACGGACAAAAAGTGATCCTATAAGGGTTCCGTTTTTGCCTTCTGAGGTACGGAACCCTAAAAAATACTCGAACCTATTAGGAGATAAAATTATTTGGTACCCCTGGAATCTAGGGAGGTGCTAATGCGTCTATAACAAACGCTATAGTCCCGAATATTTTTGTTCAACTAATTACCCTAAATTAAGGCTTGAATTTAGCGTACAACATAATACAGAAACGTAATTTACACGTAGAAGTTATTAAAAATGCCATTAAAAGGCACTAAAATATGAAATTATATAAAATATGCTAGCTTCTATCATAAGTTATGTGTTTGTTATAATCTGATAAATGTGCTGTTTAAAGTGTTGTGACGCATAAGCCCCGGTTGACCTTATCGATTTTTGAATTGTTGTAAGTATGATAGTCGAAAAAACTAAATTGCGTACTTACCACTGTTAGAAATGAATCTTTTCCATAGTGGTTTCTTTGGCAGATACGTCAACGCGATATTTAAAGTGAAAAGTTTCTACAGTGACTATAAAATATGAATTACATGTTGAGAGACCCTCAAGCAAGACGCTTACGCGAGTTTATCCAATGTTTTTCCGACCTTTCAAACTTATTCTGTTTTATGTGAAAGTTTTAACCTTTGGTTCCTTTGAATGAGATGCTAGTCTCATTACCTGACTTAGGAAGATAATTTGCTTCTCGCTGCTTAGCTTCCATCTCCTGACGTTTTAGTTTAATAACCTGAAAAAAGGCGACATTTAAAGATTCCGATGTTATTTTGACTTTAACCGACTAATAGGTGAATCATATTTCATAGCCAATTTGAGACTGGAACAATTTCATCCAAACTCTACATGTACCATCAGCCAAATATGTGGTCTACCACCCTAAAGTTGATAATCGTTTGCATGGCATAAAACAATAATGCCAATAGACGTGTCTGTCAACTTCAATTTTCGACTTTAGCGACATATTCATTTGACAGGAACTTCTTTAAAAATTGATAGACCACTTATTTGGCTGATGGTACATTTAATAATAAGTATCATTTCATTATCATAAGATTGCCGCAATAAATCGAAGATTACACGAGCTGCATGTTTCCTTAGCAGCATTCCTTACATAATATAATGGGCGAAACAGCTGTAAATATAAAGTAAGTTTCTCGACGCATATTCGTATTTCTTCATTAAAATCAAGTAATATTATGTGCGTTATAACACAATTAAAACACTTACTACGGTCTTCAAACAGACGGACAGACAGACAGATAGACAGACGGACTTGACGAAAATATAAGGGTTCCGTTTTTGCCATTTTGGGTCCGGAACCCTAAAAATGTAGGATTATTAAATATTCTTACGTTATCTACGAAGTCATATATCAGCCGCCTGCATCTTTCAGCCCGCTGATAGTGAGGGAGGATCCGGTACAGCCAGTCTGGATGCAGCCAGGGTCGCACCATCCTTCTGGACATTAGTTCTGCGATCTCATCGAAGGCTTCCAAGAATGGATGGTTTGGTTGGCTTTGGGCATTCATTTGTACTCCAAGAGTTGTCTCTAGGAAATTAATAGGATATTTCAACCAAGGTACTAATTTATAAAAGACCGAAGGAGAATTATTGACAGATATTTTTGAAGCCTATCGGAATAAAATATCAATTTGTTATTTTACAGAAGTCCATTAGCCATAAACAATTTAATAAATTGTTGTCCATTCCATTGTCGTCCATTCCGGATAACGATCGAGAATGCGAATGAGAAGGTCGCATGAGTGTAGATGCCTTCTCGGTTCTCGCGCAATTTCTCGGCAAGACTTCTCGCCGAGACTTCTCGCGTGAGTCTGTAGGCGCTATTAGATACCAATTTCACAGTATAACAAGTTTTCTCTACAGTAGGCCGACGCCTTTGAAGTTGAGCGATACTGCAGCCTGAGGTATTTACGCAAGTAAGGAAGGGTTGTCACAAATTTAAAATTTAAAGTGTACGAATCGGTACATATTGGTATTGCGAAATTATATAAAACAAAATGAATTAGGGGTGGCATACTTACTAGGGGTAAGAAGTATTAAAATTATACTATTTTTGAAATAAAAAACTTTTTTTCTACAAAATATACTTTCATAGATTAGTATCCGACAAATACTTTCGGTTTCTAGACTTAACGGACTTAAAGTTCCCGTTATTGAATTTAATTCAATAAAAAATAAATAAATATAATTACATAAATAGATGAAATCTTAGTTCCTTATTTATGCGAGATTAAGATTTGCACGCACTCGCAGTACATGTCGTATACACCATAATAAATTTTATTGTAAATTGAAATGTAAAAAAAACGCGATCTTAGAAGACTTGTCCCAAGCTACTAAGAACGGCGAAGTATGCAGCTGGGGCTCCTCCCACCCGCGTCTCACCCCTCACGCCCCGCACGAATGCTCCGTCTAGTCGCCTCCGTCTGATTACTGTAGGGAAACTTGTTATACAGTTTCAATGCATCTGTAACACTGATAACAGGGTATGCTTACCACACACGGAATCGAAGGTATACGTAGTTAGATATTTCCACACGGAAATGGTGCCTTTGCCAACCGAGGGTCGAAGCTGCTCCACCATTATCGCACTCTGTTTCGCGAATACATCCACGAATCGGTTTAGCTTTTTGGTATTGAATGTTGGAGCTAGGAGTTTGCGGCGAGGACGCCAAATTGAAACTAGAAAGTAAAAAAAACATGCTTTTAATTTTTGATCTTATAATCCTACTAGATTTTGCCCGCTTTCTGCGATTCGTGTTTTGATTGATTTTTTGGAGGATTACATGGAAATAAAAATACAGACAGACGCTGTTTTAGACATATGGTGCAAATTATGGAATTCAAAAATCAACCTACATACGTAATTACCTAAATTAAATCGTACCGACTTTGAAACCCTGTTTCGCTGATTCAGGGGTGGAATTTTAGAAAACGTTAGAGTAGGTACTACGCGTTCCTTTTGCCCGCGACTTCATACACGATATACCTAGGATTATGTCCCGATAAATGATTTATTTTATGATCTATTTTAATATTTTTAATTGTCAATGAGAGATTATTGTTGTATTATTGAAAGAATTTTGAAAATCTGCCCCGAAATTGAAATCACTTATTTTTATTCTAAGGATTATTTTTTTCAAGTAGTCTGTCAAAGTGCACTTCTGTATGTATTATTTTTGGTCCATCTTAGCCAAATTTCAAGTCTATGCATCAGTAGTTTTAGCTATGCGTTGTCTGTCAGTCAGCCAGTCATTACTGCACTACTACAGTCAGTACTGTTCAGGTAGGGTTAGGTAATTATAAATAAATTGTGTTACGTAATGAGTTTATTGGTTTGGCGTAGGGAGGGTATTTAATGTTTATTTTCTTTTAATATCTTTAGCTATAAGTATATTTTAGTCTCTCAAGTGATGTGTACATCAAACCTGAACGTACATAATTTATTGAATCAGGCGTTACTTTGCATAGGTCTATATCAATGAACTAAAATAATTAGTTTGCTTACCCGCGACCTTATGATACGTTTATGCAAGAAATGTGTCTTCATGCAGTTCCTCCACCTCGACACGTACTGTAGCATGCTGAACGGTTGTGTTGCTCTGAAGATGAGCTTTGGTCGAGTTCAAAACGCACCAGTGTAATGTGGTGGTGGTGATAGATGGATTTGTGTGATTTGTGTGTGTTCTTACAATGTGGAGGTGGAGGAACTGCATGAACACACATTTTATGCATAAAAGTAGCTATCATTAAGGTCGCTGGCGTGTAAAGTAATTAAGTATGACAGTTCAATGAACGTACATGTAAAATTTCGTAATTTCGTATCTGTGCTATCAGCCCAAATTGAATAAAGATATTTTGACTTTGACTTTGACTTTGAGCCCTTGAGGAGTTCCTTCATCAGCAAACGACCCTGGTTGCAACATCATATTATAGTTAGGCCCACTTTGAAGCGAAAATATAAATCCCATTTATTCCCTATCCCGTGGGAATTTGGATAAATCCTAAAAACTGTTTTAGCTGTTAGTATTACCTACTTGCATGACAATTTTGAAGTTTCTAATAATTATAGTTATGGAAATAGGGTCATTTTGAAAAGAAAACATAAGTCCCATTTATTCCCTATCTCGTGGTTATTTCGAAATATCCTTTCTTAGTGCTCATTTACATCATGATAGGAACCCCTGTACCAAATTTCAAGTTTCTATGTCCAGCGGTTTGGGCTGTGCGTTGATGTATAACCCAGTGAGTCAGTTTTGCCTTTTATGTATATAGATAGATAAATTCTATCGTGTATTGAACAAAGGTGTTTACAAAATTGGAACAGGTGCACTTTGAAAATCCTGTCCTGCTATGTATGTGAAAGTTTGTGAAGATGTTTGGACGCTTGTTACTCAATCACGTCTAAACCGCTGAACTGATTTAGATGAAATTCGGTATACAGATAGTTTGAGTCCCCGGAAAGGACATAGTATAGTTTTGTCCCGGAAAATTGCATGGTTCCCGTGGGATAGCGATAAAAGAATACTACTAGGATAGTCTGGATATAAAAATAAGTAGGCTGAGTGACTGACTAACTGACTCACATGTAAACAACGCTCTCTCAATCTACTGGACTAGGAGTTTGAAATTTTACGCAGAGCTTTCTTTAATCATGCAAGCGAGTACCTAACGGGTTCTTGGAAATTTAACCCCTAAGGGTTAAATTGTTACCTGGGAAATTAAAACTGCGGACTCTTTTATTAAAATGATTCTCTTTCAATTTTTTTTTGTATTTTCTTTAAAATATCCGCCATAACAAAACATAATATTTAAGAATTGTTTTAATTATTTCCAGGATTTCAAAAATGTATTATTTTGGTAGATATATTGAACCAACCTGATGAATAAATGCTTCCGTTTCCGACCAAAAACTGCAAGAATCTCATTGAGTTGTTGTCTTTCTCAAGGCAGTTTTTCAGCAAAACTTCACTGGCAGCAGGATCAGCTACAACTGTATAAAATAATTTATTAATTACACAGTAGTATCACGGAGTTTAGCTGTTCAGTCTTAGTGGGACCTTGTACCAGTAAGATAATCAACAATGCGCGTACGTTTTGACCAACAACTGGAGATAAGCGATGATAATTATGGCAACGTTCACGATCGTTCACATATTCATTGTTCGCAGAGGTATCAAATAATCAAATTGAAATTGATATCAAATAAGTACTAATGTGTCGGCTTGGCACTGCTGGGACGGTGCGAGAATAAGGTGCAAGCCTTGTCTTGAGTATGAGCATTACATCGCTGCATGAGTGTTTCGTGTTGCAAACTTTTCATTCATTTTCCAAGCGTTTTTACTGGCCGGTTGTGTGCTGGCTGTTAACTCTTTTGTATTACACATTTGGTTTCTGATTTGAAATTTGAAATTTTAATTCAATGATTCGTTGGTTCGACTGATGTTTTCTGTACTGCTTACTATATGTTGGTGTGCAATAAAGAGTTATTGTATTGTACGTATTGTATTGTACTAGTAAAGTGTTTAATACAGTGATTTTTTAAGGATTGCAATCAAAAGACACAAGCTTTGAACCAAGAATCCTCGCGATGCGCGAGCCCCACATGCACTTGGCCGGTTTCAAGTAAATTTAATTCGGTATAATGATTTTGATTTTGTTAACCTCTTCACCGCTACAAAACAAAACGAAGTGACGTGCTCTGTACGCCACAGAAAAACCAGCAACATCAACTCAATCAACTTACGAGTAATTTTTAATTCCATTGCAGAATGATTAATTAAAAGTTGAATGTTGGTCATGTAATTGTGTAGATAGAGGGTGCGATGACCGAGTTTCGAGATCCCGGCATCCCGGTCATATTTTGGTCCCGAAATTTTCGAGATTAATTTTAACGAATCCTGGTATTTTCGGGAGTATAATCTGTTTGATTAGAGATGGCAGCCCTATGTTTGAGGCATGTTTCTAAAACGTAAACATAGAAATACCCTATTTAATTTTATTTATGACTCTTTCGACATCCATCGAGCCCGAACGAGGTTCTCAGTTTCTGCATATCTATGCAACGAACTGAGAAGTAGGCTGGGAGATGCATCCATTGGATGTATTATTATTTCTTAGATTTTATTTTCGCAATACTAATAAATAAGTCAAAACATTAAAACAAAAGTGTCTGGTCTTTCACTTCAATCTCTATAGAATAAGTAGAATAACGTGTTTGTTATGGGTTAAAAAGAGGTTAAAAAAGTTTTTTTTGTTTTTTGAGTTCAAAAAAATTACAAATTATAGTCTACAAACAGAAGTGTCTGATGTTATTATCAAAAGAAGTTAGATGTATGTATACCTCATTTTGTTTAAATTACTTTTTAAGCCTTAAATAAAGTGTAACTAAATTGCCAAAGGAAAAAAAGCTGAGCATTTGTTATTGGATTTTACCTTTCACTTTTCATTACCATTATTATCCCGGGATCGTGACCGTGGCGTGTGAGGCTGAGGCATTCCATCTGTCACGACTGGATGACTCTAGCGGTGAAGAGGTAAACATTTTTTTTGAAGTTGCTTATTTTTGGCTTTAAGTTGAATCATACCCAAGTAAAGTTGATTGGCCATCCAGAAGGTTGCTAGGCCTCCGTGCTTCAATGCAATCTTGCCACTTTTCTGTATGGATTTCATGGTATCTGTAAAAAAGAGACATGTTATATTTGTCGATGTTCTGAGCACTCTAGAATGTTCTACAAATCAGAACGACAAGAAAATCAATACCGTTGAATATGCTGTACAAACTATGATTATTTGCCATGGTATCTGGAGTCTTACTACTGAATTCGAAAATCGCAATTCGTATCGTACATAAATAATATCAACGTCAGCGGGACGGCAAAAAACGAAGCTCGAATTTTGCACTTCGTAGTTGTTCGTAGGATTCGATTTGTAGCATTCGAACATGGCGGATGTAGACAATATCTAATTTTGCTATTTCTGTTTCTTTGGCTAGTTGAAGTATAATTTTGATAGTGTTTTATGCGGCGATTTACCTTAACAGTGAACAGTGATCACAAAATTCTATATTTCTCTCGTGTCTGACATTTTTTAATGCGCAAGTTGTGTCCACGTGGTTTCTGGAATTTTACTATCAAGTTGCAAAAACTACAACCACCGTACAACGTCCCTCTCAAAGAGAGTATACTTTGACACTGGCGAAATTGTCCTATTAATTAGGACAGAAAAGCCATATTTTAAAAGAGAAGAAGAAGGTGAAGTTGTTCGTAGTTGTGTTGTATTTGCCCGGCTAAATCGAACGCAACTGCCGTGTCATCCTTTTTTTGCGTGTTTTTACCTCTTTGTCAAGCAGCACTGAGGAAGGCTAATAATCTCTTCATGCTCATTTGATAAGTTCAGTTTACTGACTGCATTTTTCTACCCACCTATCTTTTTTCACCCTAACACATTCAAATACCAATGTTTTTTTTTGCTAGCACAAAATAGCACAGTACCTACGAGTACACGAGGTTCACACTGAGAGTATTAAGAAAATAAAAAATAAACTAATGAAGGACTTGTAAACTATTTCCCTGTTTTTTAAAATAGTTGATGTGATAAAATTATTGAGTGATTTTACCATTTTTATCGTTATTAGTAAAGCTTCCTTTAAAATTTACCACGTTGCCGCTGTAGCGCCGTGTATTTAACATCTTTCGATGGAAAATTTCGCATACAGAGAGATTATACTCCTTCCCTCTATATACTTCATAGTATATATTTAAGTAGGTACCAATTACACCATAAACGGGTTACTTATGACTTTAACCTTCATCATCTTCATTTATCTTTCATCTCCTACAAGTTATTTTCCAACTCTGATTTTCGTTGACAGTATTTGTATTGTAATTTAAACTACATACACGTATTCATATCGTACTAAAAAACTGTTCACTGAAAGAGAAATTCTCTGAAAAAAAAATTTGCTAACAGTAACAAAAAAATTTGGTGCTTGCAATATAACTTGAGTGACTACAAAACTAAGGCCTACTAGTAGCTAAAACCAGTTTAGTAGAAAAGTTCACTTGTTATTAATCAGTTTTTATTTGATTGTGATCAAACTAATTTAGTAGTACCTATTAACAAAACAGTTTATTTTTAAGTAGTGGCACAAAATACGGTATTTGACAACTTCTGATTTTGTCATATCTTAATATTATTATGAAAATATAGATATACAGATTGTGTTTAGCGAAGAGAAAATTTAAATCGGTTGAAAATTGGATTTATAGTGATTTTTTGAAAAATCTAAATACCTGTCTCTTTCTCAAACGCTTTTCGCAGCAAGTATGGCGGTACTGGCGTGTGACGTCACATGCCAGTATGTCTTTCTCTGTCTTATCTTGAATTTCAAACCTTTATAACTTTGTTATTTGTAAAGGTAGCTTAAAAATTGTTTTTCTATTTGATAACAGGCATTGTATATTTTTAATTTAAAAAACATATGCAAAATATTCAAATACTGTATTGTATCAGTTATTCAACAGTTTTGTTTATTTCCAGCAAAATAACTACCAAAATTATTTCCAGGATTTCATTTAGTCAAATTGACAATTGTCAATTATCAGTTTCGACAAATTGTTTAATATTAAATAATCAGTTTGATTGACAGTAGCGAAATAGTTTTGCCAAAAGTGAATGGCCGAATCTAGCCAGTTTGACCGAAAACGATCCAAATCATCCGCACCATAGGGCACCATCCCTTTCGGAGCACTCCATGGTTTTCCAACTCCCCATTTTGAGAAATTCATGTTTTGCGAACTCCACATTATGAGCTGATATCCCCATTTTGAGAAGTCCTCTTTTTGAGAAATCTCCATAGAGCTCCGAAAGGCCGCCATCTCCTCATAGGGTGTCTTAGATAACGAAAAATAAAAATTATTTTTTCACCTCAGCACCTCAAACAGGCATGTTTTGCTATGAGAAATCAGTGAGCCAAATTGCATTTTGCTCACTCCGTGAGACAATAGTTATTTGTGCAACAAGAGAGCAAAGTTGTTTTTTGTTGCGAGTGTTGATTTTGAATCCCGAGTAAGCGAAGGATTCTATAATTGAATCACGGGCGTCAGCTAGTGATTCTAGGTTAGAATCCTGAGATCAGCAAGGGATTGAAATACACGAGATGCAAAAAAACTTTGGTCTCGTGTGACACATACAATTTTTCACCTCAGCAGCGAGAACATAATTTAAATGTAACATAAGAATAAAACCACATATACCTACCTGTTTACAAAACAAACACATTTTTTTTAAATAGAATCCGATTATTATCAAATATAATAATTACATTTAAAACCATAAAAAGAGTCCAGTAGCTACAATACAAATCGCATACTCATAATATGCAATCTTAACTTCTTGTACTAATGTCACACTTATTTTATTTTTTAATACTGCAAAAAGCCTCATCTCGGGGTAATTGAAAAGGTTGAACAATTAAACCTTTAAATATGATTTTTATTAAGATTTCTATTACATAAACGTAAATAGATTTGTTAAAAAATCATTCAATTTAACACATAATAATTATACTGTAGAGGCCGTACACGGAAGTCTTTTATAAAAAAAAAAACAAGAGAAGCGGCTTTCGTGCAACGAGGTTGCATACTTTATTAAAAGATCGGGAAATTTTACATTTTGGAAATATTTCGATATATTTTTAATACCAAAAATTTAATTTAAGTTTGTAATCGACAAATTTGATCCTATCTCTTGCTTTTTTCGAGTTGAAGTGAAATGACAGATCAAAGTAAAGTTCAAATATTTGGAATTCAGTGAGTAGACCCAACACTGTACTCAGCATTTAAAAAAAATAATTAAAAAGTTACTTTGGCTCACGGAGTGAGCAAAATGCGATTTTGCTCACTGATTTCTCATAGCAAAACCTGCCTGTTTGAGGTGCTGAGGTGAAAAAAACTTTTTAATGTTTTTTTTAAATGCCGAGGACAGTGCTGAGTCTACTCATTGAATTCCAAATGCTTGAACTGCACTTGGATCTGTCACTTTCACTCAACGTAAAAAAGCAAGAGATAGAATCAAATCAATACTACGATAACTTACCGGAGACTTTTGATCATTGTCTGGCATTCTTAACTTTCTGGTGACTTTGAAAGATGTAATAGTGCTGGACGTATATTTTTTTTGTAAAGGTTTGAAATGTGATTATTATATTTCTTTCTTAATAATCTGGTTATATTTTAATTTTTTGTGTTTGTTTTGTAAATTGGTATACGTGGATTAGAATAAAAATTCTAACCTTTAAATTATGTTCTCGCTGCTGAGGTGAAAAGTTGTATGTGTCACACGAGACCAAATTTTTTTTGCATATCATGTGTTTGAATCCCTCGCTTATCTCAGGATTCTAACCTAGAATCACTCGCTACGCTCAAGATTCAATACGGTATTTGACAACTCCTGATTTTGCCATATCTTAATATTCTTATGAAAATATAGATATACAGATAGTATTTAGCGAAGAGAAAATTTAAATCGGTTGAAAATTGGATTTATAGTGATTTTTTGAAAAATCTATATACCTGTTTCTTTCTCAAACGCTTTTCTCTATGCAGCAAGTATGGCGGTACTGGCGTGTGACGTCACATGCCAGTATGTCTTTCATTGTCTAATCTTGAATTTCAAATCTTTATAACTTTGTTATTTGTAAAGGTAGCTTGAAAATAGTTTTTCTATTCGATAACAGGCATTGTGTACTTTTAACTTATAAAACGTATAAAAAATATTAAAATACCGTATTGTAAAATCCTTCGCTTACTCGGGACTGAAATTCAACACTCGCAGCAAAAAACAACTTTGATCTCTTGTTGCACAAATAACTATAATCAATTTACCTTCATCAGTCCCTGTAAATAAGTAGGCGTGTCCAAGAATAGGTAATGCTGGCAAGTCGCTTGGCAGTTTCTTAGACAGTTCGACTAGCTTCTTCCTTCCCATCTTATAGTGCACAATATACGTGAAGATTATTATAGCAATGAGTAGTAAAAACATTTTCAATATAAAACTACCCGTAAATTAATAAAACTATGACAGCACACTTCCTTTGCTTTAATAAAAAAAAAATGTTAGCTAGTACACGATCGGGAATGTCCGACCGATCGCTGCCTCTATGCAACGTATTGTAATCTGACTTTGTTTTCGACAGGAAGTTAAGTACTCAAGAGGTTTCTACCTTTGTAACCGGTTTTAAACCTCAAGCATGATATCTGTATTCTTGTATTGTATATTTTTCACTTTGTCATTCATATAAAGGTTAAAGAAGCAAATTATTACGTCAAATAAAATAACACTAAGTTTTTAAACTAGAAGTCTTAGGTGTTGTCATAATACTTACGCAATAATTTTATAATATTACGCGATATGTGGGTAAAAAAAAATCCTTCATTATCATCGCGTTACATCACAGGGCGAACATTTACAGATTTGCG
The DNA here is from genome assembly GCF_025370935.1 of Choristoneura fumiferana. Classification (NCBI taxonomy): domain Eukaryota; kingdom Metazoa; phylum Arthropoda; class Insecta; order Lepidoptera; family Tortricidae; genus Choristoneura; species Choristoneura fumiferana. The sequence goes on along the minus strand of NC_133483.1, from coordinate 10,520,188 downwards.
CAAGTCAGTCTTTGATTTACGACGCCATTTAGTTCGATCAATGCCCTAGAATCTAGGTCCTAGATAAACTAGTGGTGTTATATCATTATAAATAAAATAACAAGGTACATAAACTTGTGTATTTTAAAATATGAAAATTGTTGCAATTTATAGTAGACCATGACAATATTATGCAAGCTGTTTAAATATTTACAATTTGTTGACTATTAGTAAGGTGCAAGTTGCGATGAACAATAATTTAAAAATAGATCAACAAACAAAAATAATGTCTAAATAAAACATTTTATATATTAAATATTTATTTACATTGTCATCACTTGTAGTAAACTTGGAGTAAAGCCTAAGGCGATATAATATTCATAATGGCCAGGCAATGCGATATACAGAGTGGATTTCGACGAGGGACCTTTGCGGAAATATAATTTTAGCCAAAAGAAAACGTTTGCTTAATAAACGTTTGTAATAATAAAACTTGACTATGTAAAATTAAGCCACATGATAATTTGACCAAATGAATAAAATGCGAAATGTTAATATGCTAAAGATTCGTCTGGGAAATGAAACTAATGCGATAAGTATTTTAGGAAGTGAAATCTGGCGAAAAATATTTTGCCGAAACGGCAGTACACCCAACCAAGTTGACATTTTAACTTGTGACTCATTCCGAAATAATAAAATAGCACTTGCAGTTTGCCTTCGATAGGCCACAATTATTATTGGCGAAGGACCAATTTCTTATGTAGCGGGCGAAGGGGATTAAATAAAACCCCAATATAGCCTCGCACATAGGAAAGTATATTGTGTAAAAAATACAAATTGCCCTGCTCCACACAATGCGTGTAGCAGAGAGAACGTAGGACGACAGAGTGTCAGCTGTCATGTGAAGTGACAGCTGTCAAACAAAAAAATACAAACTTTTATGTATCGTACAACCATGAGGGGTTTTTGTCGCACTTACTCTCGTATACGTCGTATTCCTAAATGTGAATAAGAGAGCGGTTACAGAGTTTTTATTTTAGCAAGGTTTCTATTGCTTTAGTTATTATTCTGAGATTATATTATAACAATAAAATAGCATACGCTACGTGGTGTCATTAGTGCAGTTTGATATCGCAGGGCAGCTTGTAGCGAGCGGATGGTGCGCAGCGACGACATGGACTTGAGGCCTCCAGGGACCATACACACATGGCACTTGTTCGCAGACAATTAGACACCTACCCTGACTCTAGTTTACCTTAATTAACCGCCTAGAGTAGTAGAGCGCCAGAACTAAATGCTCAAAGGCTTATTTTCGTATGTAGTTTAACATCCAGAAACATCTCTGTACCTTTAGGCACTTATATTAATGTCGCTACTTTCTTGCCACGAGTGAGCACCAGTTTGTGAGTGGGGTACCTTTTAGTGAGATGTCGTCAGAGTGTCCATTAATGCTGTCCACGGCATCCTAATTCCATCGCGTACAAATATTTGATGATTAACAAGAATAAATAGATAGACTGAGAAGGTGGAGGGTTGCCCCCTTAGACAAAATCCCTTGATACGCCAATGTATGCGGTTATCATTTGCAGAGCTCGAAATTGTCACGGCATTTTTGATCTGTCAAAGTGACTTCTCACTTATCGACTCTACCTAAATAATATCGATAATGATACTATCGTAAAATTATAATCGTTATATCTTTTTCACTTCTCATGCTCGTAAAGTTGGTATTTATGCTAGATCTAGGCGACATAATAGTACATTGTGTCTTAAGGGCGGTAAACAAGGAATTACGAATGAGAGTCTATTAGAAGCCCGAAGTCGAAGAGAGGGCTTTAATGAGCCGATGTTCGTAATTCTAGTACCGCCCGTGCGACATACAATGTTTTTCATCACATTTGCGAGTAAAATTGTATATTTGCAAAAAAAACTAATATTTTTTCAAAAATTGCCGATACCGCTGACTACGCTCTTGGCAGCGCCAGCCTCCGCGCCGCCCCACCCCACGCAACATGTGCCCGACGTGCGCGCGCCGCGCTCCTGCACGCCATGCAGTATCACACTCATTTACCGACCTTGGGCTTCATGACAAGAAAATTAGTACGGGCACTGGCTCATTTACCGACCACGGGTTTCATGAAAAGCACATTAAGGTCGAGGGTTTTATTTGGGGGGTTGCAACCAAGGTAGCCTGCATGTTACGACACTGTTTACGAGCAAGTGTGATGAAAAATTACTTTTTATGCTCTAGTGCATAAAGTAAAATCTTCGTCTAAGACCAATCAGGTGTCAACAGCCACAAACAAAAAGTTTCTGTATATTTTTTTTATAATTTTTATTTTATGTAGAACTAAAAATAAATCAAATCAATCAAAATAAATGAATAAAACTAAAAAATATAATTATAAGCAATTCATGAAAATAAAAAGTACCTAACCTAGCAAGTGAACTATAATTACCACTGTTGCTATTTAATTTGCTCTCAATCGAAGTGAAAATCAGTGTAAAACTCGAGCATTAAACCCATTTTCCCCTCGACGTGTCTATCCACCCTCGCCGTACCGGCTCGCCCGGATATGAACGCCTCGGGTAAAATGGCTCGCTTTATGCTCTCGTTGTACAATCTACTATTATAAAGACACTAATGGAACACTTTTTAGCACTACAACAGACTTTGAATATGAAATTAGAAAGAATTTCCTAGAATGATAAAAATATTAGCAGTGAATTAGAAATTGTTAACTATATATTCATTGTTTTCATTGCATAATCTATATTTATGTCTATTTCACATTTTCGACTGCTCAAAAGTTAATTGGAAGAGATAACTCTTTAACGATAAAAACGTCGATTGTTGACTTCTAATTTTAAACTTTTTTAACATGTTGTGTATCAATATCGATATATATATCTCGATATTGAATATCGGAAGTCGATAAGTGAGAAGTCACTATGACAGATCAAAAAAACCGCAAAAATTCCGGGCTCTGGTCATTTGTATCAAATAACACGTCAGACGTTCTTTCTTTCATCGTTCATCCACCATTACCTCTCATATTTCGTTTTATAGATTTTTTTTACCGTACAACGGCAAAACCTACTAGACACTGGCAAAATTGTCCTCCAATGGACAGAGCCATATTTTTCTAAAAAACCAACCAACACTTCAGACGGTTCATACACTGAGTAACTATACGTGCTGCCCTGTTGTTCATTTTAAATTCAAATTCAAAAACATTTATTTGTAAGAATACAGTAGAGTTAATTATTATTGTTATTTTATTAGGTACTTCTTGTTTTGAGCTGCAATTTACTTGAGTACCATGACGCTGTTGTCAACATGTTTGCGTAAAATTAAACGTGCGTCAAACAACTATTTATTGTACATGTAGGTATTACAACGGTCGATTGTGTGTGTTTTTTTGTACAATAAAGTGTTGACCTATTTATAACATGTTGTGTTTCTAAACATTTAAGGCTAATCACCAGCGTCTGTCACCAATTTGAATTCTGTCACAACTCTTTCTTGGTGTTCAAAATGACGCAGGGTACTGTTATTTGTGTCACACGAGACCAAAGTTTTTTGCATCTCGTGTTTGAATCCCTCGCTGCTCTCATGATTCTAACCTAGAATCACTAGCTACGCTCGTGATTCAATTATAGAGCCCTTCGCTTGCTCGGGATTCACGATGCGATGCAATTTTGCTCACTGATTTTGAATAGCGAAACTGCCTGTTTGAGCTGCTGAGGTGAAAAGGATATTTTATGCTTTAATGAATCCATTATTGTTTTTGGTCTCTGTTTTATGCGGCCCCAGTGCAGTTTGCGCCACTTTAGTAAAGGAGGTATAAAAGCATTTGGGGCAAATTTTGTAATTACATCTGTAAAACTGAGTGTAAAACCTTAATTAAAAACCGGTCAAGTCCGAGTGACACTTGCGCACCGAGGGAGGTGTACAAAATTGTATTTTTCTTCCACTTCAGAAAAAAAAGATTTTAGAATGATGAGTTATTTTCCATATGGATTGGCATTGATATCCAACGAGGAAACTATGCCAAGCCTTTAGAACTATGCCACGGAAACCTGATTCTTAAATCAAATTGATTGTTAATTTGTTAATAAGTACTTTAATTTCTATCTACCTACATAAATGAAGAATGACTTTTTTATTTGTAACTAGCTGCTGCCCGCGACTCCATCCGCGTGGAAGTATGAAAATAGTTTACGTCCTACTCTCAGATCTACCGAATACACACAAAAAAAAACATAAAAATCGGTCAAGCCGTTTCGGAGGAGTTTGGTCACAAACATTGTGATACGAGAATTGACGAGATTTAATTTTTTTGACGCCTGAAAATTACTACAGGAATCGAAAAAGTCTTTCCTTCTAATAAATATTTATTTTAATTTATTTCTCCATATGTAGTAAACACAAGAAGTTATAAATATATAATATCTCAATTTGCCAATATTACCACAGAATAGATATCCTTTGCCTTTTTCGCCAGAAAAAAGAGCTGTCATAATTTTTAATTTCAAATTTGAACTGACAATGTCGGGGTTTACCTACTTTTTGTTGGTTAGGTAATTGACTGTTTTATCATGTGTTACAATTATGCCTCACACGTCCAAGGACTGGCTCCAGAGGGCCTACTGCAAAGTTCGAAAAGCGAAGTTTGTATCGTATCGTCCCTCTCGCTCTCGTGTTAAATAGTCTAAGTGTCAGAGAGACCGAACCGAACGACACGAACATCGATTTTCGAATTTCATAGTTGCCCTGCTGTTCTAGATTGCTCCGATGGTAAAATTTTGCAATAATACTAAATCATCCGTATAGTTTCCACTTAACAAAACTTGAAATTAAAATTAGAGGAAATTCTCGAAGTTCCTTTGTTGTATTTTAAAACACATTGAACATGACCCGTGAACTAACAATGTCATGGAATTTTAGCAGTGACATGTGTATGTAGTATGTTATTCTATTATTGGTTCCTTATCAACACAGCAGTGGATATCCGTAGACGGAAACCATTTAAGGAACTCCAAATGTTCAACTTTAAATATGAATCCAAGGTTGTTTGGAAACCTATATGTTTCACCAACAAAGGATTAGTAGATTTTCGTTTCGCAGAAAGGTTTCGCCGAAATACAAACTCCGAAGTTGGTATTTGTTGTAAGTCATTACCTACTCGTATACATATATGACAATATATATCATGTACAGTCACTATCATAAAAGTCGGAGCTGTCCGAGTGCTCATAAATATCCCGACGCTATTATCAAGTCAATCACGTAAATGTGTGCAGGTAGTCTTAAATACTTAGACATTTACCGATATTTGTTACGGCAACTGTACGAATAGTTATATCACAAAACAGAACCGTGCCGATCATATAAATGATGTCTAAGACATGCTAGAATAAAAATAAAATAATATTTTTAATAATACCTACACCTACTGAGGCTCCCCCCCGCAGTCCCAATAATGCCGTAGGTGTCCATGGGCAGCGGTGATCACTTACCATCAGGTGACCCGCCTGCTCGTTTGCCAGAGGTTTGATAAAAAAAGACTATTTTATAATGTTCTTTTTCTTATCCAAAAAGTACAGTCAGCATCGAAACTAGCTGGACAGTGGATAGTCCGTTGCAGTTGAAATTGATCAAAGTAGTTGACATGGTACCAGTGTCTAGCTACTTTTGACATTGATCATTCCTACATCAAATAATTTTAACGTAAAAGTGAGCGAAAAAAATGCCAACCGCTAAAGAAACGAAGTTTTTGGTAATTATCTCTGCCGATATCTACTGCAGTGTAGATGTTGTCGGTCGGCCGTAAAATTCTTAGAAAAACCCTTACGATCATCGTCATATCAGCTGAAAGACTTTACTGCTGGAAAAGGGCCAAAAGACTTCCACAACATTCGATCCTACGCTCAGTGTTGCCACATACAATTTTGGCAAAACGGTAGAGCAGGATACAAATTTTTTTAGAAATTGGTAAAAATGAAATAAATGAAAAAAAGGTGATTAAAAATGCGCATAAAACGTTTTTCATCACACTTGCTCGTAAACAGTGTCGTAACATGCAGGCTACCTTGGTTGCAACCCCCCAAATAAAACCCTCGACTTTAATGTCCTTGTCATGAAACCCGTGGTCGGTAAATGAGTCATTGCCCGTACTAATTTTCATGTCATGAAGTCCAAGGTCGGTAAATGAGTTTGTTACTGCATGGCGTGCTGCTGCTCCATGCGCGCGCTGCACACGCACGCCATGCACATGCTGCGAAGGGGGAGGGCGGCGGGGAGCTGGCGCTGCCAAGAGCGCAGCCAGAGGTATCGGCAATTTTTGAAAAAAAAAAAATAATTTTTCTTGTACAAATATACAATTTTACTTGCAAATGTGATGAAAAACATTGTATGTCGCACGGGCGGTACTAAAATTACGAACATTGACTCATTAAAGCCCTCAGTCTTCGACTTCGGGCTTAATAGACTCTCGTTTGTAATTTCTTATTTACCGCGCTTAAGACACAATGTACTATTAAATTATTCATATATTCATATTCATATTCATTTATTCATAAAATTAAAAAAATTACATATTCATATTTTATTTATTCGTGAAGTTTAGTTTAAACATTCTTATTAAATAATCTGAAATGTTCAGAGTTAGGATCTCCACTTGACTAACACGTTCCTTTTTAAGTGCTCAAATTACAAACTAAATTCGATAGTAGCATTTCATTACACGCGTGGAGAATTGTTTACAATCGTAATATTTTGAAAAATAAGTAGATTTCAGGCCAAGGGTGGTAGATAGGTAGAACGGAGGCGAAATAGGAAGATCTACCTACCAAAAAGTTAGTAGATGTGGCAACACTGCCTACGCTGCCCGCTTCTAACAGTTTCCTGTGACCTTAACTAGATTGACGGTCTATCTTATTGGAGGCTTTCCCACGCTACGTTTTCCGGTTCGAGGTCGCGTAACGTGGACCCAAACGTAGCATACAAATAAGTTTAATTTAAGCTGACCCGAGCATTAAAACCAGCCAAGTGCGAGTTGAACTCGCGTGGAGAGGGTTCCGTACAATGCCAAGGTCAAATGTTTTTCCCTATTTTTCTTATAAATATTTTTACGGTGCTTTTTAAATTAATACAAAATATCACATTTGAAATCCTCACAGTAAGACGCGAGTTAACTACTACTAGCGCTGTCTAGCTCTTAGGCTAGCTAGTCTAGGTTTTAGCGAACTATTTCCCGTAAACCACTTTATTTTCGATTGATAGAATTCTTCTAGAATTTCCTGAAAACTACAAGCAATTAACTTTTTTTTACTGATGTTGAATTTTTATTTATAGACAAACAAATAGTATATACAATAATTAACAAGAATAAATAAAAATAGAACTAAAAGTGACTTACTCTAAACCAAAAAATCTATATTTACAAATATCACCCAAGTCGCTGCTATTGGGCAGGGTGCCCATAAGGCTGGCTGCGTTTCCTCGTTGTATGGAAATGCCAATACGTTGACCGAGGAAAGAGCCTATATATATAAATGAACTATATTTTGTATTTTTTTCAAAAGTTTAGGCTCAGTAATTATGAAGATCAGGGGGGGGAAGGTCAATATTCGTCTTCTTTCATAAATAAAATCAAAACTATTTATATTACTATAATAACAAAGATATATTTGAGATCCTCATAACGAGCCTTCAATTAATATAATGACACAAGGCTCGCAATAAAAAAACCCGGGCTGAGAACGTGTCGGATACGCCCAGGATAGATAAATATAAATAAATAGATAAATCCTTGCATACCTTATTTAAACATATTGTACTACTTGTATCTATTTTATTTATAACTTGGTCAATGGACCAGTAGGTATATAAAGTTAGGCTGTTGTTTACTCATAAACTACTAATAGTAATTCTCAAGCCAACTTTGTGATAACCTTTAACCTTTTCCTTGTTAATTTGATGTATTTAAGCCCATCACGATTTATCTCAAAAATTTCAAAGCAACCGCTAGCTTTTCGAGGAGAGGCGAAGGGAAGCTCGATTAAACATAAATCTGCACATTAAAGTCAAATATTTCGCAAAACCGCCGTGTTTACAACCCTGTAATGATTTTACAAGGCTTTTCCAATTATTCACACTGTAATGTTAGACGAGAAAAAAAAATAGAAATTTAAGACTGACAGGTGGCTACTTACTATTTTTTCAGTTGTTTAAGTCCATCTTTCTCCTATGGTTCAAAATTATAGTATCAAAATAATTATGAAAAGCGGCATGATTTTGTTATAGTTGAGAGTCATTAAAAAGTGAATCAGTCAACGGAAAATACTTAATTGCAATAAAAAATACATGGCAGTAAGAACTACTTTGTTGATTCTTTTTCCGATAGTATCGATGACGCTACAGTTAGCTAATTACATGGGAAATTCTACAATTACGTGTGTCTATTACCAACGGTTCTGGGATTGTACTGGACTCAGTGGATACTATGAAAGGTGAGGTCAAACCAAATAGCGGTTATAAAAAGATCACGATAAAAATGGGTAAGAGGGTGCAGACATCCACTCACCACGATGTTAGCACGAGTGACTACTAAAAGAACAGTCGCGAACAGGGATTGTTGATCCATTTACCGTGCCAAGCCTAGACCGTGCGGGTGGCCTCTATTTTAGTGTGTCATACTTCCTAGCGGTGACATGGTGTCGTATGGAATTAAAACTTAGATAAATCATAAAAAATTACGAAAAATTTACTAAATTGTACGCTAAATTAAAAAATTGTACAACACGTCTGACACCACCAGGAAGGATACTTCCTGGCGGGCGCTATCTATTTCATTATGTAGCAGTCGTTTTTTAAATTTCTTGTGGATCTGAAAAAATATACGAAAAATTTACTAAATTGTACGCTAATTAAAAAAAAATGTACTGCCCGTAGTTACGAGAAAACAGTGATCAATACGACAATACGAGTATATCACCGCCAGGAAGGATACTTTCTGGCGGGCGCTATCTATTCCACTTGTAGCAGTAGACTGTTAAAATTTCTTGTGAATCAGAATAAATGTACGAGACATGTACGAAATTGTACACTAATTAAAAAAAGAGTACTACACGTACTTAAACACACACACACACACACACACACACACACACACACACACACATACACACACACCTCCTACCCTTTGGCCTCATCTGCACTTAATTAACATCAGGTGAGACAATCACGGTCAGTTATATGTAAAAAATAAACTTACGGGAAAAGTGTACGTTCAGGTTCTAAAGCGTTTCTTTTTACTACGTGTTTCTACTCTTTTTTTTTAAATAGGGTACCATTAAGTCCATTTTTCGTACATTTTTTCTGATTCACAAGACATTTTAAAACACGACTGCATATGAAACTACATAATGAAATAGATAGCGCCCGCCAGGAAGTATCCTTTCTGGCGGTGACAGATTGATCACGTCACCATGTCACTGCTAGGAAGTATGACATATTTTAGTTCTTTTTAGGGTTCCGTAGTCAACTAGGAATCCTTATAGTTCCGCCATGTCTGTCCGAATCTCTGTCTGTCCGCGGGTAAGCTCAGAGACCATTAGTACTAAAATTGTAATTTGGCATGAATATACATATCAGTCACGCCAACAAAGTGGTACAATAAAAAAAGTAAAAAAATTTTTAGGGTACAGTCACCAGCATTAATATCTGTCGCAGTGGAGCGTGCAAAAATATCTGACACGTCCTTCTGGCCCAAGAAATAGAGTCGTATCAGATATTTATGCACGCTTGTTGTGTCAGATATTGGTGCTGGTGACTGTACCTCTCATAAACTTAAAGTGGGAGTGATTTTTTTTTCTCGACTAACCCTATGGTGTGGGGTACCGTTGGATAGGTCTTTTAAAACCATTGGGGGGTTGCTCAGACAATTTTTCCATTCTGTGATCTGTTTATATATTCAACTTTAAATTGCAAATTTTCATTAAAATTGAGCACCCACCCCCCCTCTAAAATCTAAACTGTTGGGTAGAATAATTTAAAAATAATCAGAATGGTAGTAAATTATCAAATTTATAAGCAAAAATTATAGCGGCTACGATTGCTTGAGAATTATTAGTAATTTAAGAGTAAAAATCAGCCTAAGGTATTAAATATACCTAAACTTGGAAGATTCCGTACACAATACGAAATCCTAAGAAAAATATTACCTATTAGATTTTTTCGTAATGGCTACGGAACCCTATCCTGAGCATGTCCGATACGCTCTTGGCCGGTTTTATCGACGGTAACGGCATTGTTACATTTTTTATAGCTATGTGTAGATCGGAACATGCGCTAATGTTTTGAGCAGGAATAGTAATCCATAAGTATTCTGACGGGGAATTATCCCATTCTGGTCGGGCATAGGCGTTTTAAGTACGTTTAGCAAGCACGGCAACGTTGCCGCCAGTTTTTTTTGCCAGTTAATGTAAAATCTCGATCCATGCGGAAAACATTGTAACGATCATCGCAGAATTCAGAGTCAAAGATGCCGTGACAAAGCCAAGATTCAGTAAGTGCAATGACGTCAAACTCACTATTTAGTATATTGTTAAGTAATGTGTGGCATTTTGTACGTATTCCCCGCAAGTTCTGATAATAAATCTGCAAGTCTAAGAATGCTATAATACTGACTCAAAAATCCAAATACCAGGAGTGTAGAGTAAATAAGATATTGAATGTGTGACATCCATAAGTGTTGATTTTAGATAATGCTGGCAAAGGTGAGAGTAAAAACTTATATTTGCTAGCAGTCTATGTACTCGATATTTAGTTACTTTAATTTTACCGGGTACAAAGTACGAGTAGGCCGGATGTATAAATTGGATCGCAATTATACTTTTTAATGAGTATAAATATGAAAACAAATAGTAGATGTCCATAAAAATTTACGATAACCAAGACGAGGGTAAACTTTGCGAAAAAAAATAGATAAGTAGAAATTAAAGAGTACGTGCGAAATCAGACCCAACCTTGCTAGGAATAAAAGTGTCCAAATCCCTTGACCATAAGCGATGCAGGTTTAAGAGAAGTCTCTTCGTTTCATTCTCCATACACACGTAGTCCCGGTCTCATTTGAAAACTAGGCAACAGAAATAGATGAAATTTTGTAAGAATAGACTAGACGTAATTATCTATGCCTGTGGTTTTCAGATTTCCATATAAATGTGTAATATCAGGATTACAGGAGCTCAAAAGTCGACAAAAAAAGATGTCAACTTTCACGAGAATTACAGACTAATATAGCATTTATACAAAATTAAAAAAAAAAACAGGCATAGAAAATATAATGAATATCTTGATTGTAAAATATCACATTGATTTCTGTGCTATACTTTTCGTATAATATGAGGACCACGAAACCCAAAATTCAACCGCCCAAATCTTGAAAAGCCTACAGCTATCTCGATATAAATTATGGACGTAGTTGCGGAAGGCATGGGGGGAAAGCTTCGAGCGCTTATGTCACGAGCGATAGACAGCAATATCCCAAACGAATACCTAACGCAGAGCGGCCGGCAGGGAAACTACTTCTCTTAATAAAATCGCAAACCGGTAATAGGTTACTTCGTCCGCTCACGGATGATATGAATAATATATCGTTAGGTGCAGTATTAATTTGCTATGAATTAATAACAACAGAAAAAAACCTGCATGCATTATTGTGGATTTCTAACAACACACGCTTATTAAATATGATTATAGAATATTGGCAGTATGAACTTATCTTTGTAATAAGTACTTGATTCAGATAATTGTGAAGTTATATAGTTACAAAAATATGTATACACGACTTTATGCACTGAACATTAAGGCCGTGTATACATATTTTAGCAACTTTGGCCGTGTCAATATCTTTGCCCTTGACTGTACCATATGCATTACGAGGAGCATGAATTGCTTAGCAACTGTGTCAAAGTAATTAAAATTCAATCCGTGAAATACTTGTTATTGAGTATTAACTCTGATGGTCAACTGTGGTCTTCATAATCAGTTCCACTTCACCAAATGATGATTTTAAAGAGATTGATTGAAGTGATTTTTAATATATCCCATTTAATCTGTCATCTCCGAGGATAACATAACAATTTGTGCCTCTGGGAGAGGACAGGTTAATATAGGTGTCCCTACAATATATAAAGTATTCCCTCGATTTGCTTAAGATCCAATCATCAGATCCTGATTTACTGCTTATGGGACCTAATTGAAGACATTCCTTGACGGACGCAAAAAAAAATTCAAATCGGTTCATAAATGACGGAGTTCTGAGTTAACAAACATTAAAAAAAAAACACAACCGAATTGATAACCTCCTTTTTTGAAGTCGGTTAAAAATATTCATAGATTCATAAACGTAATCGATAAAGAAATCTAAGCTAAGATACAGGTGCACAGATTTTATGGTATTAACGAATCTTTTTCAAGTATTCTTCCGTGCGTATGTTGATTCCTTTGGCCTCGTGATTTTTGCGGACATCAATTTGACAGTTTTTTGTCCAAATATTCATACTGCTTTGACGAGGTTTTAGCCCGGGCATTTTTAAGAAGAGCTTTGTTTTAAACACCGTCAAATACAGAGGTTGGGGTCTCCTGGCAATGTTAATGTTTAGAGTTGTAATTCTTTGCGATGTTCGTGTTTCCATACAAATTGAGATTTTAACGCGAAAGCGATCGAGACGTATTTTGTAACCGAAAACTTACACTAAGGGCACGGGTGACGACGCCGCACCGTGGACATGTGGCGGCGAGCTCGATGAATACCAGCCAGGATGTTATCTTTCAAAATGCGTTTTTTGAGTTTAATCACGACGGCCCGCGGGCAACCCACCACCGTCTGTCGTAGTTGAACTCTGTTGGCGTGATCTATATCGTCAATATTTAAGTTAACGCCACTGTGTTTAGCGATGGCTATCATTATTTCGGGTAAATTCTCTCCCTTAAGTTCGGGTAATCCCGTGAATTCTAAATTGTGCATCCTTTCACGCTGTTGCAATTCGTTCAGTTGAAACTAAAGATCAAGTAAGTTCTTTTTTAGGGTTCCGGAGCCAAAATGGCAAAAACGAAACCCTTATAGTTTCGCCATGTCTGTCTGTCCGTCCGTCCGCGGCTTTGCTCAGGGACTATGAATGCTAGAAAGCTGTAATTTTGCACGGATATATATGTAAACTTTGCCGACAAAATGGTACAATAAAAAACAAAAAAAATTTTTTTAGGGTCCCATAGACGTAAAGTGAGGGTAATTTTTTTTTCGCGTCCAACCCTATAGTGTGGGGTATCGTTGGATAGGTCTTTTAAAACCATTAGGGTTTTCTGCGACGATATTGCGATTCAGCAATTGGTTTGCGAAATATTCAACTTTAAAGTGCAAATTTTCATTAAAATCGAGCGTCCCCCCCTCTAAAATCTAAACCAGTAAGTGGAAAAATTTGAAAAAATTCAGGATGGTAAATACTTATATCAAAATTTCAAGGAAAACTATAACGGTTCAGTTTGCTTGAGAATTATTAGTAGTTTAAGAGTAAATAGCAGCCTAAGGTATAAAATATACCTAAACTATGTAAGATTCCGTATAAAATACGAAATCCTTAGAAAAATATTACTTAATTTTTTCGCAATGGCTACGGAACCCTATTTCGGGCGTGTCCGACACGCTCTTGGCCGGTTTTGTAATTCCAGAAACTGTTTCATAATCCTTTTGACTTATTGTATTTTTCGACGATTTCTAACCTTTTATCAAATTTATCTTGACGGTCGGAGGCGAAATCCATTCCGACATTCACTTCGGCAAAAGCAACGGTAAATTCTTCTTGCTTAATTCATTGCTGCTATTATAGTTTATTTTTGACGTCTATGTACTCGGATCGTAAAGAATTGTCATCCGCTCTTATGTCCGACGTGATGGAGGATAAATTGCTCAGGATAGACATACCTAATGTCATTGTATTTTATGTCTTTTCTGATTTCGGCAATTGATGAGTCTATAGCGATCCTGAAGTCTGCGAGGGTCTGCTGTATCTGTTTTGTAAACACATCAAGTGCCTTAGTGACGGTATCTTCTTCAGGCTTTTTACGCTTGCGCACGTTCACAAAGGCATATCGGCATCACCACTTTAAATTGACACATCTGGCTGAGAAGAGTATGCATTTTTGGGTGAGCGAATCATGTTACACGTTGCTCAGCGATGTGTTCGCGTTCTGAAGTAGATAGGGATTGCTAGTCGTTTGCTCATTGCAATGGCGGGTGCAGACGCAATCTTAAACTCACTGTCGAGCACAGGTCTAATTGCCCTTGTTTTAATATTCATTTAAATAATATTTTAAAGCGGCAAGTGTTGTTTACGCGTCCGACTCAGCCACTTTAAAGTTGAATATTTCACAAACAGATCACTGAATAGAAAAAACAACCCCGTAATGGTTTTAAAAGACCTATCCAACGATACCCCACATTATAAGGTTAGTCGAGAAAAAAAATCACCCTCGCTACGTCTATGGGAGGTACCCTAATTGTTTTTATTTTACCACTGTCGGCGTGACTGATAATTATTCATGCCAAATTACAGCTTTCTAGTACTAACAGTCTCAGAGCTTAGCCGCGGACAGACAGACAGACACGGACAGACATAGCGAAACTATAAGGGTTCCTAGTTAACTATGAAACCCTAAAAATGCGGAATTTCAAAAACATCAACTGGCAAGGTTTAAAATGGCATTAAGTTAAGTAAACAAAATAATTAACATTACTTTGTTTAGGTACTTAACTACTAGAGTTAGCATTAGCAAACATCGTTCAAAGGTTAACTGGAAGCTTTGAGTATTTATCTAGAATGGAGCAGCCTTGAAGCGCATCTTCCCTCTGTCAAAGGTATACCCGCCGGGTATACTCGTTTAATAAAACTGTTTCGCTTGCCTCGAAACCATACTTGTCAGAGAACAGAGCTCCGACAAAAATAACTGGATGCAGTGTTTTTGGGCTTAATGAAAGGTCTGACACGTCGAGTCTACTAAAATAAAACTTTTCATCGGAAAGTATTTCCTACGTAATTATTGGTGTATTAACAGTAAAAATACGATAAGTTTATAATAATATTATTGATGGCCAGTGTGGCCAAGTTTTTAAAAACGTAGCCAATTTGGCAATTTTAAGATTTTTATGTACCAAGTGTAGATTAATTACATTTTTGATTGCTATTATGAATTATACATTTATCACATTATTTGATTGACATCGTCAAGGCCAGACGCCGACTGAATTTTTTTCGTCGTTCGAGTGCTTTTTATGGAATTTATTGAACGAACGATTTTAGTTTATATGTTGGAGTATAGCCATAAGATATAGTTCTATATGACGACAACACTTCTACACGCCACTTCTTTTCCGCCGACGGCATCGTGGATCGAGCATTGTGCAAAATAGTGCAAAATAGTGTTTTTAAAATATAAAGCTATGCCCAGTGAACGAAAACTTATTAAAATATTAAAAAATGTGCGGCGTCCCTCGAGAAGGGTCACAATCGCCATCGGCGTCGGCGCAGACGCAGTCGGAGCCGGAGCCGGAGCCGGCCACGCGGCGGCAGATCCGGAGTCGTAGCCACGTGCGACGTGAGCCCTCGCCGCCACCGGAGTCGCCTCCCCGGATTGAGACAGAACAGAAAGAAGACGAGAGTGACAAAGTAGAAGGTGAGTTCGCGCAAATTTTTTTGACTTTCAGACTAACCTAAAAAAGTTCATCAACAGACGCCCGCGATAACGTTAAGCTTGAGTAACATTGTGTGTTTGCATTGTACAAATTCTTCTCCATGGTTGCTCATCGAGTGCGAGAACTGCGAGATACTCAAGGTATCAATCAAGGTCTCTGTTATACTGGATGGCGTAATTCTCTGAAACGCGGCCATTGACAGATGCTAACACTTCGATGTAGCAAATGGCTCGCATGCTAACGCACTCACTGTGTTTGGTTTTTCCTCACAATTACTGAATACGAAATGCTACACTGTTATTTCTATGATACAATAACATAAGCCTGACTTGACACACTATGCTTTCAACCTCTGTGCACAACCATTGAGTACGCGATACTCCTGCTATCATTTCTATGTGGCAAAATGGTTTGAGATGCTTCGGGATGCTTAAGGCAGAATCTCTTCTAAGCAGCCATTGAGTACGAGATACTCACGCTATCATTTCTATGTGGCAAAATGGTTTGACATGCTTCAGCATGTCTAATGCTGAACCCCTTCTAGCAGCCATTGAGTACGAGATACTCGCGCTATCATTTCTATGTGGCAAAATGGCCTGCAAGCTTGTGCTTAAGGTGTCTTCTTCCTGTGCTTTCCAGATGCGGTAATGGTTAACCCATTCAGTGAAGCCCTCGGGGACGACTACATAGAAACAACCAAGTATGACAAAAGCATTCACGAGGATATATCCCGCAGATGGACACACATAATAGTCAATGGATTGTCAAAGGAACAAAGAGATAACATTACAAAGAAATACAAGATTCCAGGAAACTGCACAATATTGGAAGCACCGGCAATCAACATTGAAATAAAAAATGTACTTGGTGACAGCTCTAAACTAAGGGACAAGAGTATCGAGATAGGCCAAGCTCAGTTGGCCTGGCAACTGGTATTATTGGAAAGGCAATGACACAGCTTATGGAAAATGAAGAACTAAACAAAACACACCTCATAAGCTTGCTCAGTGACGCTTCCAAATTACTAAATGACCTAAATTTTCATCAAACTAAAACTAGGAAAAAGTTAATAATTCCTTCTTTGGATAAAAACTTTATTCAAACAATTGAAAAGTCAAATAGAAATGCTTTTTTGTTTGGTGATGACCTGTCAGAAACCATAAAGACAGCAAAAACACTGCAGCAGTCAATGGCCCACATAAAGAAGACTGTCACTCCGAGCACAAAAACTACAAAGTCGGGAAACCGCAATGGTCCGCCACTTCGGCCGAAGGGCAAGGGGATGACGCGTGGCGGACCGAAGACACAGGAGTTCCAGTCTACCCAGTCGTTCCATCCAGTCAACCAGCAGAAACGATATTCTTCGAACCAGAACCAGCGCCGCCCAGCGAAGCCAGCACAGAGGCCCCGCAGTGCAGCATACCGGCGCTAACTAACCAGGTACATGCTGGAAATATAACAAACTATTTAAAATGTTGGGAAGCCTTAACCGCTGACCCTGTAATTCTACAGTGGGTACGGGGGTATCGCATACCATTTGAAACGGAGCCATTCCAAACATCATTACCTGTTAATAATTTACCAGCAAATGAAACAACAGCAATGACTGAGTCTATCCATAACCTACTTGCACTTGGTGCTGTTAGTCCTTGTGAACATACTGAAGGCGAATTTTTGTCCAAAATATTTTTAAGACCTAAACCTAATGGAAAATTTAGATTTATTCTGAACCTGAAACCACTTAATAAGTTTATTTCTCCTAAACATTTTAAAATGGAGGACATAAGAACTGCCATCAAATTGATTTATGAAAATTATTACATGTGCTCCATTGATTTAAAGGAATCATATTTTCTTGTCTCGGTACACAAATCCCACAGAAAATACCTCAGATTTGAACACTTGGGACAATTATATGAATTCACTTGCATACTTAAACCAGTAGTAGGTTACCTAAGAAACCTAGGTCACATGTCTACCATTTACTTGGATGACTATTTATGTATTGGGCAATCATCAACTGCATGTATATCCAACATGAACGCCACGATACAACTCTTTCAATGCCTAGGCTTAATAATTAACTATGAGAAAAGCAATTTAACCCCAAGTATGAAGTGTCCATTTCTTGGATTTGTTATTAACTCTAAGGACATGTGCTTAGAACTACCTAGTGATAAAAAAACACGCATAATAGCGTTAGTTAGAGAACACTTGCAATTGAAAAAACTTAAAATAAGACAATTTGCAAAACTTTTAGGAACACTGATTTCGGCATGCCCCGCTGTCCCTTATGGATTAATGCATACTAAACAAATGGAACGTAGTAAATACCTAGCCCTTCTGCAGGGACAAGATGATTATGACACTATAATGACACCTTCTAATGATATATTACCTGATTTACAGTGGTGGCTAGATAATATCCCTCATGCTAAAAGGAAACTGTCAGAAAATAAATTTAGTATGGAAATATACTCAGACTCTAGCCTTACAGGGTGGGGATCATACTGCAATGGCGAGCGTACTGGAGGTCTGTGGTCAGATAATGAACAAAAACTTCACATTAACTTATTAGAACTCACTGCAGCGTATTTTGCTTTAAAATGCTTCGCTGACAAAACTAAAAATACTAGAGTACTGCTCAGGATTGACAATACTACCGCCATTGCATGTATTAATAAAATGGGAAGCGTGCAATACCCCCACCTTAACACAGTTGCCAGGAAAATCTGGCTGTGGTGCCAAAAACGCAACATACATGTTTATGCAGCTTACATCAAGTCTAAAGACAATGTTATTGCTGACCAGGAGTCTAGAAACACTAACATAGACACAGAGTGGGAACTGTCAATTGATGCCTACAAATCAATATGTGACACATTTGGGAAACAAGACATTGATCTGTTTGCCAGTAGAATCAATGCTAAATGTACAACATATGTATCATGGAAGAGAGACCCATATGCATTTAACATTGACGCTTTTACGCTTGACTGGTCGGAACATTACTTCTATGCATTTCCTCCATTTGCGATACTATCCCGATGTTTCCACAAAATTAAACAAGACAAAGCAAAAGGCGTTGTGGTGTTCCCAGTATGGACCTCTCAGCCGTGGTACCCTTTAGCTAAAACACTAATGATATCAAAACAAATTACACTAAAACCTAGTAAAAAATTGTTACTATCACCTTTCAGAACTCCACACCCGCTGAGCTCATCGCTTTCCCTGGCAGCCGCAATCTTCTGCGGCAAGCATTCCGACTCAGAAATTTGCCAGAAGGATCATTAGACATAACTATAGCCTCTCTAGCGGCAAGTACACTTAAACAATATAACACTACATATACTAAATGGTGGGCCTTTTGCAGACAGTACAAACTAGACGTGTACAAAGCATCAATACCTCAAATTCTACAATTCTTAACATACAGATTTGAGGAAAACGCCAGCTATAGCACTCTTAATACGGACAGGTCGGCACTAGCATTATTAATGGAAGGTAGTATAGGCACGGATGATAGGATCGCAAGATTTATTAAGGGAGTGTACAGACTACGACCACCAATCCCAAAATATGTGAGTATGTGGGACCCTTCAAGAGTGCTGCGCTTATTAACAAACTGGCCAGAAAATAGTTTTTTAAGCTTGGAAAAAGTCACCAAAAAACTGTCGATTCTTTTAGCTTTAGCTTCAGCTCAGCGGGTTCAAACATTGTCTGCCATAAAAATTAATAATATTAACGAATATGAGTCAAAAATTTTAATCAATATCACAGATGTAATAAAACCTCAGTTAGTACTAAATCTCAACCCACCATTAACCTGCCATTTTTTGAAAGTAACCCTCAAATTTGTCCAGCCAGAGCTCTTAAAGCATATTTAAATAAAACAAAATTAATAAGAAATAATGAACCTTACCTTTGGATTACATTTAAAAAACCCCACAGAAGAGCATCAAGTCAAAGCATCAGTCGATGGATAAAATGTGTTATGTCAGAGAGTGGAATTGACACCTCCACATTCAGCTCACATAGCACAAGACATGCTGCTTCTTCAATCGCAAAAAAGCGCGGTGTTCAGTGGGACATTATTAGGAAAGCGGCTGGATGGACAAAAAATTCAAATACATTCGCAAAATTTTATGATGTACCAATTATTGACGATAGCTCATCACAAGGGAGCTTTGCTATGGCAGTACTAGGAAATAATTAAAGACATTTTAAAAATTAGCCTTACAACATGATGATTGTGATTTATAATTATTATTATTATTGTTTGTAGTTAACTAATTGTACTACAAAGCTAAATAAAGTTGATGATTGTAACAGATGTTTCTTTCAGAATACTTCGATACATCATCATTTACCTGCTCATCATTGCTGACAACTCTGAACATCTACACTGTTTAATTCAATTATATTTCAGATTACCATGAAATAAAATTAAGAATTAAACGAGCTTACCTGTAAGCGAAGTCTGATTCTAATTTTTTGAATGGTAATCTGAAATATAATTACCCACCCAGCCCTAGATTAAACCCATGAAGCAATGATGAGGTACATTCACAAGACATCAACTATTTAGATAGAACAATGGCTTGTGAATCTTCGAAAAGCCATAATGTGCTTTACTGACTGAGTAAACTACATTTTGGCTTTCTCTCTCTAAAATAAGTGACGTGTCTAGTGTTGTCACATAAAGAACAAATATCTTTAGACGTTTTTTCTTTTCTAAACTTCCGCGATGCCAACGAGTTAGGGAAAAGGTACTACACTGTTTAATTCAATTATATTTCAGATTACCATTCAAAAAATTAGAATCAGACTTCGCTTACAGGTAAGCTCGTTTAATTCTTAATTTGATTGACATCGTCAAGGCCAGACGCAGACTGCACTTTTTTTCGCCTCGTTCGAGTGCTGTTGAGTTATGGAATTTATTGAACGAACGATTTTATTTACATGTTGGAGTATAGCCATAGAGTATAGTGCTATATGACGCAAGTAACACTTCTAACAGCCACAAGTGTTGCTTCGCCAGTGTCTCGGTATAGAGCAGTGACACTGGAGCGAGCTTGAGACAGACGCATACCAAGAAATTATCCTTACGTCTAGTAGTATCGCTCGCTCCAGTGTTTCACTGCTCTATACCGAGATTCTGCCGAAGTAATACTTGTGGTTATTATGGTGTTACTTGCGTTATGTAGCATCATGGTCCAGGCCGACATATGTTTTGTGTTATTACAGTACCTACTTATTTAAGCTATTAAATATTTGTTATCTCTCCCTATACCTAATCTAGTTTGATGTGAAAGTGGCTATTAATCGCTATTTTAATTGTTATTTTTATTTTACTAGACATGAAGGTCCGTTTTCTTTATTATTCGTTATTAAATAAATTGTCTTTTACGTATTATTTTTTATTACGATTTAATTAACATTATTTTATTTAATTGCTATCTCAATTATCTCATCAACCACTAGTAATATTGGCCATTTTTACCAATTTGATTAATGGCCACACCGATTGTCTGCGATAAATTCTAGACACATATTTCCACTATCGATAAACTATTGAGTGAATGAATAAGTGAATGATTTATTATATCATGGTTTCGCATTTTAAAGATTATTATAATAAACCGGAGTTGTATTGGTATTTTCTCAAAAATGTCCGTAAAGTTGACATTATTCATTACATATCAGAAGGTGAAGTGCATAGTTTATGGTCAGCGAAAAATTAAAAAGTTAAAACGATTGCAGGCGCGCTAGCTCAACAATAATGAATTAGCGCGCCTGCAATCAGTCACATTTTTTTTTTAAAGTTAAAAGGCCATGGAAATGTTAGCACAAGTCGTATACAGCCAAGTCTAATAATGGCCGGTATCAGATATTTTGTTGGAACTCCGGACTTTTTCTATTAGGTCTGAAATAGCTTGTGGTGTTTTCGGTGGAAAAATATACCTGCAAATGCTGCTGCTTAATGAAAAAGGCGGGAAAGCATAAGAAAAACATTGGAATAAAATTAAATTTTATAATAGGTATATTTTGAGAAAAAGTTTATTCTATTTCAGAATTATTCTACATTTTTGAGAAAAGCTTTATATTAGTCTCGGCTGGAATAGCAATTGCTGGCTTCGTATTAGTTAAACGGACTCGCAAGCTCGTCCGTTTAATACTCATACTCAGCCAGCAATTGCCTACTTCCAGGCCACGACAATAATCTACTATTACTTGTTATAGGTTTCCAAAATACCTCTATCAGAAAATATACGGATGAGGTAATCCTGTTTTTATAGCGGCAACATTTCTTATTGTTATTTTACTAATTATGTGTTATTGCTGTTATAAATAAATTATTTTCTTTCTTTCTTTCTTTCTTTCTGTACCTTTCTGGAGTCAATCGTTGTTGTTGCCATTATAATTCCCATGCATTCCGCCTTAAAGACGGTATTATGAGCTTCCAGCTCTCGCCAGCTTATGGACGTTGTTTTGTTTTGTTTTCAAGTAAACATTTATTAAACCCCTTTATAAATGTTGTTTTATTACTTTTATCTAATATTTACAAGATCATATAACGAGATAACTAGACAATGTGATTATTTGTTACCTGTTGTATTACTTTGGATACCTATGCTATACGAATAATGAACATAACTATCCAAAGATATCATGTACCTATGTATAAAATGTTGTTATCTATAAAGCTTTGATAAAGCCTAGAATCAGTTTTCATTAGAAAAACTCTAAACACTTAGAAAACCTCAATATATCAATCTATTAAAAATTTATAGGATTAATGAATGACTGAATGTATGAACGATTGAATGCTCGACATTCTTATCGATATGGCCCAGCTATAACTAATTTTACTTGTTGTCTATGTGTGACGTACAAATGCAAGTTACTGTTGTGTTTTATGAACTCGGTTTGTATGTGTGTGTAAAAACACTGTGCTCTTTTCATTAGTTGTAAAATTGCATATGTGGGAGTGCATCACCCCCCCCCCCGCGAGTTTTGACTGAAAAAATGATTAGCAACCGGTCAGCGATACCTGTCCGTTCTAGATAAATACTCAAAGACTGGAAGATAGCCCCTTATAAGATAAGTTTACCTTTATATATAATTGTTCCTCATTGTCACCTTTATGTTTCTTCCTAAAGAGTTATACATGCATAGATCTAAAGTGCGGCGTCATTTAAGCACCACGTAGAAGGATCCACGTCATGGCAGTTAATTTCCACTGCGCATGAACACTGCCCGGGGAAATGCTTGAATATGCTCGTAAATAACTTGTGACTGCATAAAAATATTGTTATTCTATATAAGGTACTTAGAGACAAAATGTAGCTTCAATTTAATAAATAATTGCTTTAATTTTTACGAATCGGTTAATTAGCTTCAGTAATACGAAAATAAATAGCGTATAAACAAAGTTAGCCTTTTTATAAGGATTCTGTGCCCGAAGGCTCCAAATGGAGCTCTACTGCTTCACGTTTCCGTCCGTCTGTACGTCTGTCACATACAGGACGGACGGGCGGACGGACGGACCATAAGTGATCTTATAAGGGTCCGTTTTCCTTTTGAGATACGGAACCCTAAAAATTTACCTACGTATTCCACCAAGTGGGTTACCTAAGTAGGTGTATTGTTGTTTGTAAACGTATTGAAATAAGTACAAGGTATACAAAGCTACCAAAGTCAGTTTAATTTTTTTTTAAATCTTGTACCAAAAACTTCTTTAACTTCTCATTGATCTATAAAATTAAAACTTCGTAACAATATTTTATTAACATATAGAGTATATTTTACAAATAGCTACCAATGTTATTGATAAACCAGAATATTTTTC
>NC_133483.1:10468436-10496499 GCF_025370935.1 Choristoneura fumiferana | reverse complement strand
TTATCGACGGGGAAGAAGTAAATTCTCCTATCTCACACAGGCCTAACTTTACAGGAGAAGGAAAAAACTGAATATCTTTTTGTTTATAATTTTACCTTGATCTGATGTTCTGAGGGTTTGTTTGTTATCTAAGTAGTTGTTTTTTTAACTAATTATTATTTAGTAGTGCTACAGGATTTAAAGTAAGTGCAAGTTAGAAGGTATTGTTCCTTGTGTTGTGTCGAGTATTTTGAAGTTAGACGATTTTCCACTAGTAAAGATTCTTCAAATTCCTAATATTAGTATAATTTCTCTGTGTAAACAATGTTCTACAGCATCAAAAACCTTATCTATTTAGAATAATATCAATAAGTACTTTATAATAATAAATTAAGCATGATTTTGTAAGATAGGAGGTATTGCTTATTACGAATCCAAATTGAGTTCAAGTTAGAAGATATTTCAATGGAATAGGGAAGAATTAGAAAGTGAATATCTTAGCTGAAAATTTACAGAGCATACAACATAATATTAAATATCGTTTTGTAAATAAAAAATATATCAATAAGACGCCAACACCGTAATAATATCTTTATTGAAGATATAAACTTTAAACAAAATTACGATTTTATTATTCTGTTAATAGTCGATAGACTAACGTTTAGGATACTTGGGTCCTGTGTCATCATCATTAAAAAATCTTCTCTTTACTGCTTCCGATGGTTTTCCTAGCAAAAATTAAGTAAACCCAGAGTTATAGTTATTAGTAGGTAAATTAACAAATAACAAATATGCGTGCCTTTAATACTGCACGTATTAAGGAATCAATTGAGCGGAACCAGGGCTCTAGTGTTCGCAAAGAATTCGTCTATTGGGAAAAGCCAAATGACTAAGTTGAAGATCGACGATGGCAGTATCATCTCATCGAAACCGGAGTTGTTGAGAGAGCTCGAAAGGTTTTACGAACAGTTATATGCCTCGACACAGAAGCCGTTGTAGGTGCAGCTCAAGATACCAGAGCTAAACTAATCCGTCATTACACTGAAGACATCCCATCAGCCAGTACGAGATTAGAGTGGCTCTCAAACAACTTAAAACAACAAGGCTCCGGGGATGACGGAATCACGACAGAACTTCTGAGAGCGGGTGGTAAACCGGTACTTGTAGTCCTCCAGAGGTTATTTAATTCCGTCATACTCGAGGGTCACGCCGGATGCATGGCACAGGAGTGTGGTGGTGCTCTTCTTCAAAAAGGCGACAATACCTTATTGAAGAACTATAGAAATTAAAAAAAAAACAGGCATAGAAAATATAATGAATATCTTGATTGTAAAATATCACATTGATTTCTGTGCTATACTTTTCGTATAATATGAGGACCACGAAACCCAAAATTCAACCGCCCAAATCTTGAAAAGCCTACAGCTATCTCGATATAAATTATGGACGTAGTTGCGGAAGGCATGGGGGAAAGCTTCGAGCGCTTATGTCACGAGCGATAGACAGCAATATCCCAAACGAATACCTAACGCAGAGCGGCCGGCAGGGAAACTACTTCTCTTAATAAAATCGCAAACCGGTAATAGGTTACTTCGTCCGCTCACGGATGATATGAATAATATATCGTTAGGTGCAGTATTAATTTGCTATGAATTAATAACAACAGAAAAACCTGCATGCATTATTGTGGATTTCTAACAACACACGCTTATTAAATATGATTATAGATATTGGCAGTATAACTTATCTTTGTAATAAGTACTTGATTCAGATAATTGTGAAGTTATATAGTTACAAAAATATGTATACACGACTTTATGCACTGAACATTAAGGCCGTGTATACATATTTTAGCAACTTGGGCCGTGTCAATATCTTTGCCCTTGACTGTACCATATGCATTACGAGGAGCATGAATTGCTTAGCAACTGTGTCAAAGTAATTAAAATTCAATCCGTGAAATACTTGTTATTGAGTATTAACTCTGATGGTCAACTGTGGTCTTCATAATCAGTTCCACTTCACCAAATGATGATTTAAAGAATTGATTGAAGTGATTTTTAATATATCCCATTTAATCTGTCATCTCCGAGGAT
This sequence comes from Choristoneura fumiferana, assembly GCF_025370935.1. NCBI lineage: Eukaryota > Metazoa > Arthropoda > Insecta > Lepidoptera > Tortricidae > Choristoneura > Choristoneura fumiferana. Next base: position 10,494,424 of record NC_133483.1, on the reverse strand, counting down.
AACATAACAATTTGTGCCTCTGGGAGAGGACAGGTTAATATAGGTGTCCCTACAATATATAAAGTATTCCCTCGATTTGCTTAAGATCCATCATCAGATCCTGATTTACTGCTTATGGACCTAATTGAAGACATTCCTTGACGGACGCAAAAAAAAATTCAAATCGGTTCATAAATGACGGAGTTCTGAGTTAACAAACATTAAAAAAAAAACACAACCGAATTGATAACCTCCTTTTTTGAAGTCGGTTAAAAATATTCATAGATTCATAAACGTAAACGATAAAGAAATCTAAGCTAAAATACAAGTGCAAAGATTTTATGGTATTAACGAATCTTTTTTAAGTCTTCTTCCGTGCGTATGTTGATTCCTTTGGCCTCGTGATTTTTGCGGACATAAATTTGACAGTTTTTTGTCCAAATATATTCATACTGCTTTGACGAGGCTGCGGCCCGGGCATTTTTAAGAAGAGCTTTGTTAAATACCGTCAAATGGTCGTTCACATACAGAGGTTGGGGGTCTCCTGGCATTTTAATGTTCAGAGTTGTAATTTTTGCGAGTTCGTGTTCCATACAATTGAGATTTTAACGCGAAAGCGATCGAGACGTATTTTGTAACCGAAAACTTACACTAAGGGCACGGGGGACGACGCCGCACCGTGGACATGTGGCGGCGAGCTCGATGAATACCAGCCAATTTATCTTTCAAATGCGTTTTTTGAGTTTAATCACGACGGCCCGCGGGCAACCCACCACCGTCTGTCGTGGTTGAACTCTGTTGGCGTGATCTATATCATCAATATTTAAGTTAACGCCACTGTATTTAGCGATGGCTATCATTATTTCGGGTAAAATCTCTCCCTTAAGTTCTGGTAATCCAGTGATTTCTAAATTGAGCATCCTTTCACGCTGTTGAAATTCGTTCAGTTGAAACTAAAGATCAATTAAGTTCTTTTTTAGGGTTCCGGAGCCAAATTGGCAAAAACGAAACCCTTATAGTTTCGCCATGTCTGTCTGTCCGTCCGTCCGCGGCTTTGCTCAGGGACTATGAATGCTAGAAAGCTGTAATTTTGCACGGATATATATGTAAACTTTGCCGACAAAATGGTACAATAAAAAACAAAAAAAATTTTTTTAGGGTCCCATAGACGTAAAGTGAGGGTAATTTTTTTTTCGCGTCCAACCCTATAGTGTGGGGTATCGTTGGATAGGTCTTTTAAAACCATTAGGGTTTTCTGCGACGATATTGCGATTCAGCAATTGGTTTGCGAAATATTCAACTTTAAAGTGCAAATTTTCATTAAAATCGAGCGTCCCCCCCTCTAAAATCTAAACCAGTAAGTGGAAAAATTTGAAAAAATTCAGGATGGTAAATACTTATATCAAAATTTCAAGGAAAACTATAACGGTTCAGTTTGCTTGAGAATTATTAGTAGTTTAAGAGTAAATAGCAGCCTAAGGTATAAAATATACCTAAACTATGTAAGATTCCGTATAAAATACGAAATCCTTAGAAAAATATTACTTAATTTTTTCGCAATGGCTACGGAACCCTATTTCGGGCGTGTCCGACACGCTCTTGGCCGGTTTTGTAATTCCAGAAACTGTTTCATAATCCTTTTGACTTATTGTATTTTTCGACGATTTCTAACCTTTTATCAAATTTATCTTGACGGTCGGAGGCGAAATCCATTCCGACATTCACTTCGGCAAAAGCAACGGTAAATTCTTCTTGCTTAATTCATTGCTGCTATTATAGTTTATTTTTGACGTCTATGTACTCGGATCGTAAAGAATTGTCATCCGCTCTTATGTCCGACGTGATGGAGGATAAATTGCTCAGGATAGACATACCTAATGTCATTGTATTTTATGTCTTTTCTGATTTCGGCAATTGATGAGTCTATAGCGATCCTGAAGTCTGCGAGGGTCTGCTGTATCTGTTTTGTAAACACATCAAGTGCCTTAGTGACGGTATCTTCTTCAGGCTTTTTACGCTTGCGCACGTTCACAAAGGCATATCGGCATCACCACTTTAAATTGACAAATCTGGCTGAGAAGAGTATGCATTTTTGGGTGAGCGAATCATGTTACACGTTGCTCAGCGATGTGTTCGCGTTCTCAAGTAGATAGGGATTGCTAGTCGTTTGCTCATTGCAGTGGCGGGTGCAGATGCAATCTTAAACTCACTGTCGAGCACAGGTCTAATTGCCCTTGTTTTAATATTCATTTAAATAATATTTTAAAGCGGCAAGTGTTGTTTACGCGTCCGACTCAGCCACTTTAAAGTTGAATATTTCACAAACAGATCACTGAATAGAAAAAGCAACCCCGTAATGGTTTTAAAAGACCTATCCAACGATACCCCACATTATAAGGTTAGTCGAGAAAAAAAAATCACCCTCGCTACGTCTATGGGAGGTACCCTAATTGTTTTTATTTTACCACTGTCGGCGTGACTGATAATTATTCATGCCAAATTACAGCTTTCTAGTACTAACAGTCTCAGAGCTTAGCCGCGGACAGACAGACAGACACGGACAGACATAGCGAAACTATAAGGGTTCCTAGTTAACTATGAAACCCTAAAAATGCGGAATTTCAAAAACATCAACTGGCAAGGTTTAAAATGGCATTAAGTTAAGTAAACAAAATAATTAACATTACTTTGTTTAGGTACTTAACTACTAGAGTTAGCATTAGCAAACATCGTTCAAAGGTTAACTGGAAGCTTTGAGTATTTATCTAGAATGGAGCAGCCTTGAAGCGCATCTTCCCTCTGTCAAAGGTATACCCGCCGGGTATACTCGTTTAATAAAACTGTTTCGCTTGCCTCTCGTGACATTTCGAAACCATACTTGTCAGAGAACAGAGCTCCGACAAAAGTAACTGGATGCAGTGTTTTTGGGCTTAATGAAAGGTCTGACACGTCGAGTCTACTAAAATAAAACTTTTCATCGGAAAGTATTTCCTACGTAATTATTGGTGTATTAACAGTAAAAATACGATAAGTTTATAATAATATTATTGATGGCCAGTGTGGCCAAGTTTTTAAAAACGTAGCCAATTTGGCAATTTTAAGATTTTTATGTACCAAGTGTAGATTAATTACATTTTTGATTGCTATTATGAATTATACATTTATCACATTATTTGATTGACATCGTCAAGGCCAGACGCAGACTGCACTTTTTTTCGCCTCGTTCGAGTGCTGTTGAGTTATGGAATTTATTGAACGAACGATTTTATTTATATGTTGGAGTATAGCCATAGAGTATAGTGCTATATGACGCAAGTAACACTTCTAACAGCCACAAGTGTTGCTTCGCCAGTGTCTCGGTATAGAGCAGTGACACTGGAGCGAGCTTGAGACAGACGCATACCAAGAAATTATCCTTACGTCTAGTAGTATCGCTCGCTCCAGTGTTTCACTGCTCTATACCGAGATTCTGCCGAAGTAATACTTGTGGTTATTATGGTGTTACTTGCGTTATGTAGCATCATGGTCCAGGCCGACATATGTTTTGTGTTATTACAGTACCTACTTATTTAAGCTATTAAATATTTGTTATCTCTCCCTATACCTAATCTAGTTTGATGTGAAAGTGGCTATTAATCGCTATTTTAATTGTTATTTTTATTTTACTAGACATGAAGGTCCGTTTTCTTTATTATTCGTTATTAAATAAATTGTCTTTTACGTATTATTTTTTATTACGATTTAATTAACATTATTTTATTTAATTGCTATCTCAATTATCTCATCAACCACTAGTAATATTGGCCATTTTTACCAATTTGATTAATGGCCACACCGATTGTCTGCGATATAATTCTAGACACATATTTCCACTATCGATAAACTATTGAGTGAATGAATAAGTGAATGATTTATTATATCATGGTTTCGCATTTTAAAGATTATTATAATAAACCGGAGTTGTATTGGTATTTACTTGTTATAGGTTTCCAAAATACCTCTATCAGAAAATATACGGATGAGGTAATCCTGTTTTTATAGCGGCAACATTTCTTATTGTTATTTTTACTAATTATGTGTTATTGCTGTTATAAATAAATTATTTTCTTTCTTTCTTTCTTTTCTTTCTGTACCTTTCTGGAGTCAATCGTTGTTGTTGCCATTATAATTCCCATGCATTCCGCCTTAAAGACGGTATTATGAGCTTCCAGCTCTCGCCAGCTTATGGACGTTGTTTTGTTTTGTTTTCAAGTAAACATTTATTAAACCCCTTATAAATGTTGTTTTATTACTTTTATCTAATATTTACAAGATCATATAACGAGATAACTAGACAATGTGATTAATTTGTTACCTGTTGTATTACTTTGGATACCTATGCTATACGAATAATGAACATAACTATCCAAAGATATCATGTACCTATGTATAAATGTTGTTATCTATAAAGCTTTTGATAAAGCCTAGAATCAGTTTTCATTAGAAAAACTCTAAACACTTAGAAAACCTCAATATATCAATCTATTAAAAATTTATAGGATTTAATGAATGACTGAATGTATGAACGATTGAATGCTCGACATTCTTATCGATATGGCCCCAGCTATAACTAATTTTACTTTGTTGTCTATGTGTGACGTACAAATGCAAGTTACTGTTGTGTTTATGAACTCGGTTTGTATGTGTGTGTAAAAACACTGTGCTCTTTTCATTAGTTGTAAAATTGCATATGTGGGAGTGCATCACCCCCCCCCCCCCGCGAGTTTTGACTGAAAAAATGATTAGCAACCGGTCAGCGATACCCTGTCCGTTCTAGATAAATACTCAAAGACTGGAAGATAGCCCCTTATAAGATAAGTTTACCTTTATATATAATTGTTCCTCATTGTCACCTTTATGTTTCTCCTAAAGAGTTATACATGCATAGATCTAAAGTGCGGCGTCATTTAAGCACCACGTAGAAGGATCCACGTCATGGCAGTTAATTTCCACTGCGCATGAACACTGCCGGGGAAAATGCTTGAATATGCTCGTAAATAACTTGTGACTGCATAAAAATATTGTTATTCTATATAAGGTACTTAGAGACAAAATGTAGCTTCAATTTAATAAAATAATTGCTTTAATTTTTACGAATCGGTTAATTAGCTTCAGTAATTACGAAAATAAATAGCGTATAAACAAAGTTAGCCCTTTTTATAAGGATTCTGTGCCCGAAGGCTCCAAATGGAGCTCTACTGCTTTCACGTTTCCGTCCGTCTGTACGTCTGTCACATACAGGACGGACGGGCGGACGGACGGACCATAAAGTGATCTTATAAGGGTCCGTTTTTCCTTTTGAGATACGGAACCCTAAAAATTTACCTACGTATTCCACCAAGTGGGGTTACCTAAGTAGGTGTATTGTTGTTTGTAAACGTATTGAAATAAGTACAAAGGTATACAAAGCTACCAAAGTCAGTTTTAATTTTTTTTAAATCTTGTACCAAAAACTTCTTTAACTTCTCATTGATCTATAAAATTAAAACTTCGTAACAATATTTTATTACATATAGAGTATATTTTACAAATAGCTACCAATGTATTGATAAACCAGAATATTTTTCGACAATATCTACCTAATTTTTAGGGTTCCGGAGCCAAAATGACAAAAACGGAACCCTTATAGTTTCGCCATGTCTGTCTGTCTGTCTGTCTGTCTGTTCGTCCGTCCGCGGCTTTACTCAGGGACTATCAATGCTAGAAAGCTGAGATTTTGCACGAATATATATGTAAACTATGCCGACAAAATGGTACAATAAAAAAAATAAAAAAAAATTTTTTAGGTTACCTCCCATACACGTAAAGAGGGGGTGTTTTTTTTTCATCTAATCCTTTAGTGTGGGGTATCATTAGATAGGTCATTTAAACCCATTAAGGGTTTGATAAGACGATTTTTCGATTCATTGATTTTTTTGCGAAATATTCAACTTTAAATTGCAAATTTTCATTAAAATTCCAGTGGGTGGAAAAATTTGAAAAAAATCAGGATGGTGTAAATATATCAAACTTACAAGGAAAACTATAACGGCTAAGTTTGCTTGAGAATTATTAGTAGTTTAAGAGTAAATAGCAGCCTAAGGTATAAAATATACCTAAACTTGGAAGATTCCGTATAAAATACGAAATCTTTAGAAAAATATGACTTAATTTTTTCGTAATGGCTACGGAACCCTATTTTGAGCGTGTCCGACACGGTCTTGGCCGGTTTTTAAAGTCTGTATAACCCCGCACTTCGTGGGTACATTTCGCTTAAAAGCAGGGATTTGATTTCTGTATATTTATAGATATTGCCGGCTTACTATTTTCTGACACACAAAAAGTCTGACTTGCACTTGGTTGGTTTTTGTAGGTCTTTCTAAAACTACCGAAAAGTCCAGTGCCATCTTGACGTGTCGATCTCCTATGTTTTTGAATCATAGCACTCTATGCAGTACCTGGGCGAATAGTCAGCGTTTTTGCAGCGTGTTTTTTTGTCATTGGTGTGTGGTGTGCATGTGTTATTAAAAGAGGTAATGCCCAGGGTTGTTTTTTTATGAAAACTAAAGATAATACCGATGCTGAATTTGGCGTGATTAAAATTCTTGTGACTTGTCTTTCCGTTGTGTTATATAAACGTGGGACGCAAATTATGTTTGACCGCGCGGTTAAAACTTACTTAGTTTCGTTAAAAAAAAGACGTTTAGTTTTCTAAAGTGTAAAGGTGCGTACGCACCGTCCGGTTAGCCGCACTACGGCTGACCGTCCGGATAGCTGCAGGTTGCGGTTTGACTTCATTTGTTTTTCTATTCGATAACAAGCATTGTTAAGCTTTCTTTTAAAAATAAATAAAAAATAGCCAAATACGTTAATATTCATATCATAGTAAGTAGGCACTTCACTGCCCTAAAAGTCAGTTGTAATGCTCTAGATGTAGCAACTGACAGTTTATATTGCATTATAACTCGTTGATCTCTGCGATGTCACGTCCAAGGCAAACTGCGCTACGACCTATTGACCATACTTTTTCTATTAACAATGTGACACACTGTATTCCGAGTCTATTGTGCTTAGTGCATGCGCGTGAGTTGGACTATCGCATAGGTTTTTAATTTATTCGAGAGATTTACGGACAAAGTGCTTTTATACAAAAATTTGAAACATATAAGTCAGTTGGTAATGGCATTAGACAATACGGCCTCCGGTGGTCAAAACACGCGGCAACTTTAAGTTCATTAGGAGTCAGATAACTTTGTGATTGGTTTCTAGGCGTGAAGTAAAAAACTTTTAAGTGCTAGTAGCCAAGAGAAACGACGGCGACGTTCAAAGATGTATTACTTGTTGCTAATACTGGCTGGATTTGCTTGGGCTGCTTACTGCCGGTTTGAGAATAGGAAGATCATAGAGCTGTCCAGGAAACTGCCTGGAGACTTGACGGCGTGGCCGCTGATTGGTCATGCCTACCTGTTTCGGGGCAACCATGAAGGTACTTAATTTGAGAATAACTTGAATAAGGAAACAGCCATCAACACGATATAATCCGTTCCTATTTTATCACGAGTGATCGAAATAGGCAGATTAAATTTAAATACACTTTGTGGGAAGAAGTAATACGGAGTTGTAAATACTATCTGGTCCTGGGATTCTGAAAATGATTAGTCCGTATTGTTTAGCAATCCCCGGATCACACAATACAAAATTATACCGAAATTCATTCAAATTGTTTTTGTCTAAAGGAGTCCTAAACATACACACACACACACACACACACACACACACACAAACGCGCGCGCCGTGCACGCACACACAAATACATGTATGAAAATTATGTTTAATCTGTATACTAGAAATTGGAAAAATAAATAATACAGTATACGCAATACCCTTAAGAATACAATCTGCCAGTACTTATATCGTTATTAATAAAGAGATTGCAATGTTATCTCTTTCGCGACTAAATTATTTGTCCTACCTAAACATTTTGTAGCTCGTTACCGTATCCTTTATTTTTCCTATTTCAAGTATGAAGTACCAACTGAACTCAAAATTTATTTTCACGTTCTCTAACCACTTGGCTATCCGGTAGTCTGAAAAAGCTAAATTAATTTAATAATTAATAAAAAGAAGGACGTATTTTTGTAAGATTTTTGTGGATTCTCATGAAATTGTAATAGAATCCCGGAACATTGATCCAACCGCTAGATCTAACGTTGGTTCAGGCACAGTAGAGAAAAGGACAGTAATCCGTCTCGGCAGCGTCCTTTATATAATTATCGACGCCGGCTCGGTAAACAAACTGTCACTCTTCAGTTATGTGTTTGATTTGATTGAGATGGACTAAAGTAGTGTTTAACAAAAATGCATTTTACGTTATTTTAATAAACCACTAAAAGTATTATGTTTTAAACGGTTTTATTTAGCTTCATCACTACGTATATTTGTTACCTACAAATTAGCTACGGAGAAGTATTTGCGCCTCTTCTCAGATGTGCAAAAAGCCTTATTGTTGAATTTATTTATTGCCAGTAAGTGTGAGCGAAGTAGGTCTTTTCTCTAAGAATAGAGGGCAGAAATGAGATTTCAATATGGAATATGAATGATTGGTGATTCACTCACGATACAACTAAAGAGATCGAATTTTGTTTGTATGTATAAAATTTCTGGCGGGCATGAGCTGATTGACGCGCGACTGTGCGTTATTTTAATTTAAAAAAAACAGTAAATCTGTAATAAATAATTGATATCATTAACGTGAGAATTGACGTAATTTTGCTAATACTCGTGCAATATGCAGCCACAGTTAATGGTGATACTGCATAATTTAAATGCACTCTTCCGCAACCTGTAGCTATACCAAGATAATGTCATAATACGCATAGCTATTAAGGTTAGAAGTATTTAGTACACATGCAGACTGGTCGTATTAACTCCGTCAAATGATGCAACTAATTACAGTCAACTTCATAAACGTCACAGAAAATACTGATTACACCAGTCTTTTGTTTGATATAAATGATGTAAAATGCCACCGTTAAATTTTACACGTAATATTCGATTGGAATGTGTTTGTTTTCCGTCCTATGGAAACGATCCTGGTGGGATCATCAGAATTTTACTAGTTATCAAATTAATGTAGGTACGTCACCAAACTTATATTACATAAGTATGCCAATTTCAGCTCAGTTACTAAGAACTGGTCGAAAAATAGTTAGCAGATTTAGGCACCCTTAACATTTCAAAAACGGCTCTTTTTAGCTATTTTTATATATATTTTAAGAACCACGTGGTTCTTAGCTATATTTGATAAAAACCTATTCAGCCGTTTTTGAAAGGTTAAGGGTGCAGTGGGTTTCGATGCAGTCATCGAAATCAGTTCTTTGTTTCAAAGCTACGATGCCACAAACAGACGGATGCCACAGATAGTTAGCACATTGGTGTCAAATTTATAACCATGGATTTTTGCGTCGGGAATTAAACAGAGACGGATCTAAGTGAAATAAAATTTGGTCAATCGGCCGCAACTCTTGGATTTCGATGTGCTAGGGTTGCGGCAAACTAAGAAGTGGCGGCGTCCTTTGAATGAATATACCTAGTACCTACTAGTCTTTACTCGCAGTTTCGTACGCGTAATTCATTAAATTCGACAGTTAATGGAAATTCCGGGATTTTATTGAATTCCCACGGGAATCCTCAAAAAAATTAACGTGGATTTCATTAACGTTGTGTATAAAACACCCGCGCATTTCATATCTCTAATCCTAGCGGTTGACATTTTTGTTTTTTTTCCAATCCCTTGTATACCGGGATAAAAGTAACCTATGTGTTATTTTAGACGACCAGGGCCCAATTGCATAATAAATTACAAGCTTATAGTATCAGCGATTTTGTATTGAAATTTACTAATACTATTTGCTTGTAATTGTTATGCAATTGGGCCCTGATATCTACATACATACTAAATTTCATCTGAATCCGTCCAAGCGACGTTATCCCATTCGTTTACTTTTCGTCGTTACGAGTATCTATTTGTTTAACATGCAATAACATGCAATTAATATTTATATACACCGTATGTTATGTTCCCAGAAAATATGCAGTTTTTTTTATTGTTATTATGCAAACCATTACACACCCTCATAAATATACTTTTCACGGCACTGCTCGAGAATGTGGCCATAGATAACCTAAATTCGGTACACAAAACTGCCTATATTTGCCGGTGAAATACTGGCACTTGAGGTATCCCACCTTAGGCCTCTAGATTGGCAACGCATCTGCAATCGCCCTGGTGTTGCAGGTTTCTATGGGCGGTGGTGATCTCTTACCATCAGGAGACCCACTTGCTCGTTTGCCATCCAGTCGAATAAAAAATATATATATTCAAACTAACTCGTTCGTCTATTATTAAATATAATGACCCGGATAACTCACGTCTTAAATCGAGTTTAGCTCGACATGTTTCGGGCTAATCCGTAGCCCTTCGTCTTCGGAGCAACGCGACTCAGCGGCTGCTGCAACACGCGCACTGCGCGCCGCCGCTCTGCTCGCGCGACTACCCGACGAAACTGACACCGGCACACAACTACCCGCGTTTTCATCATCATTACAACTGTCAAATGTAGGGTAGCACACAACACTAACAACATCGCTCTGTAAAGGTACGTTCACACACACCGATGACGCAGCACGAGTATTTAACACCGTTTTCCAACTCGGAGGTACCGTCCAACCACTATCCCGGTTGAAATTCGGCCGACGACTAATCTCGATGGCTTCACGCACTTTCCGCGGAATGAAAAATTTCTCTCTCGCAAGTACAGATACCTTATCAAATCTGATATAGTGCGTCGAACCCGAGTCCATTGAGTGCTCGGCCACAGCAGACCCCTTGTCGTCCTGTTTCCTCATACTGCGTATGTGCTCCGATACGCTTGTGGAAACGTTTCGTCCAGTCTCTCCAATATAGCTCTTGCCACAGGCACAGGGAATCATATATACCCCGGGACCACTCAGTGTTGCCTACCTTTCTTAATTTTTGTCACTACATCTTCTTTCAGACCACAACGTTTCCTTATCTCACTATTTCTTATCCTGTCACAAATTTTTACAAATGCCGAATACCTATAATTCTTTCGCTTAATGCCACGTACAAGTAACGCAAATATTCTGGGAAATTAAAATTTAATTTATTTTCAGATCAAATGAGAATTTTTCAGAAAGCTGGTCGTCTGACAATAAATCGAGGAGGAGTTGCTTCCTACTGGATCGGCAGCCGGCTCTACATAAGTAAGTAACTAGTTAAAATGACTAGATAGGCGATACTTGCGTAATTTTTAAAGGACTTTTTTATCAAAATTAATTGACTTGATCCTTGATCCTTGAGTATTATTATTTGTAAATAATGCTAATATCTATTGGTTATTGTTAGAGATAAGTTAAAATTGTACTACTCAACTGTAAATGTGGCCAATAAAATAATAGGAACGAACAGAGAGTAGTTACATAGATCTTTAAGGAAAAATAATATAGGTTTTTTTTAGTGATAGCTGATCCAGTCACAGGGGAGACAGTGCTAAAAAACTGCTTAGAAAAAGACAGTGTGATGAAATTCTTACGTTTTCTCTTTGGTTATGGAAGCATTTACGCACCAGGTTGGTATTTAATAGTACATTGTGTCTTAAGGGCGTTAAATAAGGAATTACGAACGAGAGTCTATTAGAAGCCCGAAGTCGAACGCCATACAAAGTTTTTCATCACATTTGCAAGTAAAATTTTATATTTGTAAAAGAAAAAATATAATTCTTCCAACCTTAGGCTGCGCTCTTGGCAGCGCCGCGCTCCCCCTCCCGCAGCATGTGCCTGAGCCGCGTGTGCATGTGGTCCTGCTGCTACGCCATGCGCAGGAGCGCGCGCAGCAGTATCCAGTACGGGGATTGACTCATTTACCGACCTTGGGATTCATGACAAGCATATTAAGGTCGAGGGTTTTATTTTTGGGGTTGCAACCAAGGTAGCCTGCATGTTACGACACTGTATACGAGCAAGTGTGATGAAATAGTACATTGTGTCTTAAGGGCGGTATACAAGGAATTACGAACGAGAGTCTATTAGAAGCCCGAAGTCGAAGACTGAGGGCTTTAATGAGTCGATGTTCGTAATTCTAGTACCGCACGTGCGACATACAATGTTTTTCATCACGCCTTATATATTTTTTTGGGAATATAGGCGTGATGTTTGTGTTGTGTGTGTGTGGCACTCCATTCCAAAGTACGAGTACGTACATACATACGGGGCAAGAAAGATCTCTTAGGGTTATCTCTCTTATTGCGTAAACATGTGTGTATGTAGGTACTCGTTCATACATAAAGCATTTTTTGATTGGCTAAAGCCGATTCCGTGTCGATAGTTGTGGAGAAACACATTAATGCGCACAATGGAAGTGCACCGTCAACCGAGGTGGCGTTTATTAGTATTATATATTTTGCTAATATTATGTCATATTTTCAGTTCCAATATGGCGTCCTCGGAGAAAAATCCTAGCTCCGACTTTCAGCATGAAGAATCTCAACCGGTTCGTAGATGTATTTGTGGAACAGAGTTCGGTGACGCTGGAGCAGCTTAGACCGCGTGCCAGCAGTGGCACCTTCTCGATGTGGTATTATCTCACGACTTATACGTTTGACGCTGTCTGTGGTAAGTGGTCAAAATATTTTGACGATTCAGAGTCTAGTGGATTTGATCAAACAAGACAAAATAATGAGTGGAACCGACACAAAGTGGAAGTTTGCCCACAAAATTTAAAAATAACGTTTCAAATTATGTCTATTTGAGCCGCCAACATGACTGTATCAATGTATTTGTGCGTTATTTCCCTTTTTTTGTTTTCAAAACTCGATGGACTCAACTTTTTTCCATACAGTGTTAGTAAAAAGTTCTTTTGAAATTCGGTAAATCGAATCAATATGCACTAAAAAGCCCATACTTTTCAGTGCATATTGATTGAAAATCTGGCCTTCACATCGTAGATACATATTCTAGATGCGACCTGACAAAAGCATTGTATAAAAGAAGTAAAATGTTGGAGTTTTTAAAATCCTTAAAACTTGGTGTTTTTAACCGAATTTCTATTTCATTACTCTTTGTTAGATTCTTGTTATTTTATTAGTCATTGTCTCTGTTTATTCGAATAACACAAATATAGAGAGACTGCATCACAGATATCTGCCGCATATATTATGTCAAGTGTCACATGCTATTTATTTATTTAACCTTATGAGGCCCAGCGTACAGAATTTTGAACGAATCATCATCACAATTTAACTATTTCAGTATTTCCTTCCACAGAGACTGCATTAGGTGTAAAAATGAACTCTCAACTGCAACCCAGCCATCCTTTCCTAGAAGCTTTGGGGGAAATTACTCAGTTGACAGCAGCCCGTATGGTGCAGCCCTGGCTTTACTCGGACTGGGTGTACAAAACCCTGCCGCAGTACAAAAGAGTGGAGAAATGTCGAGCACTAATGTATGACTTTGTGGAACAAGTGAGTAATGAAAAGTTAACACAACTGTTCCTCTTGTTACGCCTTTTGTTTCATTTATGCTGTCAATTTGTTTTTTTAGGTCTTAAAAACGAAACGCGAAGCTATGAAAATGAATGAAGGAAAACCACATTCTCAGTCAGGTAAGGACATAAAAATCGGTCAAGTGCGAGTGCGAGCGACTCGCGCATGAAGGGTTCCGCACCTCCGTACAATGTTTTAAAAACAAATAGTTCAATAATATTTTTTTGCAAAAAAATCAAATACAAGCTTTTTTGTTGGCGGTACTTTTTGTCCCTGGTTACCACGGTCGTGTCGTTTTATTAAAGTTCCTATGGCCAACATCTAACTTCATCATCAGATCAGCTCTCATAATAATATTGCATTGTCATCGGATTTATACATGCATGCAAAATTTCATCTCAATCGGTTGAAGATATCCACTTCAAATTTAAGTTGAAATATTTAATATTTTATTTAAATTATTTAATTCCACCTGAACAAACATAATTAGTTACATTATATTACAACTTAATAAAAACATATCACCAAAATGTAAGCACTACATAGGTGCAAGTATTTTGAATAAACATGAAACTATCGTGAGACTCACTCATATTAAATATAATGACCCGGATAACTCAAGTCTTAAATCGAGTTTAGCTCGACATGTTTCGGGCTAATCCGTAGCCCCTAAAGGAAGGAAAGGAAGGGCTACGGATTAGCCCGAAACATGTCGAGCTAAACTCGATTTAAGACGTGAGTTATCCGGGTCATTATATTTAATATTTTGAATAAAGAACAATTTTAAATTCTCATCCTTTTTGGCTGTCGCCCTGTCGGAGGCTGAATAGCGCTTTAACTCTCGACATGCGCCGAAAATAAAAAGTGGCTGAACGGTAATTCGGCCGAACGGCGCGTACTTATTATGAATTAGTGAATAAATCTTAACCTGATTTTAAATTTTGACCTTGTAAATAAATAGTGTTACTTAGTATGAATTATAACGGACATTTTTTAGTGTAAAAAAGATTAAATACAGCGGCTGTGAGTGCTTTATTGAAGTTGGCTTTTGTGAAGTGTGTGTCGGAGGTTGTGGATCATAAATTGTTATTTAGTCTTAATGCTGCACAAAGAAATAAACCACGGTCTTAGAGACAATTATTATAATTATCGAAGGTTTTATAAAATAGCACTAATAAAATAGCAAATTAATAAGTAGTTAAACATTAAACAACTTAGGGTCACGGGCGTTGCCCCTAGCAACTGAAGGTCGTCATCTTGGCAGCTTGGCTATCAAAAACCGCTGAATGAAACACGTTTCTTGTATGACGACTATTGACGACTCCCTTTAATTTGTAACTTTATTTTATTTTTAGTATTTGTTGTGGTCGCGGCCACTGTAATACATAATCTGTGAAAATTTCAAGTGCCTAGCTATTACGGCTCAAGAGATAGAGCCCTGTGACAGACAGATAAACAGACAGACGGACAGACAGACAGACAGCGGAGTCTCAGTAATGGGGTTCCGCATTGGGTACGAAACCCTAAAAAAGTGTTATTTTTACAAGCTGTAGTTTATTTATCACTTTGTTTGACTTTACTGAATTTCATTTACGTTACCTACATAAAAAAATGCACGCAAATTTTATGTGTTTAATCTTAAAGTTCGTTATTTAACTCGCTACGGTTATATCACAAGAGTTTATCAGTCGATATTTTTTTTTTTTCTATGTTTTTACGCTACTTTCTTATCTTTTTTTTCATAAGAACCTTCTACAAAGGATCTATTAATAAACTTAAAAACAAACTAAAAAAAGAAATTAAAAAAATAACATAAAAAATGATTGTGTAAGATAGTAACTTTCCGTTGAATCCCATTTTAATTTGACGAAAAAATACCAAAAAAATGACGAAAGTTATTTGAAGTCGGACTTGTAAATCTAAAATAAACCTGCCTAAATTGAAACAGTCAAAGTTACAAATTTTATGTGCCTTCTACACTTACGGATACAACACATTCATATTATATTATCTTTTAACTTGGAAGTTTTTGGATTACAGAAGCAGATCTTCGACCCAAATCGTTTCTCGAAATGCTGCTGGATTTAAATCAGTTCACTGACCTTGAGATTATGGAGGAAATTCTAGTCATCACTGCAGCTGGCACTGACACTTCTGCGGTGGCTGCCTCTTTCACAATGGTCTTGCTGTCACGGTATCCTGAAATCCAGGATAAATTGACTGACGAGTAAGCTTTAAAATAAACCCGGGAAAACTGTTACGTTCATTCTTCCATAATAATATCATAGACATTTGAATGAAATACAATTTTTAACATGGTTTTGCGTTTACGATACCGTTTACTGTTTTGTTGTTCATTGATATGGATCTCCGCAAAGTAACTCTCTGGCTCAATTAATATGTTATGTATTTACCTATTATTAGAAGAAAACATTTCTTTATGGTGGTCTATATCTCACTGTAATACTGCACTGCTTTACTGTAATATATTGTGTCTGCCATCAGATTACTGCAAGTCTTTGGCGATTCCGAAAGAGCTGTAACAGCAGTAGATTTGCCAAGGCTCAGGTACTTGGAAGCAGTGATCAAAGAAAGCTTGAGAATGTATCCGCCAGTGCCGATCATAGTGCGATCTGTGGACAATGATACAGAACTGCGTAAGTAAAGTCAATGACCTAATATCTTTTTACTTTGATTTTCCGCTAGGTACTACACGTGCGCAGCAGCAACATATCATCACTACTTTGCAAAAATCTGGTAAGTATCTCAAATCAACCACTTCAATGAAAACGACCCTTGAAATGATGTTCATCCGTTAACTTAGAAAAAATATCGATTTGAGATACGAGCTTTTTTAAAAATAGTGACGATATTTCAATATCAAGTCATTTCAACCGAATTAGGTTCAAATCACGTAAGCATATTATTTTGTTTATGCTCGTGATAGTTTGGTTTCTATGTCATATGTGGAGGGTATCGATTTATATGGAAGTACATGATGATATTATATGCATCGCACAGACGTACCTAACTGTCGTGCATAAATATTTGGTAGCAGAGGAGCAAAGTTAAAACATTATTAGTTCTTCCTAAATACCTCCTCTAAGTAATGCCTTTATCAATCAATTATTGACGTGTTATTTCAAAATGTTTTCCTTGGAATAAGGACATTCATCTATAGAAGTATGACAATTACCGAGACTGAGATTATTAGTTTTATGTTACGAGTAATGTACCTAGCGATCCGCCTAGTGAACCTGTTAATTAAGCGAAGTGGTTAAATATTTTTTTTATATAGGTTATATTTATTATAATATATACTTCCGCAGTTATTTACCTGATAAATATAAATATAAATAGGTTTTTGTCTCAAGTTTTCTATTTAAGGACGGCGAAATAGTACCCATACAGAAATAAAATACAATACAAAACAAATATTCTTTATTTCACACCATAAAGCACTATTATAAGTTTACAAAAAATACTAAAGGCAGATCTTGTCACTTTAAGGGGATCTGTTCGACACAATCATTCAGATGTAGAAATTTATACAAATATGTTTATAATGATAACATTTCCATTCTCTTATTACTAGATCTGTGGCGCTGCTAGTAGCGTTCATTACAAAGGCTATCAATGCAGGAAATATTTTTTATGTACGAGTAATAACCATGCAGCTCGCGCGCCCTTGCAAATCTTGACCGTCACACGCTGTTATAAAGGTTCGACCAAACCGCTGCTAAAAAACGTTGATGCATTGTAAACGTCGTGACATGTGTCATGCGTCACTTTATTGTTGCGTACCGTCCACATCGCTGCTGAAATATTATTATTATTATGCTCGGAGTTTCTTTGCGCGATAGAATCCGGAATACGGAAATTCGCCAAAGAACTAAAGTCATTGACATAGTTCGTATAATATGCAAGTTGACGTGCATATGGGCAGGCCGAGTCGCTCCAAGAACAAATACGTAACGATCGGGAGAAAAAGTAAGGACTTTTTCGCCACTCAAGGGGTGGCGACCATGAACCGGTAGACGAAGCGTTGGCAGATCTCCCACTAAGTAGATTGGCGACATCGCGAGAGTGGTGGGCAACCGGTGGATGCAACAACTGGCGAGTTATCATTCATTATGGTGTTCTAAGGGGCCTCCTCTTTGTTCAACTGAATGTCGTTCGGCTGATATACATCTGTAAACGTAGCAGTGGTGTGGAAAGTGTGGAACGATCAAGGACTTTAATGCATGAGCCATCATGGAACCATTTCACAGTAAACGTGATAGTGACATCGCATTAATTAACAAGGAAAACTGTAATAACTTTTCCTTTGAAAAGGTTCCATGGTGGCTCATGCATTATTAAAGTCCTTGATCGTACAAACTTGTCGCATGTGTCACATCATTGCGAGCGGTGTGGTCGAACCTTAAAGGAATCAGGATCCTACAGACAAGACTCCTACTCAAGAGTTGCCCTTTTAATATAAGTACTTCAAATACCTAGTTTCCAAAGTATGTACCTATCATAACCTTTTACTAAACAGCTTCAGGACTGGTCCTGGTGGATGGCGTGGGTGTCCTGGTTAACATCTGGGCGATGCACCGCAATCCTTACTATTGGGGGGACGACGCGGACGTGTTTAGACCTGAACGGTTTTTGGAGCCCCTGAAGCACCCGGCGCAGTTTGTGCCGTTCAGCTATGGATTGAGGAATTGCATTGGTAAGATATTTTCTCTCTCTTGTGGTGCCTTTCCAATTACTGTAGTTTGGCCATCAACTCCGAGTATTTATTTCTGTCCTTCGCGACGTGGAACTGAAGAAGAAGGAGGAGGAAGATAGAATATCTTTTGTTATCAGTATATTTATTTTAATGTACCGAATGCTTAATTACACTGACCAAAATTGTTGTCGAAAATACAAACTGAAACATAGATGCACAGAAAAACCAGAAAAAGAGACCAGCGCTGGGAATTGAACCCAGGTCCTCAGCGTTCCGTGCTGCATGCTATACCGCTACACCACCACTGGAAATTCGGAGTTGAAGTAAAAAATACAAAAAGACTCCAAAAACCAATCTTAATTCAAAATTGTTGTGGTTACACTATCAAGTAGATATGAGCACAGATTATAATTTGTCATTATTTTTTACAGACCACCACTCCATTCGTCTTTGGCTTCTCCTGTTGGTGTAACTTAAATGATATTACATTGACGTTACACGTAAATAATACATAAATCATACGAAGTCATAAAATTTAATAAAAATAAAAGTACCAGGTTGCAATTATGGAAAATATACTGAGCGGCAAAAAATCTGGCCCTCATGTATGCAGTGATAGGTAATTTTGTACAGTCAAGGGCAAAGATATCGACACAGCCAAAGTTGCAAAAATATATATACACAGCCTTAATGTTAAGTGCATAAAGTCGTGTATACATATTTTTGTAGCTTTGGCCGTCGATATCTTTGCCCTTGACTGTACGTAGAGTGGGCCAAATTTTGTGTCACTGAGTAGATTACTCTGGTTTACCTTCCGTTAATGATAACATAAAATTGTCTTATAAACAATACGAGCTGGACTACTTAGTGTCTTAGGCAAATGTAATTAACCAGAAAATGCCATTCTAAAGATTAACGGAAATAAAATACATAATGTAGAAACAGGCATTTGAAAAAAAAATTGTGATTGGATTTTGTTAAAATCCGTATTTTGTTATAATCCGTATTTTGTTAAAATCCGTATTTTGTTTTTCAGGATATCAATACGCCATGATGTCGATCAAAACAGTTCTAGCAACACTCCTTCGGCAGTATCGAGTTCTGCCACCAGGGGGCGCTGACCAATCAAATTTAAAGGAACCACTGCGTGTTGAATTTGATATCATGATGAAAGACGTTGATAAATTCCAAATACAGATAGAAAATAGATTTAAAAGTAGTTCTTCATAATTTTATAGGTATACATTTAGGAAACAAATTAAAAACCGGACCAAAAGAAACAAGATTACGTGCTTCAAACTCAAAGGGTTTTTTATTAGAATGAAACCAGTTATAAAATACCTAAACTGAACTAAGTAGTAGTAGTATTAGTGTAGTAGTATTTTGGTGCGTTTTTATGTTTTTTTTAAATACAAGATTTTTCTGACTGAACTATCTGCTGTTTGAACCTACTACACTAGTTAGTATACTAGGTATACATGTCTGGTAAGTAGGTGCAGACAGCAAAAAGTTCAGTCAGAAAAATCTTGTATTAAAAAAAACATACTGCTACTACTACTAGTTACTACGTCAAGTAAGTTTACCTAAATTTATATGAAAACATTAGTAAAAATATTTCATATCTGATAACAATGGAATGGATAAATTTGATGGGAAGTTGCTATTATTATTTTAAAGGCTCATGTCGGCTGGATTCCGAGATAGTAAGGACAACAATGTTGGTAGAGCAATTTTACGTATGCTTTGCTTATGTAGTGAGCTACTAAATAAATATATAATAATAATATCACTTCTGTTGCTGACTGAGTACCTATACTATGTCTATCCTTAGTCTATAGACGACCGGATGGTCAAATGGTTAGAGAATCTGACTACGAAGCTTGAGGTTCCGGGTTCGTTTCCCGGTCGGGGCAGATATTTGTATGAATAATACGAATGTTTGTTCTTTGGATGTTTGATATGTATTTTTAGTCCATTCAGGATAACATTGGACTCTAGAAGGTCGCAGAAGAAGGGGTTCTAAACATTTTTTGTGAAGTTGTAATAATGATGATGATGGATGATGATGAATAAAAGAAGTGAAGTCATCATTTTCTTTACTTTGTAAGTAGATTAATAATGAGGTACTTACAAAATAACACAATATTAATACGTAATTAGCTACATAATATATTCGATTCATTTGCTCTCATTCCCTGTTTGAAAATATTCTACTCATAGTTGCTATGAAGTTCAAGCTTTTTTTCATTTCAAATTTCAACAAATTTAGTGCAGTGCTTTAGTTGGGAAAAGTTAACTTTTCGTATAATTATGATTAAAGGTCGTCACATTTTGATCCAAACTGGCTGGCTTGAGTTAACAATATTATAAACGTTCCGTTTCTTGCAGAATGTTCATTACCTCTGCCTCTTTAAGTATTTTATAGGAAGACATTTCTGTTTTTAACAAATCAGAAAAAGATTTTTTATTGTGTTTAAATTATGATATGAAATATCAAGGAAAAATCTCACTAATATTAATAATAATTGCGGAAGGTTTTAAGTCTGAATGTTTGTTTGTTACCTACCTCTTCACGTCTTAACCGCTGAACCGATTTAGGTGGAATTCGGTATACAGATAGTACGTACAAGTCCCGGGGAAGGCCATAGATAGTTTTAATCCCGGAAAATTGCATAATTCCCGCGGGATAGCAATAAACGAATTCTACGTGAACGGAGTCGCGGGCAACAGTTAGTTAATGAATAATTGAAACTAATATTGACGTCTTCGATATTTTAATTAGAATTAGGTTCAGAACGTACCTATACTATAGGCGTGCATTATAAAGAGCCTATTTTCCTTCTGTCCATTCCTATATTGAACAGACTATAAGTACGTATTTATCTATGTAAGTATGTTTATCCGTTGCCTGGCATCCATAGTACAAGCTTTGCTTAGTTTGCAAAGCAACTAGGTCAATTGGTGTCGAAGTGTCCCATGATATTTATTATTATTATTTATTTATTTATTATACTTTGCTATTTTTTACACTACGAGTAAATTCATTAGAGTACTCGTAGTTAATACAAATAGATTGTGAGGCTAACGAATATAATTTAATTAAAATAAAATACGATAATAGGGATGTTGACACCACCAATCAACTGACGTACTTTTTATGAGCTGTCAAAACACAATTCTCCCATAGAGTTTCAATGGCAATGAGGGCTATCGTTTTTTGTCTCACTAGATGGCGCATTGTTGCGTGAGGTTTTTAAGTATAGTTTTCAAAGTCTGTTATTACGGGCGTGAAAACAAAGTTTAGATTAAAATCATATTTAATACACCCTAAAACCGTACCATAAAAATATCGAGCATGCCACAGTGTTGCATAGTCCCCGTTTTGTTCGGAAAAAGGGGAGGACAAAGGTTTCCGAAAGATAAAACTGTCTCAAAACACAGACATTCATTGCCCCGGAACGCATATTTGCCATAATTAATTTCAGATATTGCAAAATATTCACAATATTATTCCAATTTTCGGAGACCTCACGCTACACTAGCGCCTCTAGTGGTGAATTCATACGCGATAGCCCTTATTGCGAGTCGCATAAGTCGCTATTTGTTCGCCAACTGAATCAACTAACTATTTGAGCATTTCTAAAAAAGTTTGTACATTTGATTTGCGACTCCGATTTGGGTAAAAATTTGCAGGTAGATAGAGTGAACGATACTGAGTTTAAACAACATAGTCTCCCGAAATGTCCCAATTAATTTGTATGGAAAGTATTCCATACAAACCAATTGGGACATTTTGAGAGACTATGTTATTACGACTCAGTATCGTTCACTCTACATACCTGCAAATTTTTATCCAAATCGGAGTCGCAAATCAAATGTACAAACTTTTTTAGAAATACTCATTTATTTGTTTTAAAGCAACAAAAAACCTAATTTTACAGTAAATCGAAAAATAAACTGGTTTTCAGGGCTAAAATAAAGCTTTTTTTACTGGAGTCGTGCCTTCGAATTATTTTTTAATGGCGTGAACGAACATCCCTATTATGTGATGGTTCAGTAAAGCCCTGCAATGTTAATTGCAACTCGTGTTAATATAATCTTGTAATATAATATAAACCCAGCGTTATAAATACGCTAATGCCGGTTCTGTTTGGGATAGTTTCTGAGGTTTTTAACTACTGCGCCATCTATGGGCAGAGTGCGCAACTTGGAAGGGCACGTTTGTACGATAAAATATAAGATGTCTCTGGAGAGCGGTACGGATGCTGTAGATTTCAACCATTTTGGTCAGATGGCGTTTGGGAATGCATTTTTGTAATGGGATTTTACCGTCGAGTCACTGTAAAAAACAATGTAACTGATGATTTGATTCCTGCCGTTTTGTAGAACGTTTTTAGAATAAGGGTCATCATATTATTTTCCTTGTTAAGCAATGTGATGTCGATGTCAATGAGGGTTTTCACAGAGGCGAAATATCGCTAGATGGCGTTAGTATCGTGAGGTCCATAATCATTCCAGCCTATATACGTCCCACTGCTGGGCACAGGCCTCCTCTCAGAACAAGAAGGCTTGGGCCATAGTTCCCCACGCGGGCCCAGTGCGGATTGGGAACTTCACACACACCATTGAATTGCTTCGCAGGTTTTTGCAGGTTTCCTCACGATGTTTCCCTTCACTGCAAAGCTCGTGGTAAATTTCAAATTTAATTTCGCACATGAATTTCGAAAAACTCAGAGGTGCGAGCTGGAGTTTGAACCCACGATCCTCTGCTTGAGAGGCGATAAGTCAAACCACTAGGCCATCACGGCAGTAAAATTTAAGATCAATATTTTCGAGAGAGACAGAGTTGCTTGGGGAAGGCGTGGTGCAATAAGGGTTTTCACAGAGGCGAATTATCGCTAGATGGCGTTAGTATCGTAAGGTCCGTTTGACACTTGACGTTTGCTTGCTATTGGCTCATTTAGTTATTTAACCAATCAGCGATATTTTGCTTCTGTGAAAACCCTCATTGTGTCATTTTTCGTGAAACTTCTTCTGAAATCTTTTTGAAACATATTATTACCTAGTGCCGTCCACGAAGACGCGTGATTGGTATTATTTATTACAGTTTTTTATTGATGATTTGCTGTAGATCAAATTGTAACAAAAACCTGTTGTAAAAATGTGCCAAGTCTCGATTGTTACCATTTGTCCATAACTTAAAGTGAAATATTGTAAAGTAATTTTGGCTAAAATCTGGCTTGTTGAGCTATTGCTCTCAGATAATAAACATATTGAGTTGATACTATATGAGGTTATTACCTACATAATAATAAAAAGAATTGTAATCATAAAATTTTTGTTCAGGACATTGGTATTAGTGGAATATAATGATCTATTTGCAATAAAGTCTTTCACTTTTCTAATGTCGCTGCAACTTTTGATACAACACAATATTAATAAATCACATACAAACAAATAAAAAAAACCTTTTGATTGTTGCATATTATTTTTGCAATAGATTATCATTTATTTAAAAAAAATACCATATCCATTACATTTAAAAAATGTTTGGAACAAATAATTTTCAATTATAAAAACAAAAAACAGGATAAGAATAACAGAATACTTAACAAATCAGATATAGAGCGTTAAAATATCATGTCATTATCGTTATAAAAAAAAACTATCATCAAAACTATACTAATACAACACTATCAACAATTGCAGTCGACCCTCTTTCAGCCACAAAGAGGGTACTAGGGCAGGGTTCGGCAACCCGAGGCATTTTCTTACCTTGTGTTGTGGCCGGATATTGCCATTATTTGCCACTGCTGTTATTTCAAAGTTTTTGTGCATTTCTTCTTAACTATATTTTCATATGTGACTAGCTGTTGCTCGCGACTTCGTCTATGACCAATTCGTTTGTCGCTGTTTCCAGGAACTGCATTTTTCCAGGATAAAACTATCCTATGTCTTTTCCCGCAACTTAAGCTAAGCTAAGCATACCAATTCTAATTAATATCTATTTATAACAATGCGTGATAAAATTCTGGCCTTTTTTTTAAGAAATAAAATTATGTAAGTACCTATCTAGTTTTCTTTTGCAATTATCTTTCACTATTTTCTAAATTTAAACTATAAACAAAATTACCAAGAAGTGAAACACGACAACATGCAACGAAAATTTGTAAAACGAAATGAAATAGAGACTTTTTAAAGCATGGTAAAGTGAGCTTGTAATTAGTGCCAATGCCTAAATATGATAAACTAGCTGTTGCCCGCGGCTTTGCCCCCGTTGTAATTTTTCTATGTTTTCTTCCATAAAAACCTTCTCCTGACAATAACGAACACAACAAAATAAGAATAAGCGAAATCGGTCCAGCCGTTCCCGAGTTTTGCGCTTAGCAACACATTTTACGATTCATTTTTATTTATATAGATTAACACATTATCAATTTTGATTAGAACCCGAAATTAAACATAACTTATCCAGATAAAATTCTTCATTACTTATAAGTATCAATGTACAATTTTAATGAAACACTGTTGTAATTTCGATTATTAGAATTATTTATATTAAGGGTTCTGTAGTGGATATAAAATATTTTATAATTAATTACTCATAACGCAGCTTATTAAAGTGTCCAGTTTTATTTGTACTAAGTAAAATGTAGCCGACCCCTGTACTAGAGGGATCGGCCCTGTCATCAGATGGGCATCAATCACAAAACTGCACTAATGAAGGGGATTTAATCGGAATAAGATCGGTATTGCAAATATTGCAATGAGTAAGCGAGAGTTTCGTATCACCAGTTTGGGTTCTCTGGTTAGAGATCTCAGAGCGTAGAGAAAATGAAAGTTTCGAAAATCAAATAAAATAGAAGTAAACAAACTAAAACTCAGTTTATGTAACTTGATATTATAAATATTATAAACCTAGTGCCATCCACGAAGACGCGTGATTTTGACAAAATTAGACATTAATGACATTGTAATAAGAACCACGGCACGCGTCATCGTGAATGATTCTACCTTTATATTATGTATTATATATTTCGGGGATCTCGGAAACGGCTTCAACGATTTCGATGAAATTTGATACGAGTATGTAGGTAGGGGTTTTCAGGGATGAAAAATCGATCTAGCTTAGTCTTATCTCTGAAAAAACGCTTGGTACCGAGTTTTAGCCTGAGCGGAGCTCGGTCACCCAGATATTTTTAGTAATATGAGCAAAAATCGCGAAAGTTACAGCAACTACGCGATTTCCTTGAATAAAGCTACCATGCAGGTGGTAGGACCTTGTGCAAAGTCCACCCAGATTGCTACCACCATCTTGCTCGCTAATCCTGCCCTGAAGCAGCAGTGCTTGCACTGTTGTGTTTCGGCGTGGAGAGTAAGACAGCCGGTGAAATTACTGGCACTTGAGGTATCCCATCTTAGACCTCCTGGTTGGCAACGCATCTACAATACCCTTGGTGTTGCAGATGTTTATGGGCGGGGGTGATCTCTTACCATCAGGAGACCCACTTGCTCGTTTGCCATCCAGTCGTATAAAAAAAATACACCTAAAGTAATTAAAATCAGTTTTGTAGTTTTTGCTTAAAACAATAACAATCATCCATACATTCATATATTATTTTCAAAACTTTGTTAGTCAAATACAGAACTGAGTATCTATTTTTTTGTAACCCTATCAAATGCTAAACCAAATTTATCAAAGACTAAATTTT
>NC_133483.1:10461253-10465952 GCF_025370935.1 Choristoneura fumiferana | reverse complement strand
ATAAGATAAGATAAGATAAGATAATGATTTATTTACCAAAATAGATTACACAGTCATAGAGATATACAATACAATATTAATCGCCATGCTACTTATGAACTAAAGTTTAACTGTGGTTCACACACTAGGTCGAGCCTGTATCGTGTGAGCCCAACAAATTACCAGAGGAGTAGTAACTAACAATATTCGATTTTACAGAGCAGAGCCCGATGACAAACACAAAAAATCGCGATATTGCCTCTTAACTTAACAATAAGAAATATTTAAAAGTATAACTAGAAAAAATAGCTAGAGACTGCGTGTGTGTGTGTGTGTGTGTGTGTGGTGTGTGTGTGTGTGTGTGTGTGTGTGTGTGTGTGTGTTTGTTTGTTTACCCAAACCAAGACTATACTACTGTTTTTAGTAATTTCTCTGTTTCTGAGTATGACATCGAGAGTAGCATGTTTTTTAGCTTTTTATGCAATTGTTTTACCGTATCATTCCGAACATTGCATAGTTTTACGATTCGATTGTATATGAGCGAGTGAATAAATTGTGGGAAACGGTGAGCATAGGCTGTTTTTACTGTAGTATGCGGAGCACGAAATATCCTTTTCTTCAGCAGATCAGGGTATAGTGGCGAGATTAAAGTTTCTCGATGCACTTTTGCAACGACCCGGCAGATAAAAAGTTGACGAACAGTGAGAATCTGTGATTCCTTGTATAATTGATCAGTGGGGTAACGGAAAGGCTTTTTATTCATTACCTTGATAACCGATCTTTGCGCTCTCTCCAACTGAAGCATCGCAGTCGTTCCAGCCCCGCCCCACACCGAGATGCAGTAGCTCACTATGGATTCACACAGTGCTCCGTATACGAGTCGCAAAACCGCTCCATCCGCCCCATTGCGCAGTAAACGCATTACGTGTATCAGTTTCCTAGCGCGGCGTGATACTGCTGCGATATGCCACTTGAAAGAGAAATGATGATCAATCTCAACTCCAAGGTATCGTATACATTCAGTTCTTTCAATGCAATGGCTAACAGTATTAGCTTGTGTATTAATAATTAGATTTGTTGAGCTCTCAGGAGCAGAAGCCTTAGTTTTGTGAAAGCAAATGTGTTTGGTCTTTTTAAGATTGAGTGAAAGGAGATTCTCGTCCAACCACCTCTTCAAAGCCATCATTCCCGTCTCGGCCCTCTGTAAAGCTTCGGGCCAGGACTTACCACTGAAAAGGGCAACTGTATCGTCTGCGTAACATATAAGATCATCCTGGAAGTCATTCACAGCAAATATATTGTTCATGTAGATGCTAAATAAGGTTGGACCGAGCACGCTTCCTTGCGGGACTCCGAAATGGATGGGCAGTTCATCGCTCACATGTTCGCCAACTCTTACGCACTGGTGTCTATCGGTAAGATAACTCCGAAACCACTGCAGTGGAAGTCCTCGAAATCCGAAATTGTGTTCCAGCTTTCCCAGAAGTATAGGAACCGAGACAGTATCGAAAGCTTTGGCCAGGTCGAGGAATACTCCCACACATTTAAGACCATTGTCTAAAGCTGTGGTGACTTTCCTTGTGAGATAATCCACCGCATCCTCAGTCGACTTCCCACGTCGGAAACCGAACTGATTAGCAGATAACAGGCCGTAACGCTCTGAATAGTGACATAGGCGATTGTTTACAATTTTTTCCAGAATTTTGGAAAAAATTGGTAAGAGCGAAATAGGCCTGTAGTTTTCAGGCACAGTCTTGAGGCCTTTTTTGTGAATAGGTATGACAATTGCTTTCTTCCATACTCTAGGAAAAATTCCGGTAGAAAGACTCAAGTTGAAAATGTGGACTAACGGAGTTGAGATGGCTTCTTTAATTGCTTTAAGCAAAGACGGTTTTAGGCCATCAGAACCCGGCGAACCATCGCTTTTTAATTTACTAATGAGTTTGTTCACTTCATACTCGTCTGTAGGCTGGAAAAAGAAACTGTGAGTAGTAGAGTTCCATAGACTTAGTTTCGAACGAAGTGTGGACTCGGTCTCATTCAGGGTAGAGAGGAGGCCATCTGCGAGGTTAGTGCCAACGGTTGAGAAGTATTTATTGCAAATGTTAACGGATTCGCGTGGACATGTGTTAATTTTTGTTAATTCTATGGAATTTGTGATGTTACTCGGGCATTCCGCAATATTTTTGATGACTTTCCATAAGCCTTTGGGATCATTTTTGTTATTTTCGAGCTCTTTACTTTCGTATTCGAGTTTAAGTTTGCGCTGAAGCTGCGTCAGATAATTTCTGTATCTCTTATAAATGACTTTTCGGGCGGGGTCATGTGGGTGTTTTTTCATATCCAAGTGCAGTCGGTCTCGATGCTTATGACACTTTATAAGCCCCGGAGTAATCCAAGGTTTTAGATTGTGTCGAGATCTAGTTATACGCTTTTCCGTGGTATGTTTCTGTACAGCCGGGAGAACAATTTCGTAAAGCTTCTCAGTAGCCACGTCGACGTTGGTCTCTTTTATTACAGAGGTCCAGTTCACCCCCCGTAAATCCGAGGCGACTGCTTGATAGTCTGTCCTTTGGACAAAACGTTGTCTATTCTCACTGTTGGTCTTTTTCAAGGACATTCCTAAAAGAACAAGCTCGTGATCTGTTATATCCGTTTTGCAGACCAGGCCGGCTGTGTAATTGGATTTTGTTTTCACAAATATATGGTCGAGACAAGAATCGAGCCGTGTGGGCTCGGAAATTGCAGATAGAAAGCCATACTCAGCCATAAAGCAGAGGTAGTCGTTACAATTTTGCTCTAAAGCATTTAATATGTTAATGTTAATATCACCGGATACGATGACAGAGGTGTTGTTTTTAATGGACGATAACGCGTTACTTAAATCCACGAGAAAACGGTTTATTTGAGCGAATGAAGGAGAGCGATATATGGCCAGCACTGTGACTGTGCTTGAAAGTTCTATTTTTAGACACTCAGCCTCTTCAAAAAGTGGCTCACTTACAGATGCATTCCAGCTCTCCTCGATGTAGACAACGACACCCCCAGCACGATTGTGATTATTTATTGTGGAATAGGAGTGGTACCCTGGGATCTGCCCCGGGCGCGCTCCCCCGGAGAGCCAGCACTCCGTTAGAATTATCACGTCTAATTTTATTTTTAGCCGTTGGAGTGCAACAAGAAAAGAATCAAAATTGCGCTGAATGCTCCGTATATTGAAAGAGAGTAATTTAAATTTATGGTTACTGTTAAATATATCCTTGCAGTTTTCCAGGTTATCGCAGACCTGACACTCTATGGACAAGGTGTTATCTACATCATTTACAATGGATCTTAGTGTCATGACAAATTCGATATCGGGATAATAATTGACGTGCGTCTGGTTTTATAGAGAGTGTCAGGATCATCAAGAAGTAAATAGGTTTATCGTAGTATGTGATGTTGGGGTGCCGTATATGATTCAAGTTAACTAGGTCAGTGAGAAAGAAAATATGTATTTTTTGATTAGTGTAAGTGTACATTGATGTGTGAGAGTATGGGAAACAGCTCTGTTTTAAAAATACATGTAAAAAGAAAAATAAGCAAAAACAAATGCAAAAAAGGACATTGGATTTTACAGATGAATTTTTGTTAAACAATTCCATGACTGGCTCCCGAGCCCTCGGCTTATTCAGCCGCGTCTTCGCCCGACCTACCAGCCGCTTTTTCGCTGGTAATAACGGAGGAATCCAACACAGGTGAACGAGTCGACACGAGTTCCGCCAGATCCGCGTCTCGTTGGATTGAAAAAACGGTGCTTCCGTCCTTCTCCCGCATAAGTATATGGCCATCTTTGGTCCAGCAGTGTTTGAAACCCAAATTATTCTTTTGTTGTCTCGCCTCGCGAAATAACTTGCGGTTCTCTTTTGTTAATCGCTCGTTGAAGAACAACTTTCGGGATGGACCCGCCACTTCGATGTCGGCAGAAGATAAATTACGCCTTGTTTTAGCACAGCTCAAAAAGTCAACGCGTTTAGAGTGACGGGTGAATTTCAGGACTATAGGGCGAGGCTGGGATTCTGCCTGGCGCTCGGACTTACTACGCGGGCCCACACGCTTAACAGAATCTATTTCAAGTTCTACGAGATCAATGCCTATCTTCTTTGCCGCGACGAGAGCTATGTGGTGCAAATTTTCACTTCGGTTTTCATTAATACCCATGATCTCTATTTCGTTTCGCATAGAATATTGCGCCTGTGCGTTAAGTTGATCCTCCAAAATAACTATTCTCTCGCTGAGTACCGCGGTTTCCCTCTGTCGCTCCTCGAGTGCCCTAATTTTAGCTTCCGAGGTCTTCAAGGCACTCTCTTGGCTATCCAGACGTGCCGAGCACTGCGCTATACATGTAGTTAAATTTTTAAGGTTATTCTTTACTTCATTCATGTCTACGCGTAGCATACGAATTTCGGAGGTAAGAGAAGAAATCGCCTCGCTCCAGCCAGAGCCAACTCCCGGCGCCGCAGTTACGGACGAGCCAGCCGCCGCTGCCGTTTTGCGGTTTTGCGCACGAAAAGTAACATTTTGATTCGCGTCATCGCCCGGCGCGGACGACCTTACCGGTGTATTAGAATTCCCTGTCTTTGGCTGCTTACTTTTGCAGTCGGGACAGATCCACTCCGATTTAAAGTTATCCGATACCTTACGTTGTTCTGGTATGTTTACACATACAAAGTGGTGCAGG
>NC_133483.1:10370091-10461153 GCF_025370935.1 Choristoneura fumiferana | reverse complement strand
TTTGCCCTTGACTGTACTAGAGTGGGGCCAAATTTTGTGTCGCTGAGTAGATTACTCTGGTTTTTACCTTCCGTTAATGATAACATAAATTGTCTTATAAAACATACGAGCTGGACTACTTAGTGTCTTAGGCAAATGTAATTACCAGAAAATGCCATTCTAAAGATTAACGGAAATAAAAATAAATAATGTAGAAACAGCCATTTGAAAAAAAATAGTGATTGGATTTTGTTAAAATCCGTATTTTGTTATAATCCGTATTTTGTTAAATCCGTATTTTGTTTTTCAGGATATCAATACGCCATGATGTCGATCAAAACAGTTCTAGCAACACTCCTTCGGCAGTATCGAGTTCTGCCACCAGGGGGCGCTGACCAATCAAATTTAAAGGAACCACTGCGTGTTGAATTTGATATCATGATGAAAGACGTTGATAAATTCCAAATACAGATAGAAAATAGATTTAAAAGTAGTTCTTCATAATTTTATAGGTATACATTTAGGAAACAAATTAAAAACCGGACCAAAAGAAACAAGATTACGTGCTTCAAACTCAAAGGGTTTTTTATTAGAATGAAACCAGTTATAAAATACCTAAACTGAACTAAGTAGTAGTAGTATTAGTGTAGTAGTATTTTGGTGCGTTTTTATGTTTTTTTTTAAATACAAGATTTTTCTGACTGAACTATCTGCTGTTTGAACCTACTACACTAGTTAGTATACTAGGTATACATGTCTGGTAAGTAGGTGCAGACAGCAAAAAGTTCAGTCAGAAAAATCTTGTATTAAAAAACATACTGCTACTACTACTAGTTACTACGTCAAGTAAGTTTACCTAAATTTATATGAAAACATTAGTAAAAATATTTCATATCTGAAAACAATGGAATGGATAAATTTGATGGGAAGTTGCTATTATTATTTTAAAGGCTCATGTCGGCTGGATTCCGAGATAGTAAGGACAACAATGTTGGTAGAGCAATTTTACGTATGCTTTGCTTATGTAGTGAGCTACTAAATAAATATATAATAATAATATCACTTCTGTTGCTGACTGAGTACCTATACTATGTCTATCCTTAGTCTATAGACGACCGGATGGTCAAATGGTTAGAGAATCTGACTACGAAGCTTGAGGTTCCGGGTTCGTTTCCCGGTCGGGCAGATATTTGTATGAATAATACGAATGTTTGTTCTTTGGATGTTTGATATGTATTTTTAGTCCATTCAGGATAACATTGGACTCTAGAAGGTCGCAGAAGAAGGGTTCTAAACATTTCTTGTGAAGTTGTAATAATGATGATGATGGATGATGATGAATAAAAGAAGTGAAGTCATCATTTTCTTTACTTTGTAAGTAGATTAATAATGAGGTACTTACAAAATAACACAATATTAATACGTAATTAGCTACATAATATATTCGATTCATTTGCTCTCATTCCCTGTTTGAAAATATTCTACTCATAGTTGCTATGAAGTTCAAGCTTTTTTTCATTTCAATTTCAACAAATTTAGTGCAGTGCTTTAGTTGGGAAAGTTAACTTTTCGTATAATTATGATTAAAGGTCGTCACATTTTGATCAAACTGGCTGGCTTGAGTTAACAATATTATAAACGTTCCGTTTCTTGCAGAATGTTCATTACCTCTGCCTCTTTAAGTATTTTATAGGAAGACATTTCTGTTTAACAAATCAGAAAAAGATTTTTTATTGTGTTTAAATTATGATGAAATATCAAGGAAAAATCTCACTAATATTAATATAATTGCGGAAGGTTTTAAGTCTGAATGTTTTGTTTGTTACCTACCTCTTCACGTCTTAACCGCTGAACCGATTTAGGTGGAATTCGATATACAGATAGTACGTACAAGTCCCGGGGAAGGCCATAGATAGTTTTAATCCCGGAAAATTGCATAATTCCCGCGGGATAGCAATAAACGAATTCTACGTGAACGGAGTCGCGGGCAACAGTTAGTTAATGAATAATTGAAACTAATATTGACGTCTTCGATATTTTAATTAGAATTAGGTTCAGAACGTACCTATACTATAAGGCGTGCATTATAAAGAGCCTATTTTCCTTCTGTAGGTACATTCCTATATTGAACAGACTATTAGTACGTATTTATCTATGTAAGTATGTTTATCCGTTGCCTGGCATCCATAGTACAAGCTTTGCTTAGTTTGCAAAGCAACTAGGTCAATTGGTGTCGAAGTGTCCCATGATATTTATTATTATTATTTATTTATTTATTATACTTTGCTATTTTTTACACTACGAGTAAATTCATTAGAGTACTCGTAGTTAATACAAATAGATTGTGAGGCTAACGAATATAATTTAATTAAAATAAAATAGGATAATAGGGATGTTGACACCACCAATCAACTGACGTACTTTTTATGAGCTGTCAAAACACAATTCTCCCATAGAGTTTCAATGGCAATGAGGGCTATCGTTTTTTGTCTCACTAGATGGCGCACTGTTGCGTGAGGTTTTTAAGTATAGTTTTCAAAGTCTGTTATTACGGGCGTGAAAACAAAGTTTAGATTAAAATCATATTTAATACACCCTAAAACCGTACCATAAAAATATCGAGCATGCCACAGTGTTGCATAGTCCCCGTTTTGTTCGGAAAAAGGGGAGGACAAAGGTTTCCGAAAGATAAAACTGTCTCAAAACACAGACATTCATTGCCCCGGAACGCATATTTGCCATAATTAATTTCAGATATTGCAAAATATTCACAATATTATTCCAATTATAAATAAACCCGCGTAGCTCACCCAAAAACTATGAGATTTGACATTTCGGAGACCTCACGCTACACTAGCGCCTCTAGTGGTGAATTCATACGCGATAGCCCTTATTGCGAGTCGCATAAGTCGCTATTTGTTCGCCAACTGAATCAACTAACTATTTGAGCATTTCTAAAAAAGTTTGTACATTTGATTTGCGACTCCGATTTGGGTAAAAATTTGCAGGTAGATAGAGTGAACGATACTGAGTTTAAACAACATAGTCTCCCGAAATGTCCCAATTAATTTGTATGGAAAGTATTCCATACAAACCAATTGGGACATTTTGAGAGACTATGTTATTACGACTCAGTATCGTTCACTCTACATACCTGCAAATTTTTATCCAAATCGGAGTCGCAAATCAAATGTACAAACTTTTTTAGAAATACTCATTTATTTGTTTTAAAGGAACAAAAAACCTAGTTTTACAGTAAATCGAAAAATAAACTGGTTTTCAGGGCTAAAATAAAGTTTTTTTTACTGGAGTCGTGCCTTCGAATTATTTTTTAATGGCGTGAACGAACATCCCTATTATGTGATGGTTCAGTACCTAAAGCTCTGCGATGTTAATTGCAACTCGTGTTAATATAATCTTGTAATATAATATAACATAATATATACGTTAATGTGAAAACCCAGCGTTATAAATACGCTAATGCCGGTTCTGTTTGGGATAGTTTCTGAGGTTTTTAACTACTGCGCCATCTATGGGCAGAGTGCGCAACTTGGAAGGGCACGTTTGTACGATAAATAAGATGTCTCCGGAGAGCGGTACGGATGATGTAGATTTCAACCATTTTGGTCAGATGGCGTTTGGAAATGCATTTTTATAATGGGATTTTACCGTCGAGTCACTGTAAAAAACAATGTAACTGATGATTTGATTCCTGCCGTTTTGTAGAACGTTTTTAGAATAAGGGTCATAGTTATTTTCCTTGTTAAGCAATGTGATGTCGATGTCAATTAGGGGTTTGCACAGAGGCGAAATATCGCTAGATGGCGTTAGTATCGTGAGGTCCGTTTGACACTTGACGTTTGCTTGCTATTGGCTCATTTAGTTATTTAACCAATCAGCGATATTTTGCTTCTGTGAAAACCCTCATTGTGTCATTTTTCGTGAAACTTCTTCTGAAATCTTTTTGAAACATATTATTACCTAGTGCCGTCCACGAAGACGCGTGATTGGTATTATTTATTACAGTTTTTTTATTGATGATTTGCTGTAGATCAAATTGTAACAAAAACCTGTTGTAAAAATGTGCCAAGTCTCGATTGACTCCATTTGTCCATAACATGAAGTGAAATATCGTAAACAATTACAAGAAAACGAGTAATTTTGGCTAAAATCTGGCTTGTTGAGCTATTGCTCTCAGATAATAAACATATTGAGTTGATACTATATCAGGTTATTACCTACATAATAAAAAAAAGAATTGTAATCATAAAATTTTTGTTCAGGACATTGGTATTAGTGGAATATAATGATCTATTTGCAATAAAGTGTTTCACTGTTCTAATGTCGCTGCAACTTTTGATACAACATAATATTAATAAATCACATACAAACAAATAAAAAAAAACCTTTTGATTCTTGCATATTATACAATACAATACAAAGACTCTTTATTGTACACCAGACATAGTAAGCGATACAGAAAACAGATACACAGAAAAAAAATATTACAAGGTGAGCAATAGGCATATTATTTTTGCAATAGATTATCATTTATTTAAAAAAAATACCATCCATTACATTTAAAAAATATTTAGAACAAATAATTTTCAATTATAAAAACAAAAAACAGGATAAGAATAACAGAATACTTAACAAATCAGATATAGAGCGTTAAAATATCATGTCATTATCGTTATAAAAAAAAACTATCATCAAAACTATACTAATACAACACTATCAACAATTGCAGTCGACCCTCTTTCAGCCACAAAGAGGGTACTAGGGCAGGGTTCGGCAACCCGAGGCATTTTCTTACCTTGTGTTGTGGCCGGATATTGTCATTATTTGCCACTGCTGTTATTTCAAAGTTTTTCTGCATTTCTTCTTAACTATATTTTCATATGTGACTAGCTGTTGCTCGCGACTTCGTCTATGACCAATTCGTTTGTCGCTGTTTCCAGGAACTGCATTTTTCCAGGGTAAAACTATCCTATGTCTTTTCCCGCAACTTAAGCTAAGCTAAGCATACGTTATTGCTTTATTAATAACAAATATCTTCAAAATAAATCTCATTTATGTTATTAGTAGGATAGAATTTTAATAATAAAG
The DNA here is from genome assembly GCF_025370935.1 of Choristoneura fumiferana. Taxonomy (NCBI): domain Eukaryota; kingdom Metazoa; phylum Arthropoda; class Insecta; order Lepidoptera; family Tortricidae; genus Choristoneura; species Choristoneura fumiferana. Next base: position 10,456,065 of record NC_133483.1, on the reverse strand, counting down.
TATTTATAAGTAACTCAATCACATGTGTGAAAATTTAAATATAAGCTAACCATGCTCTAGGTAAGAACAAATACAACCTTTTATCTCAGTTCTCGTGGCATAGTGATTAGCTAATTATACGCAGTCGCAACAATGCGTGATAAAATTCTGGCCTTTTTATTAAGAAATAAAATTATGTAAGTATCTAGTTTTCTTTTGCAATTGTCTTTCACTATTTTTTAAATATAAACTATAAACAAAATTACCAAGAAGTGAAACACGACAACATGCAACGAAAATTTGTAAAACGAAATGAAATAGAGACTTTTTAAAGCATGGTAAAGTGAGCTTGTAATTAGTGCCAATGCGTACAATATGATAAATTAACACATTATCAATTTTGATTAGAACCCGAAATTAAACAACTTATCCAGATAAAATTCGTCATTACTTATAAGTATCAATGTACAATTTTAATGAAACACTGTTGTAATTTCGATTATTATAATTATTTATATTAAGGGTTCTGTAGTGGATATAAAATATTTTATAATTAATTACTCATTACGCAGCTTATTAAAGTGTCCAGTTTTATATGTACTAAGTAAAATGTAGGCGACCCCTGCACTAGAGGGATCGGCCCTGTCATCAGATGGGCATCAATCACAAAACTGCACTAATGAAGGGGATTTAATCGGAATAAGATCGGTATTGCAAATATTGCAATGAGCAAGCGAGTGTTTCGTATCACCAGTTTGGGTTCTCTGGTAAGAGATCTCAGAGCGTTGAGAAAAAGAAAGTTTCGAAATTCAAATAAAATAGAAGTAAATAACCTAAAACTCAGTTTATGTTACTTGATATTATAACTCAATATTTATCCGGACAAAATACTGCTATCCCGCGGGAACTATGTAATTTATGATAATTATGATGAATAAATTAATTAGGTTACGAGTGAAATTTTGCTAAAATTACCTAGACTAATCTAATTGTGACCACGTTACCGTAATGTAGCCGAAACGTCGATGTAATCTAACACCTTTAAACGAGCAATTCTTATATATATATTATTAACCTAGTGCCATCCACGAAGACGCGTGATTTTGACAAAATCAGTCATTAATGACATTGTAATAAGAACCACGGCACGCGTCATCGTGAATAACTCTACCTTTATATTATGTATTATATATTTCGGGGATCTTGGAAACGGCTCCAACGATTTCGAAGAAATTTGGTACGAGTATGTAGGCGTTTTCAGGGATGAAAAATCGATCTAGCTTGGTCTTATCTCTGGGAAAACGCTGGGTACCGAGTTTTAGCCTGAGCGGAGCTCGGTCACCCAGATATTTTTAGTAATATGAGCAAAAATCGCGAAAGTTACAGCAACTACGCGATTTCCCTGAATAAACCTACCATGCGGGTGGTAGGACCTTGTGCAAAGTCCACCCAGATTGCTACCACCATCTTGCTCGCTAATCCTGCCGTGAAGCAGCAGTGCTTGCACTGTTGTGTTTTGGCGTGGAGAGTAAGACAGCCGGTGAAATTACTGGCACTTGAGGTATCCCATCTTAGGCCTCCTGGTTGGCAACGCATCTGCAATACAATTGGTGTTGCAGATGTTTATGGGCGGGGGTGATCTCTTACCATCAGGAGACCTACTTGCTCGTTTGCCATCCAGTCGAATAAAAAAAAATGCACCTAAAGTAATTAAAATTAGTTTTGTAGTTTTTGCTTAAAACAATAACAATCATCCATACATTCATATATTATTTTCAAAACTTTGTTAGTCAAATACAGAACTGAGTATGTAAACCAAATTTATCAAAGACTAAATTTTGGATCAATGTTTACCGAGAACATTTACGATACCCTAAAACACAAATTATAGTGGGAGACACAATTTGATGGGGAACCGAGGAAGATGAATCAAACACAAGTTGGGGAGGACAGCATAACAACATACAATATCTATTGTGTATCTATGCAGAAAGTGCTTACAAAATTACAACTCAAGTATGACATTATACGATAAGTTCGCCTTTGTACTCTTTTGTTTTGTTGTTTTCTTTTTGTATTATTTTTGTGTTTTATGTACAATAAAGTATTTACATACATACATACATACATATGCATCACATATCTATACAGACAGTCTGTTTGATTCATCTTCCTCGGTTCCCCATCAAATTGTGTCTCCCACTACAATTTGTGTTTTAGGGTATCGTAAATGTTCTCGGTAAACATTGGTCCAAAATTTAGTGTCTCCATAACATATATTATCTATAGAGATAATTTGTCTCGGCAATCTTGTTTTTAACCGACTTCAAAAAAGGAGGAGGTTCTCAATTCGAGTGTATGTTTTTTATTGTATGTTTGTTACGCGATAACTCCGCCAATTGTGGACCGAATTTCAAAATTCTTTTTTAGTTCTAAAGGACATACTTCCGAGGTGGTCCCATTGACACCAAATCAGGATCTGATGATGGGATCTTCGAGAAATCGAGGGCAACCCTCGAATTTTTAAAGCACACGCGAATTTTTATAGTGATTTTGGCATTTTTAACATCAAGTCAAGTATTTACATTCAGAAAGTATCATTTGGTGAACTGGACCCTGATGTTATAAAATGATATAACTATGCTGTGTTTGAGCTTAATGGAATCGTTGTGAGATGCACTTTGGCTACAAATCACTAAAAACTATGAAAAAAAAAAATATTTATAGAAAATTGAACCGACATCAAAAACCTTGAAAATATTTTTCTACTACTTTGAAGTCGGTGCCTCAGCACGAGCCAGCAGGAGTGACTGAAGTCCAATACATAGTATGTAAGTGAGGTAGACGACTATAGTTCCACTCCTGCTGCCTGGCTCGTGCTGGCTGGCTGAGGCACCGATTTCAAACTAGTGGAAAATTATTTACAGGTACATAAGTCAGCCATAGCCGAGCATTTGTTGGAGTCAGGACCAAACCATTGGATTGAGCTTCACAATCCCAAAATTCTGTCCACGGAACGTCATTTCTACTTAAGAATGGTAAGGTAATGGTAGGTACGTGAAGCAGTTATAATAAAATAGATTAAAAATGACAACCGGAACGATGGATCTAAGCATTTATCTTCGTGGAATCCTGTTATTAATAAGTGTCGGCATCGGGATGAATGTTTAGAGGGACGATCGGACGTTTGTTAGTATTGTGTGTCGGTGTGATGGGGTGACAAATAAAAATGACCAAGTGCGGGTAGTTCGAAGGACTCGCGCTGCTAGGCAGTTGACACCCCACACTTCAGTCTACTCGTGACCGCAGCCACTGCAACGTTGCCGGAACGTCGAGGTAAATATTACTCGTGTGTGCGTGATAAGTCCCGCTGGTGGTATTTTGAGTAGAAAATTATTTTCAAGGTTTTTGAAGTCGGTTCCATTTTTTTGTTAATTTTTAATAGGGTATCATATTTTAAAAAAAGAAGACCAGGCTAGACCATAGGGCCTACTCCGCAATTCGAAAATAGAAGTTCGTATCGTACCGTCCCTCTCACTCTCGTATTAAATATCTCAGCGACACAAAATTTGGCCCACTCCTCATACAAAATTACCTATTAATGCATAAATTTGAGGGCCAGATTTTTTGCTGCTCAGTACGAGTATAGTATAAGTGACAGAGGGACCGAACGATACGAACTTCGATTTTCGAATTTCGTATAGTAGCCCCACAGATGGTAAGTGAGCACCACCACAAATGGATTCCCGAAACACTATGTAGAGGATTGCAAATGCTACGCCAGCCAAGATGGTTAATAGATTAATCAGGTAAAAATTAGATACACGGGTGTGCTAAAATTGACCGTTCTACCTATATTTAAATGCAAGCTCAAGATAACAGAATACACGAATATATTACGAGACAGTAACTGAACAATAATTCTCACTTCTCATGAAACTGAGACCACATTGTAAATATCTGTGGCGTAAAATAATAGAGAATTAATAGAGTGGCGAAACAGGGCATGAAGTCGAAATTACACTTTGTTGTTCGCCGCATGCTGCATGCGGCGACCGCAAAAGTGTAAAGAACACAGTAGTCGGCCGCATTCGGCGAGCGACAGCTGCCACCGCCTTAAAATGGCCGCCGCAAACGTAGTGATTAAATACTCTTTGGCCGCCGCAGTAGACGGACAGACTAATGTAAAGGTGACGGTCGTTCGCCGAAGTAGTTTGAAACAAGTTCGGCGACCGCATTAGGCGAACAACAAAGTGTAATTTCCGCTTGAATCTCATTATTATATAATCATCTCAATCCAAAAATTTGCTAATTTTTGACAGAATGTATTTATGAGGATTTGTCTTTTCGTAAATAATTCTAAAACCCAAAATGACCGAAAAGCATTAACTTACTCAATCTATATTAACGTTCTTGACGTTCCAGCTTATCCTTTCAAAGCCATTACCAGCAATCCGAGATCGAATTAAGGTGCATTTATCTCTGAATGCAATTCCACAGTTCTTTTATTTATTATCAAATCAACAGTTAAGTGGGAGTCCGCTTAATAGAAGTATTTACGCTGGTTTTACTTGTCTTTAAGTTTAAACAATATATTTTCACGTGATAACGAGTAATCGCGTACAAATGCAAAATGTTACTTTTGTCCCCGCTCTCCTAAACGCTAAAGTAAGTCTTGTTTATTCCGCTTTTGGGCCTTAATTTCTCCATCGATTGCCATTAAATGATGCATACATCGTATTAAAAGACCTGAATAAATAACGGGATAATTTTTATCCCGAAAAAAGGAGTTGTTCCGGAGGGCGCATGAACAAACTCTTTGATTGATTTATTTGTTTTGAAACAAATTGTTTGGTTAACGAAATAAAAAAAAAACATGTTAAATACTTTTTGATATACTAACCGACAGACTTACCTATTATGTTTTCTTTTTACTCAGGACCGATATCTGAGAATAATATTTTATATTGAGTCTTCAGGTTCCTATAAAAAATCAGAAGTGTTGGCTCTGGCACAGACATTTTATTTTATAACCGAAGTTTTGCAGATGTAGACACTTTTCTTTAATATTTTGCTATAGGAGTAAGTAGTCGAATGTTTTCCCTGAACATGCGCATCCATGATGCTCGATTCACAGAGTAGTTAACTGACTTGGCTATACTAATTATAGATAATCATGAGACAATTTATAACGAAGTAGATACGTAACGTTTAAAATTAAAAGTACGGACAAAAATATTTTTTTGTTATATGCGGACGATTAGTGGTAAGTGAGTGCCTCCTTTATCGAACGCTTTTCAAAGCAATGTCACAGCAGGTGAAATAAAATCAGTAGGTTTGGCTATTTTTTTAACAATAATGCTGGCTTTATTGGAAAAGCTTACGATTATGAATAATTAAATAGTACCTAACCATAAGCTACTCGTACAAATTTATCAACCCACATCAAATAAATTCAAGTTCTATTTTGTGAGAATCTTTCGTATTTTTTATGAAAAGTATATTAGATTTTATGAATAGGAAGTAATAAAATGTTTAAAAATATTGAAGTAATCGTACCTCTTCTCTTAACGTATTTTGTAGTGTATTCAGTGGAAAATTTGGCGACTTAATAATATGTGCGTGAAACTTAATGCACATCACAAGGCGTAGTTTTACCGGTCTCACTTTGACATACGCAGAACTCATTCTTTTGTATTTAATTGCTCTGAGCAACAATATAAAACAATAAAATACAATATAAAACAAAATTAACTTAGTAGAAATAATCGAGCAGTAAAATATCCCATTTGTTACTTTCAATATTAGGTACTTACATCACGCAGAATTATAAATTGTACTGTTAAAAAAGTGTACAAAACTAGAGTTCAAATTAAATTTTCGACCAGTTAACAAAAGTAATGTAAAAAATGTAATAAAAGTCGTGACGTATTAAATTTTTGTAATTTTCCAATGTAAGTGTAATTTCCCACCACTCTCGGAGAGCACTTTCGTGTCACGCGCTCTCATAAAGCGGTTTCCAGCTTCTTTTCTCATTTTGTAAACACGTGCACTTCAAAAGTTAAGTTCTGTGTGCTGTTGTAGTCCGGCGCTGCAGCTAAGGAGTGGGCTGTCGATTGCCAATAGAAACTAATTTTGCCCTCGTTTAACGGAGCCGTGGAAATTGTTCAATTATTGCTGTAAAGCCGACGTCTGATTGAGTTGAAAAATATTACGATCAATTTGAAAGATTTTTTTTTGCATAGTACGATAGTTAAAATATTGAACAGAGGCCCTAAAGCTGTTCTCCGTCTATTGGTGCTGTTTTGTACAGTGTGTTACCGGCAGCCAGGCTTATTTTTAAGGGAGGTTAAAGTAACGTATTTCTGTAACTTAACCACGACATTAATTTAATTAATAAACTAAAATTCAGACTTTGTTAACTTTGTAACAAAATTATAATTGCCAGCAATGTAATGCGCAAAATAAATGTGCAAAATAAATTGAAAAGTAAGTGTAAATGACAGCCGACAAATATTTTGATTCATCATCATCATGTCAGCCGAAAGACGTCCACTGCTGGACATAGGCCTCCCCACAGGCTCTCCACTCAGACCGGTCTTGTGCTTTCCACATCCACCGCGATCCCGCGATCTTAACCAAGTCGTCGCTCCATCTTGTTGGAGGCCTACCGACAGCTCGTCTCCCGGTCCGCGGACGCCATTCGAGAACCTTCTGGCCCCATCGGCCATCAGTCCTGCGAGCAATGTGGCCCGCCCACTGCCACTTTAGTTTCGCAATTCTTCGGGCTATGTCGGTAACCTTAGTTCTACTGCGGATATCATCATTTCTAATTCTATCCCGCAGAGAAACCCCGAGCATAGCCCTCTCCATAGCCCTCTGAGTGACTTTGAGTTTTCTCATGAGGCCCATCGTTAGCGCCCACGTCTCAGATCCGTATGTCATCACTGGCAACACACACTGGTCAAAGACTTATATTTTGATTGTTACTTGTCAATTTACTTTAATTAATAATTTTAATTTGCTTTTTTATTTTTTTTTTCTTTTTTTTTTAATTTGCTTTGCTTTTTATTTGGCAATTATAATTTTGTTACAAAGTTAACAAAGTCTGAATTTTAGTTTATTAATTAAATTAATGTCACGGTTAAGTTACAGAAATACGTTACTTTAACCTCCTTAAAAATAACCTGGCTTCCGGTAACACACTGTATAAGTATTCTGTGTGCATGCTACGGAACCCTCAGAGCGTGAGACCGATGCGCATGGCTGGCATTTCTTTTTAGTGCCAGCAGAATCGTCATTCCTATATCGTTAGTATTATTTGGACCCACATATGACGTCATATCGTTAATCATCTTGTAACCAGTCAAGTTTTTCTTGATGACTATGTAGCTGGATTGCATTTACAGTTGCAAGTCAGAGATATAATGATGTCCGAACTTCTTTTACGGCTTAAAAAGACGTAGATAAAATGTTATATACCGAGCCTTATATCATTCTGCTCGCGGCTTAGCTCATAGACAATTATTAACCATCGTAGGTACTTGAGAACTGCAATTTGGCATGAGTTATATATACACAGACACACACACACACACACACACACACTGTATAGGTACACTCAACGACTTTACTTCATGAGCCACCATGCAACCTTTTCAAAGGAAAAGTCATTACGATTTTCATTGTTAATTATTGCGATGTCACTATGACGTTTACTGTGAAATGAAGAAACGTGAAAAGAGTCGTGAATTAAAGTCTTACAGCCTTATTCATAAAAAATCCTTAATTGAGGTTTGATCGGTCTGTTATTTAGCAGACTGATTAACCTGTCCTCTCCCAGAGGCACAAATTTGTGCCCAAATTCCTTTGATCCTGTTATTCTGGGAGATGACAGATTAAGCTTGTTAGACGGTTGTCAAGAAGTATGATTCATAAACGCTTGCTAGCAGTCTGCTAGTTGTTGAGCTGCTGATAGACGGATTAGACGCGTTATGTTGGCAATCTTGACAAATCAAAGACAAAAAATGGCCTCATCGATAATTAAAAAAAAAAGTTCACAGCAGTGACAGCAAATTAGCAGGAAAAAAAAGCGAGATGTTTGTTTTCCCGCCATTTCCGATCCGCATGTTTATGTTTAAGTGCAAAATGCCGTAATTATGTTAATCATCCTAATTTAATTTTTTCATATTTATTGTTAGTAAAGTAGCAGTAATAAATACCTAATTTAGAGGATTTTTAAATACAAATTACTAAAAAAAATAATTGTGGCGGCCATTTTGTGACTTAGCAGGGAGATAAAGGATAACTTATATAACTTTAGCAGAGCCTTGATCGACTGTTTAGCGCTAACAGACGTTTATGAATCACGTTTTTTAGCATCGGGCCTTCAAGGAGCCTTCAAGGAGGCTCTAACTTTTTATGAATAAGGCTGTTAGACCGTACACACCTAGGAGAACGAACTTCCCTCGGGCTAAAACTTGAAAACACACGTTTTTTCAGAGACAAGACCAATTTGGGTCGATTGATCGCCACCGAAAGCCCCCACATAGTCTCCACAACAAATCATTAAAATCGGCAAAGCCGTTTTCCCTCATCCCCGGAATAATAAATAAATAAACATGAATTGCTCGTTTCGTAGTATTAGATTAAAAATGCCGACAAAGAACAAACACGAATGCTGCACTATCTTGAAAAATAATGAAAAGCGTAGCTCCATGTTTACTGCTGATTGCGTGTCCCGTCCACCAGCCACATAAACTAGTTATAAGCGTAGACGAGGATATATACCGTATAAGAAGTCGTTTTGAACTCGGAGAGATTGCAGATCTTATAAAGAAACTACAGCCCGTAACTTTAGATACATTTGCATAAATCGTCAGAGGATCCGTCTCGTGAGAGTGATGTATATTTGATTAGATTTCGTGACACAAAATCACACAAACATCATGTATTCCCAAATGGGGTAGCTAGAGCACACGAAACGTTACCGCTTCGGAGCCACATTTAGCAATTTTAGGTTTTAAGTTTGACAAAAACGGTACAATAGTGACAGATTGCTAGCCTGTCGCCTACGGTATACCTTATACTCAGTCGCCTCTTACGACATCCACGTTCGCTCATAAAAAAAATCAGTCGAGTGCGAGCGACTCGCGCATGAAGGGTTCCGCACCTCCGTACAATGTTTGAAAAACAAATAGTTCAGTAAAATCCAACTTTGATAAAGCGCTCGCCAAATCCTCACCGTATAATCACTATGTTTACGTATTGTTTTTTACACTAAAAAAATCATACTAAGTATTTAACACTATTTACAAGGTTTATAATACAATTTAAAATTGATTCACACTAGTCGAGCTTCTTATTTTAATTACACAACATACGAAGTCCGCTGAATTTCCCGCGAATGAACCGCGCTGACAGCCATTTTTTTTTTCTGCCGCGGCGCAAGGCAAGAGTCTAAAGCCTGACTCATTCAGCCTCCGACAGGGCGACAGCCAAAGAGCATAGGAATTTAAAATTGTTCTTTATTCAAAATACTTGCACCTAGTTCTTACATTTTGGTGATATGTTTTTATTAACTTGTAATGTAATGTAACTAGTTATGTTTGTTCGGGTGGAATTAACATTTCAACTTAAATTTGAAGTGGATATCTTTAACCGATTGAGCTGAAATTTTGCATGCACGTATAAATCCGATGAAAATGCAATATTATTATGACGTTAAGCTGATCTGATGATAAAGTTTATTTTTTTTATTCGACTATGATGGCAAACGAGCAAAGTTAGATGTTGACCATAGAAACTCTGTAATAAAACAACACGACCGCATCGATTTTGGTCTCATTTAATTCGTCTTGACGATTACCTACTTTGGTAACCAGGGGCAAAAAGTACCGCCAGCAAAATAGCTTGTATTAGAATTCTTTACAAAAAAATAGTATGAACTATTTTGTTTTGAAAACATTGTACGGAGGTGCGGAACCTTTCATGCGCGAGTCGCTCGCACTCGCACTTGACCGATTTTTATTTTATAATAAAGAAGAAGAAGATAGATGTGAACGTAAGTAGGTATGTGTGTTTATTACCTTTTCACGCTAAAAGTACTCAACTAATCGTGATGAAATTTCGATATGAAGATAAAGATCCTGAGAAGAACATACTTAGGATAGTTTTATCCCGGAAAGTTTTGGTTTCCGTGGGCGCGTGATAAACGAATTTTTCACAACCGAAAATCAGTCATTTTTTGGTACACTAGTTTTTTCCTGTGTAGCATTTTAAGGGTACAAAGTAAGTGTATTATCTGTACATGTTCGGAGGAGTCAACGTAAAATAGATGAAAACCCAAACCTGCGCAAATGGAAAAAGCACGGGGGCAAATTTAACTCATGGTTATTGTACAAAAGTGTCACATTTTCACATTTTTTTTTTAAATAGCTTATAATGTGTCCCACTGCAGGGCAAAAGCCGCCCCTTTCTTATTCCACTCGTCTCTACTCTTGGCCAGCTCTTGCCAATCTGACTGGAATCGGTCCAGGCCGTCCCGCCATCTCCTCCTAGGTCTGCCTCTGCTCCGGTACCCGTCGCATGGAACCCAATCGGTGATTACTTTGGCCCAGCGATCCGGATGCATGCGGCAGACGTGGCCCGCCCAGTCCCATTTTAATTTGGCGGTCTTCATTCCCACATCGACAATTTGAGTTCTGGAGCGCAGATCAGTGTTTCTGATTCTATCAGATCTCCGAACACCTAGAATACTCCGCTCCATAGCTCGCTGGCAAATCTTGAGCCTGGACTTCTGAGCCTCAGTCAAAGTCCAGGTCTGAGCGCCGTAGGTTAGGATGGGCAGGATACACATATCGACGAGCTTGCGTTTCAGGCTTAAAGGAAGTTTGCCCTTCATTAGCACTTTCATGGACCAGTAGCTCCTCCAGGCATTTTCAATGCGTTTATCAATTTCTTTGCCTTGTCTGTTTTCGAAAGAGACTATCTGGTCCAAGTAAGTGTATTCATCGACATATTGTATTATCTGCCCATCTACCGCTACCCTACGTTTGACGCTATTCGTCATTAACTGTGTCTTTAACCGGTTCATCGTCCTTTCATTACTTTAATAATAATAAATAAAAAAAAGGTTCGCCAAGGTGAGAGAACTAGCAGCAAGCCGGGTCCAGACGAGTGTAACGTGTAATGTAACATTACGTGTAATTTAGCGTCAACAGTGTGGACGGCACTGCGAGCGCCTTTGTGTTCGCGCGAAAAACCGACAGCCGATGAATCAACCGCGAGCGTTACATGTAATGCTCGTAGTGACGTCCATACGTAGAATTCGTGTTATGATACACGATAGATTACATTACACGTTACACTCGTCTGGACCCGGCTTGAGAAAATTTAAATGTTGACATAGAATTTACTGACCTGATTAGAACAACAAAATATATGGAGTTGCATTTAAGTGCAGTTATGGTATGATTTTTGTTTTGATATCATCATCATCATCAGCTTATAGCAGTCCACTGCTGGACATGTGCCTCCCCGAAAGAACGCCATTGCGTCCTGTCCTCGGCTCGACGCATCCAGCTTCTACCAGCAGCCTTTCGCAGATCGTCACTTCACCCGGCCGGAAGGCATCATACACAACTTCGATATAATTTAAAAAAATATTTACTGGCTTTATTCTCAAAAGTGTGTGCATTGAAAAAGCAAGTAGTAAAAGCCTTTCCTGTCAAATACCGCACAGTTAAAGATGTCTCCAGCCGCATCGCATCTAATTGCATTTATTTGCGCACCAACTCGGCTCTGAATGTGTGCGTTGAATTAATAATAGTATTCTGTTGTGTGCTATTAGAAGGGTTCACTACTAATGTAAAAATTGAACCATTGTGTAAAATATCTACTGGTTGCTGAGTACCAACTAGAATTGTTGTTACTGTAATTATTAATACAAGCCTTTTGCTGACTGTAGATATTGTTGATTGTACTTGCATTGTTAAATTTTACTTAGATAACCGTACCAAATAAATCTGATCAATCCGAATAAGGTCAAAAAAGTAAATGAAATTTGGTTTGCAAGATTTGAAAACAAATAACTTACAAACAGTGCAAGTTAAATAAGAGCTTGTAAAGTCAGGAATCAAACGACTTTCTTAATTCTACGGAATACGAGTAGAAGGATTTGCAACGGAAACGTAGCCACAAGCGGCTAGTAAAGCAATAATAGTAGTTTACTGTAGAGGCCGGCAACCCCACGTTCCGGCCGAGGCTTGTATAGTGCTTTTCTCAAATATGACATGAAATAAAATAAAAAAAAACAAGAAATCAAGCTGGCGGGACGCTAGTCTCGTCGCCCTGTTGTGTGCTCGCGTGTAGCGTTAGCTGCTGGCGCAGCGGCTGCGGAGCGGGTGCTGTTGGCGTGGGCCGTGCCGGAGAGCGCGCTTTTGAAACAAAAGACGGTCGCATTGCCGGCCAGCGGCCTGCAAAGTTGTATGAAATCCCTTTGCAGGCCGCTAGAGTGACTGCGGGCAGGCAGGCGAGCCGCAGCGCCTGCAGCGCGATACTTCTCGGCCTATTATTTGTAACACAACGTCAATATTTCATGTCATGTTTGAGAAAAAATATTTTCATAAGACCCAGCGTGAAATGTACCACCTACATGCGTCTAAACTTTAATTAAAAAAAGTTTCAAACTATACTCATCAAAAAAATTACGTTAATCTTAAGAGAAATTCATTGTTCTTTTGAAGTCAAAGTTGAAATTCAATTCAGATGTTCTTGTATTTTTATATTCACAGTGGAACCCTTCGTATATGATGTTTCCCCATACAGTACTAGCGTCTCGAGCGGAGCGCAGGAAAACATAATTAGATTCTTTCAGTACTACGCGAACTTGTTAATTTAAGTTGACAAATTTTATTATTGACTACTTTAACTGCACACATTTTTCTCTTCGGTTGACGTGAGTTTTAATGCTGTTTGCATTTTCAATGAGAAAGAGGAATGTAGATTAAATAAAACTCTTTATGTACAGGGTAGTTTTCGTTTTAAAAGAAAAACAATCTTCTGGCCCAGGATAGACTTTAAGCATTTAACGTTGTTGACTACTCGTTTAGAAGTCGCATTGAACCATAAGTTACTAAGGGTACATTTATTATGCAAAATACCGGTTAAACAGGGTTTTTAAAATTTGCGGTTTATAAATGATGTCTGAGGTAAGATTAAATATTTTTTCTCAAACATGCTATGTAACGTACGTTTATGTTGTGTTCCTTATAATAGGCTTCAAAATATACCGTTGCAGGCCTAGGCCTGCAAGACGACAGTCTTTTGTTTCAATGCAAAACGTCAAATATCCACGATAAAGAATCTGAATTTCTATGGTTCATTTATTAGTTACTGAATAAATTCACAGGACTATGAATATTCTATATGTAAAAATATAAATAATGCCAACTTGCTTACGTCAAATTACAATTTAATTTACATAATAAAGTATTAATGTAGCTGATGAAATGGGTGACAGTTCGTGTATAATGGCCCTAATAGCGTCATCTCGTACAGCAGAATACAAAAAAAAAAGTTTTGGTGGGAAAATTTACAAGTGTCATTGTTTTTTTTTTTTTGTTTACTGGACTTGGACTTTAAGCTATTTATTTATTTATTTGCCTTTAGCTATTTTGGAAGTAAGTGTCATTATCATTTCAAAAGTTTCATTAAGAAATGTGATCTGTGATTGTTTATTTTAGCATTAACGTTTTAAAAATCTATGTTAGAATAAAATAAACACTTATTAAGTTACCTACATGGTAGTTATAAATTTATGTCTGGTACAATATTAGTTGTCTTACGAATAAAACATTGATTTATAGGAGTTTTTATTTATTTCAGTGCATGTTTGAGAAAATCACTATACAATCCTCGGCGTAAAAGAACTTGCCAGCCTCGTATACTTTATCCGTCTATATATACTCAGCCTGCAAGCCTTTCTTTCCCGGCCTCTGCAGTAATGTACTATTTATTATTTTGCTAGGAGCAACTTCATAGTTTATGCTGGATCGAGGCAATATAAAATGACTTTTTATCTACATCCATATCGATAACTTCCCTATAATATGTTCAGAGATGATAAGCAAATGACCTACATTAAGAAACTTCTATAAATCATGTTTGGTGGTAAATGATAATCGAATTAGTGGAACTGTAATTTTATCCAATAACAAAATTATTGTTCCTTCCTTTTTTTAATCGCGAATATTACAATCGATTTGAGAATCAAAATCGACTCAAGTCTAGATTGTTTATGAATTAGAAAACTATTACTGTCACTGTTAGTCATTTATTTAAAACTGAGGTTTTATGCCTACAAACGAGAACCACTAAGTCGAAAATGCAGGTATATTTGTACATTATAGAAAACTAATGATATGCATGTAGATAAAATTATGTATGCGACGGTACATAATTAGGCATTATGTATCAATCACATAAATAACTATTATGATCTGGTTCATAAAGTTAATTTTTTAAAACTTGAGCCAATTTAAAATAATTATAGGCAACTATCTTAATATCTTGTAAAGATTGGAATTTTTGTTTAAAATTGAAAAGAAAAATTGTATTTGATTAGTGACATCTCGCACTTCTTGCAACTGATAGACATACGCTCAAAACGAAAAACCAAATTTAACATTCGCAAAAATTACCTACAGTAATTTCATAATAGGTACGTTTTAAGTCAGAAGTGCTGAGTTCTAAATGAGAAATATTTTGCAGTCGCACACAAGTCCATATGTAAATATTGAACGTATATTAATGCGTACAGTGTGTTCTGGAAACAGAAACGTAAATAACAACTTAGGGAGTACAAGGGAATCCGTCATTGCTCAAGAAAGTCAATACAGCACGGCGCTTCGTAAACTTGCGGCCAAAACATAGGATTTTAGGTCTACGTTTGTTACATTTTTTAATGCCCTTACTTATTTCTTTGTTTAGATCAAACTTATGTTTAATCTGTTAGTGAACTAAAATAATTTCCTTGCTCACCCGCGACCTTACGATAGCTAAGCTTATGCAAAATATGCGTGTTCATGCAGTTCCTCCACCTCCACACTGTAAGAACACACACAAATCACACAAACCCATCTATCACCACCACCACACTACACTGACGCGTTTCGAACTCAAACAGAGCTCATCTTCAGAGTGACACAACCGTACACCATGCTACCAGTTGTTAGACTAACGAACCACAACCACCGTTTTAACTTGTCACTGTAACTCCCCAAGTACCCACATACGTGTTATGAAACAAAACAAAACTACCCACAAATTATTAATAAATTTTTTTTAACCGTCCTTCAAAACTACCTTGATTTTTTATTTATTTACTGTCAAGGCATGTTTTATTAACTACCATTGCTGAAATTAGATCCAAGCCGTAGCAAGGGAGATGAAACTAAATTTACCTGCTCATTAATAATAGACCCCATACTGTTGTATCTAATTATCTCCATGCATTCTAAAACATCGAGACGATACAACAGATACAACACACACAACACACACACATACAATAGTAATGAGCAGGTAAATTTAGTTTCATCTCCCTTGCTACGGCTTGGATCTAATTTCAGCAATGGTAGTTAATAAAACATGCCTTGACAGTAAATAAATAAAAAATCAAGGTAGTTTTGAAGGACGGTTAAAAAAAAATTTATTAATAATTTGTGGGTAGTTTTGTTTTGTTTCATAACACGTATGTGGGTACTTGGGGAGTTACAGTGACAAGTTAAAACGGTGGTTGTGGTTCGTTAGTCTAACAACTGGTAGCATGGTGTACGGTTGTGTCACTCTGAAGATGAGCTCTGTTTGAGTTCGAAACGCGTCAGTGTAGTGTGGTGGTGGTGATAGATGGGTTTGTGTGATTTGTGTGTGTTCTTACAGTGTGGAGGTGGAGGAACTGCATGAACACGCATATTTTGCATAAGCTTAGCTATCGTAAGGTCGCGGGTGAGCAAGGAAATTATTTTAGTTCATATTCAATAAATTATTTAATCTGTTAGATTGGATGACATGCAAGTGCAAAGTTGATAGGTTAATTTCTAACAAAAACTTATTCATTTATCCATAAACATCACAAAAAGTACGTAGTAAGTAAAGTACGAGTATTACCTAGTATACATAGTACAAGCCTTACTTAGTTTGGGACTAGCTAGGGCAATTTGGTGTCAATTGTCCCATTAAAAAAAAGAAAAAGAAAAAGGCCTCTACCTAGAGGCCTAAGATGGGATACCTCAAGTGCCAGTAACTTCACCGGCTGTCTTACTCTCCACGCCGAAACACAACAATGCAAGCACTGCTGCTTAACGGCAGGATTAGCGAGCAAGATGGTGGTAGCAATCTGGGCGGACCTTGCACAATGCACAAGGTCCTACCACCTGCAAAAAAAGGCTAAAAAGAAAAGCTATCATCAAAAAAAGTGTTCTGATTATGTAGTTATCTGTAAAAAGAATGTCTTGGTGGTCCCTTGGTGATTGCCTGCTTTTTCCTATTATTGTTCTTCTATTGTAGGTATGACAGTATTGTAATAGCATTATAGATTGTCTTTCAACCATAAAAAGGGGCTTTCACTGTATACATGAGCCTTACCTAACTGGAATACTTTATATGTGAGCTAACGCTAAATTGGAGTTAAAGTTAAAGCTATAATTTATAGTTTACGCTTTATTCAGTTTATCTTCAAATTGGCTTTAACTGAATTAATTTTCACTTACTTAACAAACTGCTTTGCATAAAGTAATTATTGTTAAATGAACAAGAAAAGTTTTAAGCAAGTGCCTTGACATGTTGCTTCTTGAGAACTTAAGCGTTTACTTACAAAGTTTTCTGAATTTGTGATTATACACAAGGGTGTTCACAGGGTAATTAATTATAAAACTGAAATCCCTACTTAAATAAATTTAATTTAAACGAAAAAGTTAGTCTTAGTTTTTAATTAATCAACTTCAACAAAAATATTCAAATTACTGATTCATCATCATCCCAGCCTATATACGTCCCACTGCTGGGCACAGGCCTCCTCTCAGAACAAGAGGGCTTGGGCCATAGTTCCCACGCGGGCCCAGTGCGGATTGGGAACTTCACACACACCATTGAATTGCTTCGCAGGTTGTGCAGGTTTCCTCACGATGTTTTCCTTCACCGCAAAGCTCGTGGTAAATTTCAAAAGTAACTCCGCACATGAATTTCGAAAAACTCAGAGGTGCGAGCCGGGGTTTGAACCCACGACCCTCTGCTTGAGAGGCGATAGGTCAAACCACTAGGCCACCACGGCTTCAATTACTGATTATCTTTTATTATTTCACAGCGTCGCGGATTTTTTTTTGTGGGTATAACACATTTTGTCCGCATTCGTACTACCAAGTTCGTCGCGTCCGCAGACTTGTAATGCTGACAAATCGGCCGTGGTTTGTGCCGTGATGATTCATGTGTATTGGCGGCGTGCCAGACACTCCCCTTGGCCAACGTTGGCCGAGACTGATCGGCCAATGTAGTAATTTGTGGGGTGATTGCTTGACCAAATGTTGGGCGAACATTAGTCACGACAAACGTGTGTCTTAACACGTTACATGTCTGGATGTTGGTGTTGTGATGTATGAATGGGGATTGGCAACAGAACTAAGTGGCACTAAGGTTAGTGCTATATACAACTACAGGACAAATCTAGAATATGATCAGAGCCATCCTTAAGCAAGTCTCAAGTCAGTTAGTTTGAAGCTAGCGTTTCATTTAAGCGGTAATTTGTGAGATTCTTTCTTTTTCGACCACGTTTTTGAAATCATCCTGTAAATAATATAAATAAGAGTAATAAAAGATACATTTTCCTGTCATAATTATGTATAAATAAATAAATTGTTTGTTACTCAATCATGCAATAACTCTACTCTTTTCTTTTCTTTCTTTCTTTCTTTCTTTCAATAATAAGTAGCTCGATGGGATTCGATAAAATTTGGCACACGGATAGTTAGACCTAATGTGGCCGTATTGTGGTCAATAACTTTATTTTGTGTAGTAGTTTTCATTATTTCTTTCTATCACACTGTATAAGGCGAGGGTAGAAAGAGGTGGTAAATGCGATCGCGAACGTCAGCGCGTTTTACTATACGGCCTCAGGATTAACTCAGAATACTTTTTGTCCCGGAAAATTTGATAGTTACCACGGGAATAAATACAGTTATAGGAACTAACAACTAAATCACTAAAATGCCTAGTACTTGTATGAGTAGGTAATTATTATCTTGTCTTTACAATTAAGTAGAACAAGCAACAAATATATTTATAATGCTAATAGAACCACATTTCATGGAATAAATCCTATCATATCCAGTCTTCTTGGCTGCAAAGCATCTCTTAACAGCTATCTTTTTGGCTGCCTGCCCTCTGGTGGGCGTGACAGAATACTACCCAGCTTAGGTATATAATTATTTAAGCTGTACAGTCAAAGTCATAAAAAAGTGATCACTTTTTAGGGTTCCGGAGCCAAAATGGCAAAAACGGAACCTTTATAGTTTCGTCAAGTCCGTCTTTCTGTCTGTCTGTCTGTCTGTCTGTCCGTCTGTCCATCTGTCCGTCTGTCCGTCTGTCCGTCTGTCCGTCTGTCCGTCTGTCCGTCTGTCTGTCCGTCTGTCCGTCTGTCCGTCTGTCAAATGTCAGCGCTGCAGCTCTGGTTTCAGTACGGCTTTTGAGCATCACACTACAGCACAATATCTCTTATTTTCCTCTCTTCTCCTATTTATGTTTTTACTGTGTTTTTGTTGTGATGTAGTGTGTTTTTCTTGTCAATAAATGTTGTGAGTTTGAGTTTGAAATATGCAAAAAATATGGAAAGGTAACTCTTAATAAATACTTTCAACGAAAATTGGTTACAACATGATCGGATATAACGTTTTTGAGTTATTGCCGAAACACTGCGCTTCTCAACAAAAGGTCGTACCTAAGTGCCGTGAAGATACGCTCTTTTTCTGGTAATAGATTTTAAGACTGTAGCAAGTGTTTTAATTGTGTTACGCTACGGAACCCAATCTTGGGCGTGTTCGACACGCTTTTGGCCAGTTTTTTACCTTGTCGCTTTCAGTCGTTACATGATTTCGTATGGTTTTTCAAACATGACGTTAAAGTGACAAGGTATAAAAGTTATCACTTATTTATGACGTTACGTTGACTGTTCATATTGTAATGAATGCCTCTAGAATTACAATAACGCAAAATAATTACGCATAGTTAGAATCAAACTTTTACAAAGCCCGGAAATTAAATTTTTAAGTAATTTAAAGATCACATTGAAGGGTCGAGTTTCATCAAATTTGATTCCCGAAACCTGGTCTGGGCGGGGGTACAAATTAATTTTGTCGTAACTCGATTCTAACACGCTTTTAAATATTTTTATTTGAAGGATGCTGAAGAAAAACCTAGGAAGTGCTTTAAATGCAAACAATTTATATAATAGTTGTTTTTATAATCTCGACTATCTTTACTGGTTTTATAAATGCAAATTTGAGTATGTTGGTTTGTTCCGTTTCACGCTTAAACTACTAAAACGATTGCCATGAAATATTACATACTGCATATTAGAAGACTAAAATAAATAAAGGATAATTTTTATCTAAAAAAATGAAAGAAAGAAAGGTTTAGAAAGGTTTATTTTGGCTCCATAAGTACCACCTAAAACTAAGACTAGAACTAGCACTAAAACTACGTTATTTGGTGACACGGCAGGATACCAAAAAGGGTCTCCACTCAGCATGTGTTGCCGCACATTATGTGCAGTAACGCTGGTGTTCTGTGGAGCCCAAGTTTTCATTTCTGTGCAGACAGTATTTACTTCCATGGATGTCACAACCGTGGATGTAACTACGATTTTTATTAAATTCGAAAGTTCTAGATTTATGTTGGATTAAAAAAATATTTATGCTACCGACTCAACACTAGACTAACGTTTTATTTAAATTAAAAAAAAGTTATCATCCACAAAAAAAAGTTATCATGTTATAAAAAAGCATCCACGAGAATGACATCCATAAAAGTGACTGGGCACAAAAAAGGAAATACCCTGATTTGATTAAAAGTATTGACTACACTTTGTATACACTATGACTTTGACTACAATTGGTACACTACTAAGTAAATTTCAAAGACTTACTTCTCAAAGGTAAGAGGGGTTAAAGTACAAAAAGTAATAAAACAATAAACACCTCGTTTAATTTTGAGAGGAACTTGCAAAGTAATAAGGAAAAATCTGGGCCTGCCTCAGGCAGAAGGTGCGTACTCGTAGCAATACGAATTCCAAGAACGAGCAGTATTAATAAAGCTCTACGATTAATTTTTTAGCAAGCGTGGTGGCATAGTGGTTTGACCTATCGCCTCTCAAGCTGAGGGTCGTGGATTCAAACCCCGGCTCGCACCTCTGAGTTTTTCGAAATTCATGTGCGGAATTTTAAATTTGAAATTTACCACGAGCTTTGCGGTGAAGGAAAACATCGTGAGGAAACCTGCACAAACAAACCTGCGAAGCAATTCAATGGTGTGTGCGAAGTTCCCAATCCGCACTGGGCCCGCGTGGGAACTATGGCCCAAGCCCTCTTGTTCTGAGAGGAGGCCTGTGCCCAGCAGTGGGACGTTTATGAGGTAGAATAAGTGCTTCAAGAAATTAGTGTAAAGAAAAGGAGCGAGATACAAGTATCTACACATATCAGGCAAGAATGAAGTAAAGGCTGACCAGACCGGGAATATAAAAACCGGCCAAGAGCGTCTCGGACACGCCGGAAATAGGGTTCCGTAGCCATTACGAAAAAATTGGGTGCCATCTATTTGGCATACTTTTTAATGTCCAAAACTGATTACGCATAACCTTCGCATAACAGTTTTCGCTTAATTTATTTTCGCCGAATCTTAAACTTGCCGAAATTTAGTTCGGCAAAATTCTGTATAAGCCGAATAATGGTTTACCCGAATTTATTTTAGCATAATATTTGTTAATTTGTAACCTATTTAAACATAGTTAATAAAACAACTTACTTTTTCGAAAAAACAGTTTGACAATCAAACTAAACAATATGCCAAATTTCAAGCCAATGCAACTACTGTAAGTTGGTTGAATTTAACTTGCAAGATTTGACTACAGGCAACGAGACAGGTGAAACCACTGGTGAAACTAAAAAAAAAGCTTGTTAAAAAGAGCAAACTGAGGTACCTATTACGTTTCAGTTTCATAATCAAAACTAAAACAATCTGTTTAGCTGTCAGACAAATGAGAAACAAAGTAACGAATAAACATGTGAACAAATGTTTTCTTTTACAAAAAATATTTCATTTGTATTTGAACAGGTATTTTATTTTGCGTCTGTGGCTGAGCACTGGTCTAGTTTTGGACCGTAATCAGTGGAGTACAGTGAGCAGAGAGAACTTCAGCTGTTGGTGTAAAGTTTCAAAGAAAGCAGAGCTGTTGTAAAGTTGTGATATCAGTGCTGGAAGTTTTCATAGTGGTTTCTGATTAACTTGGCAAATTGGCGCTCTCTGAAATAATCTTACGTACATATTAAATAAGTTTGTTGAAAGTATAGGTATAATCTAAGTTTATTGGATTAGTTACTTCTTGTTGATTACAAGTAAGGGTAAACGTTAACCTGAAACTACGTTAACGTTAACTAGTTAACCTGAAATTGTATTATCTAATGCGCGAGCGCACGTGATCGCATTCATGCGCATCGCAATCGCATGCATCTCTTTCTACCCTCATCTTGTACCTACCATTTGACAGGATGAAATAGGGAATGCGATATTAATTCCGAGTTCGTCAGACAAAATGGTCTCGGGCTATTGCTATGTGAATTATATTATGACTAGCCTGTTACCCGCGACTCCGTCCGCGTGAAAGTCATTTATCACTATCTCGTTGGAACTATGCAATTTTGCGGGATAAAAACTATCCTATATCCTTTCCTGGGACTCAAAGTATCTGTATACGGAATTTCATCTAAATCAGTTCAGCAGTTTAGATGTGAGGAAGTTACAAACAGACTTACAAACTTTCGCATTTATAATATTAGTGGGACAATCAGAACATTACTCATATCGGTCTGATAAAGAGTGGGGTATAAATTATTGTCATTAGGTAATTCCGATAGAAGGGTAAGGGGCTGTTTCACCCACCCATTGATTAATTTTATATACCTACTAGCTTTTGCCCGCGGCTCCGCCCGCGTGGTATTCGTTATCGCGCGCTGTTCCCTCGGGAAGTTTGCATTTTTCCGGGATAAAAAGTAGCCTATGTCACTCTCGAGCCCATAAACTATGCCAAAAATCACGTCGATCCGCCGCTCCGTTACGGCGTGAAAGACGGACAAACACACACACACTTTCGCATTTATAATATTAAAATTGATGTAGTTTTAACATTTAGCACTGCAGCGACTCCTGTGTTAGTAAAAACTTAGATTTTTAATAAAACAATTTATTGCTGAAAGTGGCAGTAAATCAGTGGTCGTACTGTCACGCTCTGACGTTCATGATCGCATTCGCCGTCTCTTTCTATCCTCATCTTATATCGTGTGACAAAAAGAAGCGGTAAAAAGATTGTGATTCTAAGTATGGTTAGTCTATAAGGCCTCAGGCTTTCAAGACTTCGCTAACTTAACTACTGAGTAGAACATTTACATACATGTCATTCTTATCCACAGATTGTTTTAATATTAATGGACTGGACTATTTCAGCAGGTGTTTGGGCTAATTTTATTATTTTTTTTGAGGAGTTTTATTTTGATTGAGAATCTTTCCATAATTACATTGATTATTACCTACAGAGCCAAATACGCGATTTGAATCGAAGTTTTCGGTTTAATTTCCTCAATATGAGATTAAGTATCTATTTACTTAGAAGAGGGCCGTACACAGAATGATTTTTTTTTATGAAAAAAAGGTGAGAGGTCGTTTGACGTTCAAAGTCCCAATGCGTCGCGCTACGAGTTACAACAGTTTACACGTCACTGGGCGCAATGGTTCACTGAGCTTTGTTGTCGGGCCGGCTGCCATACAATATTATTAGCTTTAAAATTTGATATTCATCATCATCATCATCATCATGTCAGCCGAAAGACGTCCACTGCTGGACATAGGCCTCCCCCAAGGCTCTCCACTCAGACCGCTTTGATAATTTGATATTGCTCCTAAGTAATCATATTTGATAAGTAGCTTTGAATGTGAAGCTTTATTTTCATAACTTACACTCGGCGCTATACGTACGTAACATTTTGGACTTGTACAGAAGAAGACGATTTTGTCATGTGGTCAATCAAATTATCAGCCCACATTTGCTGTTGAGTAAAGGCCATGATATATGTGATTAATGGCAGGTTGATCAATTAAATTACCTAAATTTACTTTCGCCTGAAGTTTGTTTTAGGAAATATGACAATACGAAACTGACTTGTTCCGTATCCGTGCTAAGGCTCTCATATCGATGATTTGGTAGAGAGGAGAAATATAACATCTGAAGCAAAACGTCGATATCGATGATTATAATTTAAAAAAAAACTATTGATCTACAGAAAAACTCCAATATTATTGATTTTTCAAGGTCTTGGTAGTTAGTATTTTATTTTACTCTTCTCACTTTTTTATTCATTTTTCGACTTATAAATGTTTTTCTTAGTTCTTTATAGGATTTGTACACATGTTTCAAACACTTTGAGCATCTACCTCCGCACAAGCCTGCGCTGACGTGTTGCCGCGAAGCGATACAAGAAAGCACCTATTGCAAAACCAGCCAAATTGGTCTTGTACATTTTTATATGCCTACTGGAAAGAATTTCAAGAAAGGCACTTCAATATATACTTGATTCTTTCTAGCGAATAGGATTTCACTGTCAAATTATCAACGTTCCAGATGGAGACAACCTATACTCAGCGGCACAAAATTTGGTCCACTCTACATACAAAATTACCTATTACAGATTTTTTGCCGCTCAATATATTATCTCACGCTGCACAAAGTGAAAGTTTAATATGAGTCAAAGTTGATATGATAATGAAGCCAAAAGCGAGGTACTGAAATTGTAAAACAAAACCATGTAACTAAGCCATGTTTGAGCTTATTGAAATATTTTTATGGTGTACTTTGACATGGCAGATACTAGAACGTATTATTTTTTAATATATTTTTTAAGGTCGCAAATTATACCTGCGATAAGCACTTATAATATTTGTAATACAAACAGAGGTTTTAGCGTGACACGTTTTTATTCACATACTTCTTCTCTTACCATCAGGAGACCCACTTGCTCGTTTGCCATCCAGTCGAATAAAAAAAAAAACTTATTACATACATTTAATATGAATTATAACAGTTTAAACAACATTTTTTTTTTCTATAGAAAACTCAAGTTTTACTGAAGGGATTTCATTCGTACGTAAAAAAAATTCTTGCAAAATCGCTCTTTGGATTAAGTATGTGTTTATCAATTGTATTTAAATTATTTGTTAAAAATATTTGTGTGAGCCACTGGGTTCCAGTTAGCTCAAGAAGTTATACACTTTGACATAATGAGGTTATGTACGTCCCTTTGAGGCATAGGAGCAAAGATGAGTCTGAAGTCGTTAGAGAACTGATCATCTTTTATTTGTTTATCCTTCTTTTATCCTTATAATAATTAAAGAACGAAATTGAAAATTGAACAATAATGTTCACCTACTATTTGGCCCGATTGAAAAAACAATGCAAAATAATAACTAGGGTAAGCTATCACCTATCAAAAGGTATTAAGATCTTGTCTTTTCGGTGTCCCCTAAAATTTAAAGCGATCGCATTAAAGGTTAAATTACCTTTGAGGGTTCTTTTGTGTCCGCTTCTTAGCTTTCACTTGATTAAGCATTTAAAATTTGTAAAAATCTACGATCAAACATTATAATAATAAATTAATTGATCATTTAAGTATTTATCTACCACATAACATAAGGTTGGGTTACCTAATTTGCCTTGGAAGGTAACTTTAGTGATTGGGATTAACTTGGTCCAGGTTTTATTCATCATCGTCATCATTATCCCAGCCTATAACGCCCCACTGCTGAGCACAGGCCTCTGCATTCTGAGAGGGCTTTATTATTGCATATAAATTATGGCACATTGCCATATGGTAGGTTTTAGCTAACCACCCATGTTTTTATGTTTTTTTTATTAGGCCCTTCGATTTGCGGTTTTCAAATGGACCAAAGTTATCCACTATTGGATCAAAGTACTCGACATCACGGTAACCTTCAACCAAGAAAGAGTAAAAATGTCAAAAATTTAAAAATATTCTGCGCCAGTCATCTGTTATTCATAAACTCATGAACTTTAAATTGCATTATTGTCTAATGTAATGACTGAATGTTACGATACGACTTCCGTTTCATTGTTACATTTTGATAAACGTGAAGTTAACACTAGCTCATTCTTTCTGTCGTATTAAATTCCATTTCAACCCTCGTCTAAATACCGGCCGTCAAAACACTTGACACAAATCAAACAATTAAAAGCAGTACAAATTTTAAAATTCAAACATCTGGAATCAGGAAAAGAGGGAGCCCGAGCCGAGACATTTCTGTTCAGTGTTCGCCCGACGGTCGTGGGGTGAGGTTACGTCGTTCGGAGCTCCCTCGCGAAGTTCGATCACGAAAATAGTACATCGTGCTCATAATAATAAAGAACACCGTTTTCAGTGCGATAGTGTGACGTTTTTAGTGAAAAAGTGGATCTAAGAACGAATAGTTCAAACCGTGACTGGGATTTTGCAAATTTGGTGAGTGTGCCCTTTTTTAATTGGAGTGTTTTGATGAGTCAGGAGTTCTCGGGGTTTTTATTTACTGAGGGCAGATTCGGTAATTATTGGCGTTTCGTACTAAGTATAGGAAGGTATTGTTAGATAACATCAAAGCGGTATCGAATTAATTACGTTTGGGTTTAATTATCACGATTTCTAAGGGGATAAATCGTGATTGGAATTTTGGAAATGCTGTTATTTATTTCAAATATGTCTTATTGAAACATGTATTTCGTTTATGTTGTGATGAGCTTAAAGCACAACCATTAAGGTACCTTCTTTTTTGTCTTCAATAAATTGCAGCTCTACGTTCTTTGCAAGCAGTAGCAAGAGAAGAGTCGGTTAAATTAAATAAAAAAATAGATACATAACACTCTAATTGATTATGACTGAAATGTCGGAGTTTATACTACTAGATATGTACAGTACACCTACATATTTTCATAAAATTCAACATTTAGACAATTCAAAATTTTAGATTAAGTAGATAAAGATTAAAGTGCTAACCAGTGTCTCGAGCTCCGAACCACTGACGTTCATATCAGAGAGTACCCTAGCATGAAGGCGAGGGAACAATTTTACTGTATTTATAATAGCAGGCCCGTGTTTGATTTCATATTGTTATTTCTTTTGTAAGAGGCTTGTGAAATAAATTATTATTATTATAATTAATAATTTTGCATAATCAAAGAGCAATTTTTAAGCAATTCATGAATATTAAAAAAATTGCACAAACATACCTCATATTAAATTACTTAAGTACTTATAAGTTTTTTGTGAAATTATTACAGTGAAAAATTGTGATTTCTTTACAGTTTTCCAGTAAGATTTGATTTTCAATTTTCACAAATTAAAAATGTTTCTGAAATAAGAACAATCTGTACTTAATCTTTCACAAATTCACAATGTTCACTCAAGTCATAATTAATTCAATATTCGGGACTACGCTATACTTAATTAAAATGTATCGAGAATTTTTTTTTTTTTACTTTAACCTTTTTTAAATTTTATCTAATTGAAGAAACGTTAAGACACTCGTGGATTTATTGATCACTAGTTTATCTCTATTTATGAATTTTCGGTAATGATTTAAACCGGGTGCAAGTATGCAATATAATGATGATAATTTTGAACATTTGGTATAGCAGCCTTAAAAGCATATTATAATTTGAAAGAGATTCCCTTGTTTACATATTTGCTAAAAATCTAAGAAAAATATGTTAATCTTCTAGTCTGGTAATATGTTGGGTGTTTGAAAAGGTTTTGCATTAATTATTTCCAAACCACTTCGTTTCTCAATTTCTTGTCATAATTTCACTTGCTATACCAACTTTTGTGCCAATAAATATAATACAACCGTTTTGTTTCCTTATACAACTTAGTAAATTAAGTTGGAAAGTTTGATTTTGTGAAGGAAATAATTACTTTTTGATAGATGAAAATAATGGAAAACAGTACAATTATATATAAAATTCAGAAAACAATAGAGAACCAATTATTTCCGTTGATGATAGTTAGTAAGTGTAATATGTAATACGAGTAGTGCCGTTCATTATCTTTATTTGATTACTACTTATTGAAAATGGTTCAATCAATTCGGGTTTTATTTTCTATAGGAGATATTTGAAGTAACTTGGTTCTCTATCCTTTGCCCAAATTTCATATACCATAATGTATCGTTTTCCATAATTTTCATTTGCCATAAAGTATTTATACCTATCTGAAATAGTATTTTCTTCAGAGTTTATATTAAACTATTTAACCTAACCTAACCTACTGCATTTAATGTAAGATGACATTTAAAAAATCCTGAAAACAGCACGGTTTTATGGCAAACGTTGGTATGGCAAGTGAAATTTGGGCAAATGAAATTCGGGCAAGTAAAGGTATACGCTTTTTTTTATTCCACTGGATGGCAAACTAGCATGTGGGTCCCCTGATGGTAAGAGATCACCACCGCCCATAAACATCAGCAATACCAGGGTAATTGTAGATGCGTTGCCAACCTAGAGGCCTAAGATGCGATACTTTAAGTGCCAGTAATTTCACCGGCTGCCTTACTCTCCACGCCGAAATATAACAGTGCAAGCACTGCTGCTTCATGGCAGGATTAGCGACGCTTCAAAATACATGTTGAAATTTTAAATATAATGACATTTTCTTGACAAAACGTTAAAAAAATGGGCGATGATGACGCGCAATGGGAGCGGTGACCTTATCCGATTTTACGCAGAAGAACACTGGGAACTATTACAGCCTTAAACATTCGTGTAAATAGGTGCCCGTATTGCCTAACGAGCGGGCGCTCGTGATCGCATTCCCTCTCTTTCTACCCTGGCATCCTTTACCACGTGACAGAAGGAAGTGGTGATGGTGAAAACGATTGTGATTAACAGTGCGATATACAATAAGGCCTCGGGTTGGTGAGTTTAATACAGAATGGGACTAACTTCGTGAAAGTAAAAGTCAAAATTGCTGGAGAAAGGGTTTTGATCGGAAAATTTAAGTAATTTAAATTCCTTTGTCTAATGCTCATGAAATATTGTCATGTTATATGAATTATTTATGTCGGCAGGGGTTTCAGCGCCGTTTAGTAACGAACGTCAAATTTGGACATGATCTATCACAGAGTAAACTAAGCTGTTATGACACATTTACAGATCATCGTTTAAGTAAATGTTTTGATTCTGGAGACATGATGTAAATGAACCATACACTGCTGTTAATGTACCTAATTGCATACAAGTCGTTTACTACCGTATTTAGATAAAAGATTTACATTATTATCCTCTAATAGAATGACCATTCCTGGAATATCAGGTAAATTAAATTGATATGAAGACAGTTTGAGACCACAGGAAGTACATAAGATAGTTTTTATATCGAAAAATTGCATAGTTCTTACGGGATAGTGATATCTAAACAAGGTAAAATGTTGGTATCAGTGGCGTGGCACCGCTACAAGTATATTTTCAGCGGTTGCCTAAATTCTTATCGTGACGCCAGTGATGACATTGTGGTAAAGGCTGTGTACACTTATTCCGAGGTGTTGATTCGAAGACATACTTAAGTCACGCTTGTTTCAGTCTCCGGGTTGTCCAACGAAAATGTTCACGCCACTCATACGTATCTATATTTATAACACATATTGTTTAATTAAAGATATTTTTAAAACAGTAGCGTGCCATAAGGAGAATCGCTGTGCGTTAAACAATGAAAGCTAAAAGTTGTCTAATCGCGCGATTTTGTCAGTAAGTCAGTCAACACAAAAGCTAGGTTTACCTATATGTTTCGTTTTCTTTATTTTATTTAAACATTAAAAAACGTTTTGTCCCGGTTTTAGTGCTTTCATAAAATTATTCGTATTCGGTCTCTATCGGTTTATTTTTTTATATTTAATGAATATTTCAGAAAAAGAAGCAATCTAGAAAGAAAAAACTAGTCTAGAAATAACTGCCTAAAGCTACACATAGGTACTTACCTAAAATCGGTCAACGTTTAGTTTAGGGGATGGATAACACATCGATTTTTTATCTTGTTTTGTAAAATGAGTGTATTGGGGAAATATTTACTGCAAAAAAAAATAGTTAAGTATACCGATTCCTATCGTGATAAGTGATAACTACGAGTATGCCGTTATATCTGATTTTTGGCATGGTATAATATTTTGTACCTGACTAACGTATATTGTTATAATATCTTTATGCTTAATTGTATAGGTACGTAATGTATACAACAATATATAAATAAAATAAATAAATAAACACTTGACACCAATTGCCCTAGTCCCAAACTAAGCCAAGCTTGTACTATGGATACTAGGCAACGGATAAACAGATATATATATATATATATAGGTAGGTTGTACCGACAAAGTTCCCTAACTTTACTTCAGGGGCCAACTTACTAAAACATAGTAAATAAGACGCGTATATCACGGACTAACTAGAACAGAATGTAAGTAGAAGATCCAGAATTCAGTATTTACGCACATAACGAAATTTAAATTATACTGAGAACAGATTCCATCAGATTTCGGAGCGGTTCAGGTTTTTAAAAATTACATATATCCTTTTATCAATAACGCCAACAAACTGTCCCACAGTTTGGCGAACATTTAATTTAAGGTACAATGCATTTGCATTTATATTTAAATAAATAAAAAAATAAAAAATAATGACGATTTATATCGCTTTTAAGTCTTTTTAGTTTACGAAAAGTTACTTATCATATTTGTCTCATGTTAACAACAAATTTGTAAAACGGCAACTGTAATGAAAGATGTAACATGAAAACCATCAGCGAAAACGGAAATAAATAATCTACCAATACTTTATCATCATCATCATCATCACATAAACTTGCCAGGTATAAAAACTTAGCATACCTAGTAACTTCTAAATCCCTATTCTATTATTTTATTCTAGAAAACCGCGAACCTATTGTTCGTTAACCCGCCTTCTGGGTTTAATCAAAGCTGTACCCCGAGGAAATTTATTCCCTGTTCATACAGATTATTACCAAATTATTCTATGTATCTGGTTTTCGTATAAATATTTTATGAAGCTCAGATAGGTTCGCCCGCCGTAAGCAGCGTAAGCTCAAAGTTTACCTTCTCGTGTATTCCGTTTAGCTTGCCACGGAGCTAACCCGTGAAAAATTATAATAAGCTTATGTGCCTTTTTATTTTTAGCTCATTAAATACTCGGAATAATGCATTCAAATGAATTGTAAGGGCTGTTTTTGTGATTTACTAAATTTATTAACGGTTCAAAAGTTAGCAGCTAGCACCTAATAATGTCAAAGATGACACTCGAAAACTAGGCGCCAAAAACTTAGGCATAGATACTATGTAAGGTGACCCGGGGCTATTGTAGCTGGCGGGATATTCATTTATTTATTCATTTATTTCGGGCAACTTGGCCCATACAATAAATAACTTACAGACAAACATACATAATATTTAAATATTATATTTAAAACTAATTTGGTGACAAAACGGCGTGACCCCGTTGAGTCACCGTCCCAGACGTCGCTATCATCTGCGGCATAGTGCCCCGGAACCGTCGGAACACGACGTCTTTCGGCCAGAAGGCAGCACTCGCCATGGTCCCCATCAGCAGCCGCGGCACGCGCACCACAAACGAGCTGAAGTGCACGTAGTGGCGCGACTGCAGTTGGAACACTCAGCGTGTATCCGCTCTTCCGGCGAACGTATTCCACTACATCTGCGACTGCGACGGTGTGATGCAGACGCGACACATACAGTGCCGTATTCGGTGTGGCGTGGTGTGTGGATATTGTATCTGACCCGTCTGATGGCTTCCTTATAATGCCATGTTCGCCATGTTCATGTGTGTTGTGTGAATACAGTCTTCTGGCGAACACAACGTAAAATGGCCGAGAAGATCATGGCGTCATAAGGACGCCGTCAGACGGCTCAGATACAATATCCCCCCAGCTACAATAACCCCGGGTCACCTATAGGTATTTATCTTTTTCATCGGATATTATAAAATACCTTTTATATAATTAATTATCTCTTGCCCCTAATACCAAGCAGTATATGACGAAGTATAAATTCAGAAAGCGGTATTAAATTATGAAAACCTTCACGCTTTATCATCGGGTCAACGGTCGAAGCGGGGTCAGGGTTCGACTCTGGGTTGAAACACCCATTCGTCTGGCTTTCTCGTGTTCACGGATTTTCGCTAACAAGGACCTTTTCTTTTATTAAAAAATGACTTTGGTCTTCACCCACACGTTTTACATTGAAAGAACCATTTTACTTGATTCTGGCATTCTGATTTGAGTGCAGAGGGAAAAGTAATAATGAAAGTAAATTGGAAGAAATATTAATATAACCTAAAACCTCCTTCGGGCAGTCGCGTAAAAATAGTTGAATGGTAAAACATGGGTCATAGTATAAACACTATGAAATACTATTTATATGTACCTAAAACGTACATTCGGTAGCTATTACAGTTGCTTCCAACATATTCAAGATACCTATACCTGTAATGTTTCAGTTTCAAATAATTAATAAAAGCTTGTTAAAACCGCTCGTTATCCGTATCTGGACAAATGCTTGTCGGAACACGCATATCAAAAAGTTATGCAATCGAAATTAAGTAAAAATGGTTACCTACACGATCGCTAAGCCGCAGACACAATAACCATACTTATAAAAAAATTGTAGCGGTTACGTCCTTGTGTGTAAAAGGATGGTTTTTAGCACTGAAACAGACGAAAATACAAAAGTCTGCAAAGAAAATTGAAAAAAAAAAGAATTAGTTGTAAGTACCTCACCTTTTGCACACCTTTTCTTTTTCTTTCGTGACCATGTTATACATAGTTTAATTTTTTACTTCTCCATTATTATCATAACGATGCCTTAGTTCACACTCGTATTAATTACAAAAAAAACAAATTTTACTTTGTTATTGCCATATAAGTATATTAAATGAAATTCTGCATCGTTTGCTCTTCTCAGAAATCTGTAGAGCCTTCTGCTTCTATTAAAAACAATGTGACACCATAATACTAACTGCGACGGATGCGTGTAATATTATACTAAAATCCATTATTTTTTTAAATGTTATGAACGTATACTTTTAGCGATTTAAGGTTAATAGGCTTAAATTCAAAGAAATGTACATCAATCCTTAGAAAATTTAGTCCCATCGAAAAGTTATACTTTCTTGTTTGCAATAATAAATTAGGTAGTTTTAGTACAAAACAAATTGGGACACGTTTGTCAGAAGTGTTTTTATAAATCGATTAAAGACACTTCTGGTTGAACTTGTGCCCAAACATGTAAAGCCATTTTAATACGAACCGTTCTAAAATGTATTGAAGATACAATTGTTGTAAGTGCCGATGGTTAAATTGTATACTATTATTTTATTAAACATTGATGCGTTTACTTCTTTTAAAACTTTTTCGTCCAATATAATAAAATTTTGCAAGGTTTATTTTGTTATTTAAATGTTTATTTTGACTAGTCATATTCTTTCATCATCATCATCATCCCAGCCTATATACGTCCCACTGCTGGGCACAGGCCTCCTCTCAGAACAAGAGGGATTGGACCATAGCCCACGCGGGCCCAGCAGTTGGGTCATATTCTTTACTGATTCATAATATAGTACTTCGCCAATGTCTTAACTGCATTGATTTATTAATTGAGGGGGCGGGCTACTTAAACATTAATTTTCAGTATAATAAAGACTTTATAATTGTAAATAAATATTTGACATTATATAATGTCAAAGACCTATTCTAAGATAGAAAGTCATAAATTGAACATTTTTCCCCACCATTGATAAGATATTCACGTAAGTACAAACATAAAAATTACACTTCTGTAAAATTTTCAAAACTATAGTAGTATGAGTGTGAACTAAGGCATCGATAATGTTACCAATAAATGTTTCGTTTGTTTAGTTTTCTTGCTTTTGTTCTTGGTAAAAGCTTAGTTCAACTGATGAAACTTTCACGCAACTTTGTATTAATTCCAGGAATTAGTGTCGTTTTTATCTTGTTAAAAGTTTAAACGGCTATAAAACTTTTCTTTCTTCCCCGGAAATGTGATATTATTATTTACCCAGGTATACAAAATAAATAAGCTCTCAGTTTTTGAGCCCTATTCAAACTTCGATTATTTTTATGGCTCGGCGTTTTACACGCATTTTATAGAAATTTGTACTACTTAACTGATAGAAAATGAGTGCTTGTACCTATACATTACATATATAGACAGTTTTGTGTACTGGATTTAGGTTATCTATGGCCACATTTTCGAACAGTGTCGTGAAAAAATAATTGTTCTTGGATTTCGGGAATAATTGTCAACAGTTTTTGCCCAGCTCAAGAAGAAATCCGAATCCCATAAAGTAAGCTCAAATTTATCCAAACCCATGGAACTAACGTGAATTTCCATATTTTTCTGACACCTTACTGCACACTGATTTTATCCAATGAAACTCAAATAGAAATTATTCCCGCACAATATAACATGCCAAAAAAAGCGACCCATTTTCACCCGTGACCGCCGGTGTCAAATCCACGCAAATCATTTCAAAACTGATACTGAATTGCCAACAATTTTGACGGAAAGAAAATTCTATTTTTACGGATCATTCAGTCAAAATACCCCTGAATTTTGAACGGGGCGCTTACAAAGTTCGCTGAGTATTGTGATCGAACTCTTTGATTCGAGAGTTCGAAGCTCAATCAAACCGGTGGAATCCGCAACGTGACACAAACGTCTGCTCATATATTGGGAATAAGTCGACGAAATTTTACGTTTGATGCAAAGAAACCGATTGGTTACGTAGAAAGGGTCCAAACATTTATCACAAATCACACTTATAAAATTTAAGTTGATTTTGACCTTTTAAATAGTACATTGAATACACGTAGGTAAGCTTTATGCTACTCTGCGTATGCCAGCATCAAAAAAGAACGGAAGCTCTACCAAATTTCGAATAAATAGTTTACAAAAACAAAGGCGCAGGGAGTGAAAATAGAATCATATAGCATAAATTTTTCTTTGGCAGATAAGAAAAATGTTGTATTTCGCTTGCATTTTTGTAACAGTGGAGCAGTCAGCAAAATAAGTCGCTTGATTTGGGTACAAATAGGGGATAAAGAGAAATCTTATAAAGCCAATACTATTCTTGTATTTCAAGAGAAAAAGTCGCAGATTCTGAATTACATCACTATTTTTTTTGTTAGTCTTGGGAGGGAGGTGCTCTAACGTATTACTAGATTAATTAGCTGAAAACTTTGCAGGAAAGATAAATAAATAAATAAAAAATGCACATTATTTATCACGAGGTATTTTTGTGTTTCTATCGTTATTCTAATGATTTAATTACGTTAGTAACAACTGTAGGTAAGTATGTGCAGAATAACGACGATGCACAAACAATCGTAGTACTAGTACATATGTAAAGCCCGCATGCCCCTTATGTATACTATACAATTCCTTATTTACCGCCCTTAAGACACAATGTACTATTGAACATCGACATTTTAACAGCAGTTATTTTAATTTTCGATATTCAAATATGTAACCTCCTTAATCAGTGCATTTAGTGGTGTATTTGAAGTTCCCAATCCGCTATGGGCCCGAGTGGGCACTACGGCCCAAGCCTTCTCATTCCGAAGGAAGCCTGTGCCCAGCAGTGGGACGTTTACGGCAGGGATGATTTATGATGAACCAGGACCATGGGATTTAAAAATTGATCAACTCTTTTGATACTTAGGTACAAAAATACTCTTGATTATTTATTATCTTTTATAAACACGGACCCAAGTGTTGTAAGTAAACACTTTATTACATTCATCCGAGACTGACGAGTATGACACAGAACATCTCACGGTACCTACTTTTTCCACTCCTGCAACTCTCTGGAGACTGTGTCTATTTTGAACATGAATATTTGTCCGGCAAGAACGCAAGGCAAAAAATAGACATGGTTTTTAGCCTCCCTGAATAACTTAGCATTTGCTCACGTAGTAGTTTCCCAGGGGAAGGTCAGAAGAGAAAGTTGCGATGGAAAAAGACTTTTCCATTTTTATCTGTTGTAAAACTCTATAATGAGACATAGCAAGCTAAGAACTATACAATTAATTTAGATACAGAGAGTTTTTCACCGATTGAGCCGTGCTCTGGTTTATTAATGGGTAAACAAATAAAAAGATTGAAGCATTCATTGCAATAATCACGTTACTAAATAAATAATTATCTAACCCAGCCTGAAATAGTAGATTGTACAACAAGAGCATAAAATGAGCCAGTTTGCCCGAGGCGTTTATATATCCACCCGAGTCGGTACGGCGAGGCTGGATAGAAACGTCGAGAAGAAAATTGGTTTAATGATCGAGTTTTACACTCTGCTTTTCACTTTGATTGAGAGGAAATTAAATAGCAATAGTTATGTAATTAACTTATTGCTATATAATTACACATTTTCAGTTTTATTGATTGATTTTAAGTTTAACATAAAATAAAATTTATTAAAAAAATATACAGAAACTTTTTTGTTTGTGGCTGTTGACACCTGATGACCTTGGTTTTAGACGAAGATTTTACTTTATGCACTAGAACATGAAAAGTAATTTTATGTCGCCTAAATTCAGCATAAATACTAACTTTACGAGCATGAGAAGTGAAAAGACTGTTTAACTTTTAACCCGCTTTTAGAATTAAACAGAAATGGACAGATATTAAGCCAGCATTCCTAAACACTCCAAGTCTAATTATTTAACTCGTCATTGCTCGGTTAAAATAATGTAGAAGTTAAAAGAGAACTTTTAATGCAACTCTGCGAACTTACAAAGTACGTTTAAGATTAATGGTCTGTGTCTCGGCCAAGGCTAGTTTGACAGTTGTTAAGGTTTAAAAGAAATTAAGAACTTAACAGGAAGTTGCTTTTAATATTAATGCGGTGATATCGAGTTTGTGAAAGATTTTACGCTTCTGTTTCAAAGTTTACTGATGAGAACTCTTGTAACATATCACATCAGTATTGTGTTGTAGTGGCGAGTGGATAGTAATTTTCTCAGGAGATTATCTGCTTTTTTTATTGCCAAGTTACTTCCTTTTGGAGCTGCGAGAGTGAATTAATTAGGTAAATCAATAATAAAGCCAACAATCAAGAACATCACAACAAGTATTGCTATAAATGTATCATAAAGGTTCAAAAACGATTATTATTACCAATCTTCCAAGGTTAGCTGGAAGAGATTTCTTTTATTAGATGAGTTTGCTTGTGTAAATCTGTTTCTCATTTTAGTCTGTTATACATACATACTATTTTTACCAGAAACTAGACAAAAATATAAACGTGGAATAGTCTAACACACTGACAATGAGAGGCAGAAATATTTGCATTTCAGAAGATAAGCTGGACATTTATCTCCAAAAGACCTTTGCTTGTAATCACGAAGAAAAAAACCAACCGGACGGTTAGTTATATTTACGAAGTCCTTTAAACTTGCAGTTTTTTTAGTCTATAGCATATAATTGGCACCAGTCCAGACGCAGCTTGTGAATCACCGTATGTATCTGAGACATGACATTTGTAGCAATTAGCGAGTCAAGAACTAAATAAAGTGGTTGTTAAGTTTATTTTTGTGATGGTAAAATATATTTTTAACCAAATAACAAAACTTGGGAAATAAATTAAGTTCAGGATGTTCTACATTAACTCCGTTGAGACCAATTTGTAGTCTAATATTCATCGATTGTCCTTCTGGATCAATCAAATAGTGAAAAGATAGATCCTATGACCAGTAAACGACAAGACGACAAATTACTGCCAAAACTAGCACTACTTAACTAGCTAACTAGGTTTTTCCCATTATTCACTAATCTGGGTAGTTATAATATTTACATAACAACTTACGGTAAGGATCTTGGCAGGGGGATCAAAGATACTGTTAAGTTCAGCGGTATCGGCAATTTTTGAAAAAAATATTAGTTTTTCTTTTACAAATATTCAATTTTACTCGCAAATGTGATGAAAAACATTGTATATCGCACGGGTGGTACTAAAATCACGAACATCGACTCATTAAAGCCTCAGTCTTCGACTTCGGGCTTCTAATAGACTCTCGATCGTAATTCCTTATTTGCCGCCCTTAAGACACAATGTACTATTATAGGTCGGATAATGATAAGTGTTAGACAATAAACACAACACCCACTTGAACGCTACATTTGTTACGCTCTAACTCTCACAAGCGAACTAATCCAAAAAGCTTCAATCGATTCGATACTGTAATCTTACCTATCCACTCCTAATTTCACAACAAACCCATCATTCACAAACTAACATGCCCGGAAGTTCTTGAACCCGATACCCCAGTATCTAATTCAACAAGTCGAAACATGTCGACAAGTTCGACATCGGATTTGGTCGTAGTAATGTCAGTATCGAGTAACTGACACTGACACGTTACTAATAAAACGTCGACTGAATGGTTTCGTATAAGCGGAATTTCTGCCTGATTGAAGATCTATACGTTCTTCAGACAGTTTTAAACAGTTGACCCACTTGTGAATATGTGTATGCGTGCTTTTGTGTGTGAGTGTGCTTGATACTTCTTTACGCTAAAGCGGTGGGACGCATTTGTATCAAAATTGGTATGGATATGTCTTCATTTTAACCTAATTTGACACATAGGGTATAGGCAATTTTTGGGGTGCAAATGCTCATTCTATTTACGACGGACGAAGTCACTAGCAGAAGCTTCTTTTGTTTGAATTTTTCTGGTCTATTAAAAAAAAATATAACAAAAAATTGAACCGACTACAAAAAAACCATGAAAATAATTTTCTACCAGTCTGAAGTCGGTTGGTGCCTCAGCACGAGCCAGCAGGAGTGGACCTATAGTCATCTACCTCACCTACGCACTTTATATTGGGCTTCGATCACTCCTGCTGGTTCGTGCTGAGGCACCAACCGACTTCAGACTGGTAGAAAATTATTTTCATGGTTGTTTTGTAGTCGATTCAATTTTTTGTTAAGTATAAAAAAAAACTCACTTTTTAGTGTAAATAATCTAAGATACAATAGTTAAATATCAACTGCTTTTTGCGATAGATTGGTTTTTCCGATGCTGAGACGTTCATTATTGAGGAGTCCTGGTGCTTCACCGCCCGTTTTAACATATGCATTACGAGGAGCAGAAGTTGCTTAGCAACTGTGTCAAAATAATTAAAATTCAATCCGTGAAATACTTGTACTTGACTAGTAACTCCGATGTTCAACTGCGGTCTTCATCATCAGTTCCACTTCACCAAATGATGATTTTCAAGAGCAAATGCACAAGTTACTACTAAATACATCGAATTTGCTATAGGTGTCCCTACAACATTTGAAGAGTTCCCTCGATTTCCTTGAGATCCAATCATCAAATCTGGATTTGGTGCTTATGGTACTTAATTGAAAGCATTAAGTAATTACAAAATAATAAGATTAAAATTATGTCCAAGTTA
Organism: Choristoneura fumiferana; assembly: GCF_025370935.1. Taxonomy (NCBI): domain Eukaryota; kingdom Metazoa; phylum Arthropoda; class Insecta; order Lepidoptera; family Tortricidae; genus Choristoneura; species Choristoneura fumiferana. Next base: position 10,417,224 of record NC_133483.1, on the reverse strand, counting down.
TAGGAGTGATCGAAAAACAGTCCGTTTGCCGAAAAATCTTAAGGTTTGCGAGGAACAGGTACAAGCCGAGTCGTCTACTATTTTAATAAATAATAATAATAATTACCAGTCCCCTTAGGCCCATGAACGGAAACCTAACCGTGCCAACAATAATAATAATAAATAAATATAATCCATACCTACTAATATTATAAAATAGTTTATGGGCCCGAGAGTGACATAGGCTACTTTTATCCCGGAAAATGCACAGCTGCCGAGGGAACAGCGCGCCATAACGGAATTCCACGCGGGCGAAGCCGCGGGCAAAAGATAGTAATTTAATACGATAGCTTGTTGCATTGCATTCTTTTAAGACTTGAATTATTGTTGTATGTAGGAAAGTTTAAATGTATCTATTTTATTTATTTCAAGTGTGAACTATAAACAGCTTAAGATACCTTTAGAATCGTTATAAAAAATATAATATAACGAGCACAATATCGTGTCATTTACCGCCCTTAGATCTCACCTTTATCACACAGCGATCACGAGACTATTTTTATTTCCTTTATAAGAACGTGGCATGTTATTTATTAACACTTCAATAAAAAGATACTACATCATTATTGACGATGTTTACTTCAATCAGATTATTGTTTTTTTTTTTCATTAGATAAACAGACTTTACTAGCTACTAAATAAAATCAATAACAGTAGTGTACCTATTATTACATACGTATAGCAACAATTTACTTTGTCACTGCTGCAGTCTGATAAGTTTGATGCACCCTTAAATTATATTTAGCTCAAATCAATCGCCGCTCCCTCGTCAGTCAACGTCACTCGGTTATTAAAGTATAATTATAATGTAAAAGTGCACCTCCCACACAGAGTTCGTCGTGCTAGGCAGTAGGCATGTTCATACTTTTTTCTAGCCTTTTTAGTTAAAAGTAGTTAAAGCCGTAGTATTACAGTTTAGCTTTTTTTAAAAGCTTAGTTTTTTATTTAGCCTAGCCTTGCTTATTTTACTTTAATTTTGGAGACTTACTTAAATCTTGGATGGTAAATTTGACCAACGTCCAGGGGTCCGATCGACTTGAAATTTGGCATATTTATTTAAATCTGGTGACCATATTTAGAGCAAATAACAAAAAAAAAAAGTATCATTATAACATTAATTTCGTAGTGACACGAAATGCAAAGCAACTACGCTATGCCACTTCCAGTCTACGTTGGCTCGGAGTTTCGTTGTCTTGTTTACAACTCGGCGCGGCGCACGGATCTTACCTGCACTAGCAATAAGTATCGGCAGAATGCTGTCGGAGTGTTGCATTGTTACCTACCCTCGTTTTATGTTCTCGCTCATTAAAACATGCATGTTTAATTTTAAGTTCTCATAATAAGTGAATTGTAAATTCTTAATGAGAATAAATGATCTTTAAACCTATATAATAATCTGGTAGTGACATCCTGGTGGTCCGACAGCATCGTCTCCGCAGGAGGGAACTCCTCAATAGTTAATGGCATCGACTTGAAATTTGGTAAGTACCGAAATGTATTTTTGATTATAATGCAAGTGCAGTCAACAAAAAGTACAGTCAGCAAGAAAAAAATATTGAATCAGGCGTTACTTTGCGGAGGTCCATATCAATTTAACAAGAAATTAGATCATTGGCAAGAAAAACTTGAATTAAAAATGAAATTTTTAACAATTAACTTATTACCGTCTAAAATATTGATAACTTTTAAATTGTTTTCTAAATACTTTTTTCTTATAATACTATTGTGCTCAGTTTTGTAGATATTCAACCAAAAGACCAGAAATCTTAGAAGTATCATCAAGTAAATACTTTAAAAATAGGACTGGTGCACGCTGTAAGTATCATCACGTGTCCAAATAACTCCATTTGTTTTTTCTGTCTTGTCTCCTCACTTCCTTCAGAATTGACGTTATTGTTGCATTTAACTTTAGAGTGATTGTTGCATCATCTATGTAATAAATAATTGTTAGAAGTTAGTAAAAATAATGTCGTTTTTAATGGCAGTAATGTTTCAAAAAACATCACATTAAACTTCATAAATCCACATTAACAAGAGATCCTTCAGAATTAAGCGCCAAATATTTTACCCTTGTAATAATCCTTCGCACAAATGAATGTTATTAATAACCATTATTAAAATTAGCGCACATCTGTACTAGGATTCTATTAAATTTCGATGAGTGATGTTCACTGTGAAAGTTTAATTAATGAGCTAGTAATTTGGTATAATCCAGAGCAATCTGTGACAGAATCTAATTTAAAGCGCTGCATTAGGTATTTATAAACCCTTTTCCGGTAAATATTCGAACAGTGTTCGTGCTTATTCATTATTACTCCAACTCAACATAGATGGAGACGGCAACTGGAAAACAGTTTCAAGCTTTTTCTGGCACTCTTAAGTTTAATGTTAAAAAAAATTTTACTTACTAAAGAATTGTCTCAAGAGAGCTATACCGGATTACTGCAAGTTAGTGCTTGATGTTTCTGTAAAGCATTTTTACTTTTTCTAACAATGGAGCTAATTCTAGCTATATAAGTTTGTGTTTCAATGAACGGCTTTTCTTCATTGATATTTTTTTATCCATGCATTTTTTATCAATTTACATTGGTCCAATTCGATAAAAAATTAAAGCGCTGGTTCTAAAAAGATGGACATAATATCACTGTAGTTAAAAACAGAATGAAACATTCCGTTGTGCGACAGTTAATCATAATCGTTTTGTATGTTTAACTAACGGTAAACATGGTCTAACTTTTTTGCACCCACCTACCTTTGCTTTACTTAATATAAATAGGTACATACGTCAAACATATGAAGATGTTTACCAAATTACGTACGAATTCACCTTATTCCCGGAACATAACTATCTCACATAACCAGAACTGGAAGGGCCAAATATCACCTATTTAAACAGATTTTAATTATATCATTGGTTACTTTTATCGTCAATTTAGGTATCGGAATATTAAGTACGACGACGAGCGAAGCGAGGAGAAGTGTTAAGCACAATTGCAACCACAAAACGTGCGAGCCGAGTGAGCGAAGCGATCGCGTCTCCGTAGCGGCCGGCAAAGCGCCAGAACCAGATGTATTTAGGACATTATTATGGCCCCCTTATGCTGGTTATGCAAGGAAGTTATGTACGGGAAACAAGGGACGAATAAAATTCTCATACGGATTTACGCACTAGGCATTTTTGAGAAGATAGACCTACCTGTATTGTTACGAATGAATATATATTTGATCAAAGGGCACGGTACGTATTTAAGATGATATTCTTTTTCTTTATTTTATCTAGCTTTTCTTCAGTTAATACTATTTTGTAAACTCGTCCCCTTTGTTGTTCTTCTATTATATTAAAATAATTCACCAGTTTTGACCACGAAGTTCCCTCCCTCAACTTTGGACATGGGCCAAGACAAAACATGTTATACAACAGCGACGCTTTAGAAATAAACTCGCTACTTTATAATTTACTATACCAATCTAAATCCAGACGGAAATTACCGAGATATTATCACTACTGTGCTAAAGGAGCTCATCCCTTAACATTATTAGGGTCACGATCGTTTAGATTATGGCATGACGAGATTTCGCTCGTTTGTCGCCGTTATTGCGCTTCGACGTTATAGATTATTGCGAATCGTCGTTATGGATTATTGGGAATCGTTATGAGTATTACCAATCGTTTTCGGACGGTAAGTATCGATGTGAATTAGTATTCGATTAAGACTTTGTGTTAAAGAGAATAGTACTAGTCGCTAAGTGCAAGTATTATGGTTATGAGATTTCAACTGCTGGCTATTTTGATTATATTGGTAGTTTACTACTGCGGCAGTAATGTTGTTTTTTTGTCTGTGATATATTTTGTGTACTTGTTTTATTTATTTTCATTAAGACACTCAAAGATTTTTAATGAAATTTGTACGTCATCACGACATACCCGATTTTTTTTTATTTGACTGGATGGCAAACGAGCAAGTGGGTCTCCTGATGGTAAGAGATCACCACCATCCATAAACATCTGCAACACCAGGGGTATTGCAGATGCGTTGCCAACCTAGAGGCCTAAGATGGGATACCTCAAGTGCAAGTAATTTCACCGGCTGTCTTACTCTCCACGCCGAAACACAAAGTACGTAGGAAACTAGTTTTCGATCTCGAAAATGGGAAAAACTTTGCAATCAAATTACAAACACGGACAAATGCTCTTTTCAATATTATAAAAGAGACTACTCTCGAAACAAACTGCGGAATTAGCCCTTGGGACTGAAACTCTATTTACTAATTCCAGGATAAGTGTCTGGTCCCGGTAACTGGATGTAATTGGACCCTCTTACGTCATAATATGCGTAATTGATAAGGTTCGGTTCTGCTGCTTACATTTATTTAACTTTTTACTGCTTAAATAGGTTTAGGTTTACGTATACACAAATCTAGAACTATTTAATGTGTTCATAATAAGTGTCCTGGAATATTTAGTTAGGTTTGCGTAAGTTCGAGTAAAATTAATGTAAGATTGGTTTTTTGGATTCTTTTTGTATTTTTTATTTCAATTCCAAATTTTTACTTTTACGGTCATCCCGTAAAACCTAAATTGAAAATACAAACTGAAATATAGATGCACAGAAAAAAAAACAGAAAAATAAGACCATCACTGGGAATCGAACCCAGGTCCTCGGTATTCCGTACCGCGTGCTATACCGCTACACCACTGACGGTCCACTGGTTTTCTGTGCATCTATATTTCAGTTTGTATTTTCAATTTAAAATTAATGTATTTTTACGACTTTTATTGACTTACAGCCTTATTCATAAAAAATCCTTAATTGAGGTTTGATCGGTCTGTTACTTAGCAGACTGATTAAGCTTGTTAGACGGTTGTCAAGAAGTATGATTCATAAACGCTTGCTAGCAGTCTGCTAGTTGTTGAGCTGCTGATAGACGGATTAGACGCGTTATGTTGGCCACCTTGACAAATCAAAGACAAAAAATGGCCTAATCGATAATTAAAAAAAAAAATTTACAGCAGTGACAGCAAATTACCAGGAAAAAAAATAAAAAGCGAGATGTTTGTTTTCCCGCCATTTCCGATCCGCATGTTTATGTTGTGCAAAAAGCCAATAATTATGTTAATCATCCTTTTTTTTTTCATATTTATTGTTAATTTATTGTTGCTAATTTAGAGGATTTTTAAATACAAATTCCTGAAAATAAATTTTCCTGTTTTTTTTTTAATCTGCGTAGCCCTGCCTTCACTATAAATATCTTCGGTACCTATGGTTTTTTGCTCTAGTCAAAGTCATTTGTTCAAACTTGTGGCGGCCATTTTGTGACTTAGCAGAGAGATAAAGGAGGGTCTACGGTCCTCTAACTTTAGCAGAGCCTTGATCGACTGATTAGCGCTAACAGACGTTTATGAATCATGTTTTTTAGCATCGGGCCTTCAAGGAGCCTTCAAGGAGGCTCTAACTTTTTACGAATAAGGCTGTTAGATTTTAAATATTGAATAGTGGTAATAAAATATTCTTGGTCTTTGTTTTGAAAGTTTATAAAAAAAACACATTGACATGGACTAACGGAGGTTGTTTGTGATTCGGGCATGAATATCTTGCTTTATATCTTTGGTAGTCGAGTATCTATTTATCACATTTTTCAATACGTATTTTTAGGGTTCCGTACCCAAAGAGTGCCGACGGAGCCCTAATACTGAGACTCCGCTGTCTGTCTGTCTGTCTATCCGTCCGGCTGCCACAGGGCTCTATCTCTTGAACTGTACTAGTTAGACACTTGAAATTTTCACAGATTATGTATTATTGTGGCCGCTATTTACAACAAATACTAATAACAGATTAAAATAAATAATTCCCATAAAACAAACATTTTTTTTCCGTTTTTTTTTTGATATTAATAACGGCAACAGGTTAACGCTTGAAGTATTCACAGAATATTAAGTTGTATAATCACTTTAAAATAAATAATTTAATTAAAATAAAATAAATGTTTAAGGTGGACTCCCATAAAACAAACTTGGCATATTAGGGCAAACCCATGGTAGCGTTTATATTTTGTCGCCATGACAGATCATGACCAAAGAGTATTAAGAGTATTAGTACTAGAAATCATGACATATGTATTTACTAGTGTAGCGACTCCTAGCGCCATCTAGTGAACAACAATAGAAACTCCGACCATGTTCTACATCGCGCTATTGAAGTTTCTCAACGCGATCGCATATATACAAGTTCCGACGCTCGTCCTTCGGACTTCGGTCCCCAGGCATAACACCTGCATGGAGAGAGATCTCTCTATTGGAGCCTCCCCCCACACTAGCTTTTGCCCGCGGCTACGCCCGCGTGGAATTCGGTTATCGCGCGCTGTTCCTTCGGAAACTGCATTTTTCCGGGATAAAAAGTAGCCTAATGTTACTCTCTGGCCCATAAACTATCTCTATGCCTAAAATCACGTCGATCCATCGCTTTGTTTCGATGTAAAAGACGGACAAACATACAAACACACAAACATACGAACACACACACTTTCGCATTTATAATGCAGGGCCGTATCTTTGGAATTATAATAATAAGCAGACGCAATGCAATTCTTACAGTATAATGTATTAGTACCTGGGCGACCGAGCTTTGTTCGCGCTAAAACTCGATAATAAGCGTTTCCCAGAGATAAAGACCAACTAAATCGATTTGTATCCATGAAAACCCCCACATACCAAATTTCATCGAAATCGTTGGAGCCGTTTCTGAGATTTTCTGAGATCTTGTTCTAGCAGTCATAATCTAATTTAATACCTTTAAATGAGCAATTATTGTATATATATATATATAAATATATAAGGTATTAGATTAGATTATGGCTACTAGAACAAGAAAGATTTGTCTGTAGAAGCAACGTGTTGCTTATTATAAATAACGTTTTTTATTTTGAAATTGGTAAGCCCCCAGTGATTTGGTTTTATTCAACAACACGAGTAGTAAAAGTGACTTTTTAAGTATTTTTGCCATTCTTACTTAAACGACCTTTTCATTCACTTGGTGACCTAATCCAGAAAGTGCTTACCAAGTAATTTTGAGACAATTATTATTAAGTAACATTGCCTCAACGTTATAATTCCTGGCAGCGTTGCCATTGATAAATTTTGTTTTAAACAATATTTACATTAAGAAGGCACTGTTAAGCTTTTACGCGTCTAAATTAGTCGAATCAACAACGAAATAATGATAATGTTCTAACACGAAACTCGGTGCCATTTCGGGAACCCTACGGACACAATAAAAAGGAAAACTTTCCTAAAACTTCGAGAACATTCGACGAAATCTTTGAAGAGACATGAAAGAGAAATATACTATAGAACAAGTGAAAAAGAGACAGAGGAACCAAATGTCGAGACCCGTTCCGTACACGTGACGCTTTTTTCTTTGAATTGCCGTTGATTGTCTTAAGTCGAAATTAATTGGGTTTTACTCGGAAATCAAGATTTTAGGGGACTCAGTTACAATGAAATTGTGAGTAGTTTTAGAGTGAGGACAATTAGTTTATCCTTCTCTCATAAAATTTCAGACAAATGTTTTAGTTTTAAATAGAAAAGTACACTATTAGTAGTAATAGTAGCAGTAGGAATACAAGTATGTTTTAGCAGTAAGTAGTAAGGTACCACTACCACAGACTCAGACATAGTTGATGCCAAAATTTACCTCAGATTAACATATACCTATATAATTTTGTACTAATTAGTACTATGCTTAATGCATTTAGGTTACTAAGTTCAGTAAATACACAAACACAGAGTGTCAATGAGAGGGAAAGAGAAAGATATAGAGACTTATGGTTGTACGAGTAGTAACAAGCAGTGTTGTATCTGTCCTCAACACAAATACTATCAATCATCCTTTCAGCTACAAATGTGATCAAACTTATTTATAGAATCGTCACCCTCACATGTTAACTTAGTCTACCCTTTATCAATTTTAATAAATATCTTAATCATAATAAACCGTAATGGGCGGTATAACTGCATTCACAATTGACCCCCATTGCCGCAATTGCGGAGATAGGATCTTTGATGGCCCGTTACTTGATTGACGTATCTAATTAATTAACCACGTCTAACTTGCGTAACCAAGTGTGTAGATTGTTGGTTAAGTTGCAGTGTCTTAAGTTTTACTAATTTGAACTTTATGATTTCTGTTTCCAAATGGTAGAAAAGCCAAGTAAAATCTTAAACTTCTATAACTTCGTAGTAGTTTGTAAAAAATAGGTAAAAGCAAAATGATCGTAGCGGATTTTTATTATACGGATTGGCGGCATGAAACAGTTCTGTTTCTGCCATCGCCGCCCACAAGATTACCTTGTTTTTACAAGTCTCAAAATAGTTCAAACTAATACAGCATTCCACAAAGACTCAAAGGATTCCTAAACAGAAACATGAAAGATTTATGCATCAGATCCTGCCCTGCTTGACCCCAGCTTTGAAGTTCCACGTTCAGTGAACCGAAAACATGTTCATATCGTGAGGGTAGAAAAAATACTAAAGCAAACCACGATTAAGAGGAAAAAAATATTTACAATTAAAATTCGTACGTTCTTCAGTAATAAAATCGATTTTATTTTTGTTAGCCATATTAATAATACACAATTATTTTACGCATTTTTCATGTTTTGGTTAGTTTGACTGAATCCTTATGTACAGGTTTTTCATTAGAATTTTAATCCAAAATGTATGAAGACGTCTTTGACGTTCAACATCAAACAATGTATGGAAAACTTGTCAACCTCAGTTAAATGTTCAGTCAATGTCTCTTTCCTTGAGCAGGAGTGTAAGAGTTCATGCAAATTCGCTATCGTGATGGGTTTTAGTGGACACCAAGAATTCTAACGCACTTGCAGTCGCAATCACCTTTACCATCTCTTACTACCACTATTTTATACCGTGTGACAGGTAGGTACAGTAATTTATACTAAAACAACCTTTTTAGGGTTCCGGAGCCAAAATGGCAAAAACGGAACCCTTATAGTTTCGCCATGCGGCTTTGCTCAGGGACTATCAATGGTGGAAAGCTGTTATTAAGCGGATATATATGTAAACTATGCCGACAAAATGGTACAATAAAAAATTCAAAAAAAAATTTTTTTAGCATACCTCCCATAGATGTAGTGGGGGTAATTTTTTTTTCTCATCCAACCCTATAGTGTGGGGTATTGTTGGATAGGTCTTTTAAAACCATTTTTTTAACCAAGGGGTTTGCTAAGACGATTTTTCGATTCAGTGATTTGTTTGCGAAATATTCAACTTGAAACTGCAAATTTTCATTAAAATCAAGCGTCCCGGCGGGTGGAAAATTTAAAAAAAAATCGGGATGGTAGTAAGTATATCAAACTTACGAGGAAAACTGTAACGGCTGTTTGCTTTAGAATTATTTGTAGTTTAAGAGCAGCCTAAGGTACAAAATATACCTAAAATTGGAAGATTCCGTATAAAATACGAAATCCTTAGAAAAAAATACTTAATTTTTTCGTAATGGCAACGGAATTCTATTTTGGGTGTGTCCATCACGCTTTTGGCCGATTTTTTTAAAAGTTTAGGCAACTGTTTAATTTAACATAGGTATATTCTGCGAAACTGAACTGAAAAGGCACGCTTCTTTGTTCTCATTTTTAAAACAATTTAGTTTGGACACGATTTCTACAAATTAAATCAAGTAAATTAAAACAAACCTTCTGCACCCCAGCGGCACTTTTGCGGCAGTGGCTAAATTTTCAAAGATATGTTGATCCGCGGAACAAGATGCTTTCCAAGAATATCGATTGTAAAAATGTTTTGAGCGTTTGTATGCTGAGAAAGCGCAAAATGTAATCGTGGGTCTTAAAAACTTTTATTATGAAACAGAGAAGGCAAAGAAAAAAGAGGGTCAAGTGGTGGTAAGTGTTCACATACATAGATACGCATTCATTAAAGTACGACGAGTGTATCGAACGCTACAGTGGAACATCATAACATAATGTGAATACAAAGAAACATATTATGTAATTAATGAATATACATTCGTATCATCATCATCACATATGCCAATAGTGCCAAAATCATTACCCTTCTGAATTAGGTTCATAGAGATACAATATTCACTGTGTCATAAATAATGTATAGTACCTGGGCGACCGCGCTCGTTAGTAAGCGTTTAAATAAGACCAAGCTAGATCGATTTGTCATCCCCAAAAACCCCTACATACCATTCATCGAAATCGTTGGAGCCGTTTCCGAGATCCCTGAAATATATTTTTATTTATATACAAAAAAGATTCAATCATCTTAGTGAATTTTAAACATCGGCATGTCTCGTAAAAACACTTCGTAACTAAATACCATTCGTATATGATAGTTTTCAAGAAAATGCGAACAAAAGGTGAATTGCGTACAATAGAAAAGAACCGGGCGCTAGATTTAAAATTTCCATACATTATGTAGACAAGGCTTGGACGGGACAGCGAGCTAAAATTCTCTTCCAATACGTCTTGAGATGTGCCTTGTAGTACAGCGACGAGAGAAATTAAATATAACTTCAATCGCAAATTTTATTTCTTTGATCCATGTTATTTTATGGCGGTACTGTAGCTCAGATTTGTGTACTTCGTAAGCACGTAACAAGAGGTCAACAGAAGGAATGACTTTCAGCTAAGTATATTTTATTTTTGATTTTTTTCGGACAGATCAAATGAAAGGATAATTCAGTGTTATAATTGAGAGGTTGTCAATGGTGTGAGTGAGTGAATGTCCGCGAGGGAGTTAGAGCAAATTTATAGAACAAATTAGCTCCAGCAGTCGGACGTAAAAAATAATAATAATTATTATTAGAAAGTTCAGAGCTATTTTTTTATAATAATTAACGTGAATTGACAATAAAATATTAAATAGAACCATCAATCAGTCTCCGTCCGTCATAAACCATCAGTCGGACTCACAGTAAAGATATTTTTTAGCTATGGAACGAGCTATGCTCGGGGTTTCTCTGAAGGATCCAATCCGCAACGAGGCTATCCGACACAGAACTAAGGTCATCGACATAGCTCAGAGAATTAGCAAGTTGAAGTGGCAGTGGGCTGGTCATATCTGTCGAAGAACTGACAACCGCTGGAGTAAACGAGTTCTTGAGTGGAGACCGCGTCTTGGCAAACGTAGTGTAGGGCGTCCTCCGGCCAGGTGGTGATGATTTGCGAAAGACTGCTGGTAGAATCTGAATGCATCTAGCCGAGGACAGGGCGCAATGGCACTCTTTGGGGGAAGCCTATGTCCAGCAGCAGTGGACTGCTATACTGATGATGATGATGATGATGATGATGATGATGATGATGATGATGATGATCAAAGGTCACAATGAAAAATGTAAGTACAATGGGTATTTAAGCTAATTAAGAGAGCGCGAAAAATATAAAGTACTAACATATCCGATGAAATACGATGGAAAATCATGATGCATTACATCTGTAACTCACTATTTTACAACAGCTAGCAGCTCTATTTGTGCCCCCAGCCTTACATCCGATAGTTCATCTTTCATGTGACTAAGTTTTATAGAGCCGGACCGGGGACGGTTTTTTACTGCTCGGGAAATAAAATATTTGCTTCTGTTCTGCAAGAAATATTACCTGCTTCAGTGAATAAACTATTATATTTATTTCCTTTTTTTGTTGCTGCCAAAGAAATATGGATTGAAATCGCTTTGACCTATTTGATTTAGTACAGGAGTAGCTGGTAAAGTGATTAGTTTAATTGATTCTTGTTGTTATTTAAAATATTGATTTTACGCCGGTAACTTCTTAGGCCTCTAGGTTGGTAACACATCTGCAATCCCCCTGGTGTTGCAGGTGTCTATGGGCGGTAGTGATCTCTTACCATTTACTTGCTCGTTTTCCATCCAGTCGAATAAAAAAAAAACACGAACAAAATAATTTAACTTGTGCCTAAAACCATGTGAAAATATAAATAAATAAAACATTGTAATGGTTTTGGCTAGTAAATAAGAACTTCGTGGATTTAATTAAATACCCTAAATTGTAAGCTAGATAAACTTTTGGGTCGAGTTCAAAGTTGGTACAGAAAGCTTAGTGAGTGTGCTAGTAATTCTAGGACTAATAATTATTCAGAATCACGTCGCTATAGACTAAGTTTGCAGTGGAACGACTAGTGCGTGAATTAGAGAGACGTACGATACACTTTGTAAGGATTTGCTCACAACAGATCTCCGCTAAGCTTCATATATGCATTGTTAAAAGCCCTAATAATACAAATTTTTATATTATTTATTAATATTTACACCACGAGGTTGTGCTAGCGGATACGGTCATCACTTATCAGTCCATCTTGTAGAAACCCTCTTAAGAGGCGCGGTTGCCATTTCAATCCTTTTTTAGGGTTCCGTAGCCAAAATGGCAAAAACGGAACCCTTATAGTTTCGCCATGTCTGTCTATCTGTCTGTCCGCGGCTTTGCTCAGGGACTATGAATGGTAAAAAGCTGTAATTTTGCACGAATATATGTGTAAACTATGCCGACAAAATGGTACAATAAAAATTCCAAAAAAATATAGTGTTTTTTTTTCTCATCCAACCTTATAGTGTGTGGTATCGTTGGATAGGTCTTTTAAAATCATTATGTGGTTGTTAAAACTATTTTTCGATTCACTTTAAAGTGCTAATTTTCATTAAAATCGAGCGTCCTCTAAATCTAAACCGGTGGGTAGAAAAATTTGAAAAAAATCAGGATGGTAGTAAGTATATCAAACTTACAAGGAAAACTATAACGGTTAAGTTTTCTTGAGAAGTAATAGTAGTTTAAGAGTAAATAGCAGCCTAAGGTATAAAATATACCTAAACTTGGAATATTCCGTACAAAATACGAAACCCTTAGTAAAATATTACTTATTTTTGTCGAAATGGCTACGGAACCCTATTTCGGGCGTGTCCGACACGCTCTTGGCCGGTTTTTTCTCGAACATTTATCGATTCTTCTAGAAATGTGGCTATTGATTTTGCTTTCTAAGAAGTAAAAATGTACACCTAGAACAAAACTATAAAGAAATCATCATCAATCACCAGAACGTTACGTTACGTTTGGTTTAAAAGATATTGGCATTCGACTTCAATAGATAGCTCGATAGGTAAGATTATATTTATGATTTTTTCGTTTCGAACACCGCGCTTAGTATAGACGCAAAAAAAATATCAAAAAATTGAACCGACTACAAAAAACCATGAAAATAATTTTCTACCAGTCTGAAGTCGGTCGGTGCCTTAGCACGAGCCAGCAGGAATGTACAACCGAATTACAACCGTAGAAATACAACCGAATTGATAACCTCCTTCTTTTTTGAAGTCGGTTAAAAAAGATTGTGACGTCACGTAATAATCTATCTATATAAATAAAAATGAATCCTTAAATGTGTTGCTAAGCGCAAAATTCTCATTTTGTTGTGTTCGTTATTGTCAGAAGGTTTTTATGGAAGAAAAACAACAACGGGGGCGAAGCCGCGGGCAACAGCTAGTGTATAAATAAAATAATGTTCTGAAGTTTTGTATTACCTTAGTTGCTGTTTGTCTAGTCTAGCTTTTGCGAGACGCAGGTATTCCTGATGAAAGTATATGCTAAGACCTGTCTGTCTTACACTAATTGTCAGGCACAGATCGTTGAAGTGAGTCGGAGCTAGTGATTTTCTACCCGACTGCCCGAAGGATGGTTATGTTTTTCGAGCGTATGTAGGAATCATCATCATCAGCCGGATACGTCCACTGCTGAACAAAGGCCTCCCCCTTAGAACGCCACAATGAACGACAACTCGCCACTTGCATCCACCGGTTTCCCGCAACTCTCACAATGTCGTGGAAGGCCTGCCAACGCTTCGTCTTCCGGTTCGTGGTCGCCACTTGAGGACTTTTCTCCCCCGACGGTTATCTGTTCTTCGAGCGATGTGGCCCGCCCATTGCCACTTCAACTGTATGTAGGAATGTATGTATCTAAACGGGTAGGAACGAATGTATCTAAACGACTGGATGAATGTTAAACATATGAGGTTATCATTGGGTTCGTCAAAACTGTCGCACTTCGACAGTATATGTACATAGGGTATGTAATATTTCAATTATATCCTTCTGCGAAAACAATATGGCGGAGGAATAAAAATAATAATTTTGTATTGTAACAATATGGATTTCAAATGAAAGCTTATAATTAGCCCATTCTAAATATAAATGGGTTATAATACTTTAAATCTACTATTTTCACAGAAATATCAAAAAAATATAAAATAAAACATTAAATTTAAAAAGTCAAAAACCCGACTGCCTCAAAAACTAAAAGGAAGAAAATAAGTCTAGTAGTCTAGAACTCCGTATTGTTGCTTAAACCCAAAATTGGTCAAGTTAAAAGAAAAATATTTTGTTTTCTATGTTTTCAATCTCTATATCTCGTAAAATGTATGGTCTCATTCGATTCAGCGCAAAAAAAAATACATAGAAAATGACACCTCAATCGCTTAGTTTGTAAAATTTGCATTTTCTTAAAGTTCCCCCTGTCCATACGGGGGTATGGGGGGGGTTATGAGAGTATGGGAGGGGGTAGGACCCCTAAATTTTGGTAGGACTCGGCACATCCTCATTTCTAGTGCCAAGATAGTTGTAAAACAGTTTCATTGGGTACATTATTTTGCCACCAAAATATGCTATTTTTCCTGTAGTACAACGGGAAACAGCACGCACGTACGCATTGCCGTCTAGTTCTAATTTTCTTAATTTTAAGGGAAACGCTCTTTTTACTACCCATTCTGCTCAATCTTCAAGTAGCCGTATAAAATATTGTACCTATGACACTTTTTAATATATATAACATTAAACCTAGTTTCTTTCTCAGTCTAAACATAACCTAACGTTCGCAGTTCTCAGTTCTCAGTGATTTACCGCGAAGCCGGCACTGCGCTTATCTTGTTTTAGTTTCCACGCTAACGTAATCTACTCTAGTCTGCTCCCGAGTATGATGAAAACGAGAAGAAAAATGAATAAGAAAGGTCAAAACTCATTCAATCAATTTTATCCTCGTGAGTCCTCGCGTACTTTATAAAGAACAAATTAACACTAAGGATAACGGCAGGGTGTACATTAGCCCATATATGCCCAGAACTATTTTTGGTCTCCGATTTCTTCTTAAACACAGACGTCACAAATAAGCAATTTCTTTTGCAAAATCGCGCGTTAGCTGATACCTATTTTTCGGGACAAAAACGACCCACTGGGCATATATAGGTTAAAAAGCACAAATTGTTCATTGAATAAAGAATTTTAATAATGTTGAAATAAGGTCTTCTTGAGTACCTACTACATCTGTTAAAAAAACGTGGGACTGCAGTAATTAAATTTAATAATTTTCCCCGTTGTTAAAGTCTAATATTATGAACCCGGAATTTCTTTAAACCTTTCCTTGGTGTGCTACATTTAAACCTGCATGAACTACATTGAAATGTCGCTCAAAAGCCGCTCTTTTTTTGCACACGAAATAGAAAAAACAAAAGGAGATGCAGGTAATGCTGTCAAGCGCGTACACACTTTGAAATCTTGGTAAATACTACGAGTAGTCATAGCTTCTATTCGATCTATTCCAAAAAGTAATAACTTCTGAACCGTTACCATAATAAGAAGTTTTCGGCAACGGTACATCGCTGAGTCTAGCTTACAGGTACTAACGTTATTTAAATGTAAACAGTACAAAATAATGTCCTGAGGCCGTATTGTCCAACTCGTTGACGTTCGCAATCGCATTCACCATCTCTTTCTACCATCATCTTATGCCGTGTGACAGAGAGAAGTGGTGAAAACGATTGTGATTCTAAGCGTGTTAGACAATAAGGCATCTGCTTCATAGCAAGAAGCAGGAGGAAGATAATTGACAGCTGTTTATAAAAAAATGTAGCATCACCCGATTTGAGCGTCATAAAATTTGGCCCACTCTACATACAAAATTACCAATTACTGCATACAATTGAGGGCCAGATTTTTTGCCGCTCAGTATTTTATTTACGTCCCTAAAACCTATCATCCAACTGACACATACCAAATTTCAAGTCAATTCGACCATTTGACTACACTAGAAGTGGATCAAATTTAACTTCCATGCTTTGTTTCACACACATACCTACTACATGGCAAGCTAAATAAAAGCTTGTAAAAATAACGTCTCGATTTCAAATACCAGTCACGCACCATTCCTAAGGATTATCCGGCCTAGGTAATGCCTCATTTAGATACATTCTGTGCAAAGGTTAATGACATTTCCTTTGTGGTTTTAATGATGTGGCGGGATACTATGGCACTTAGGTACGGCTGAAAAGGACGTCTGGAATTACTCTTCGGTCGGCTTAATGACACTAATGGCTGCGAAGAGATTCTAGACTTGACTGTTATTTTATTACCTTCTAAGTAGAAAGCTTTAAGCAATCTCACGTTTTGGTCTTTTCTTTACCTATTTCGCAGTGTTGCCAGTGACTGATACTAAAAGAACTTCTAACAAGAAGCAGCTCAGAAAGTAACTTATTTTTATGTATGTAGAAAACAAAACGACTTAAGCTACAGTGAGTCAGTGAGATATTATTATCCTCTTACAATAGCACTCTAAGCATAGTTACTAGTAAGCTTTATATGGCATGTTCTTGTACTGTTACATTTGGTACCAATAGCCTACGCTAGTTTTGTCCATGCTCCTGAACATATGCCCAAAGCAAACAATCCAAATACACGTGCCATTTGCTAGCGTATTCTCTGCTAAATAATTAATAATTCTTTTTCCGTTTTATTTTCTTCAAAGCATGTGGTTTCTACCCCACAAAGCATTCTTGAAAAATTGCATACGCACGCACCTTCTGTGAACGACAGATCAATAGTAACATGTTCATTAAGTAAACGCGTAGAAGGTAAATGCGAGTAGAAAGCTATAATACATATCTTTTTAGAACAAGAAGTGACAAATTTGAAGATGTAAGTATGTACAGCACGTTGACTCCCTTTTCACGTTTACTACCTGTAAAATTGAACCTGAAAGGTTCTGAACGATTTGATTTGGACTGAAAGCTGTATAAACGATGACCTTGTTATGTAGCCGTTGTGATTAGAGACCGACGATTAATATAATGATATCTTCACGTCAATAACCTTACATACTCGTACTAGGTAATAATACAAAGCAGCCATGGCTACTTTTAAAATCGACTATTCACTTTATGCTACCGTAAACTTTCCTCAATAAAAGCAAACTCTAGCGTTGCTCTTTTGCAGTCATTAAATTTTAACTTCACTTTACATTTACATTTCGGGGCAGAATCAATAGCACGTATTTATTTTCCATTCAGAACATCAACATTCATTCTGATTGACTTCGATTCCGCTGTCCATATTTCCGGGCATTCGGAGATACGGGTAAGCTGTATAAATTGAGTGTCGGTGTGGTTCGCCGGACCAATGTGGCGATGGTACAAAATGGCAAACGTTATGGTAAAGTTTTTTCACAGTCATTATTAGTAAGTTTTTTACTACGAGAACATCAGTTTAGATTTTTCATCGTAACTACGTGTTCCCGCTGGTGAACGATTGATAATTATAATAAATCTTTTTAGTTCTTACGCAAGTGGAAATAGGTCGCTATATAAAATAGCTCCATCTTTATTCATACTTCAAGAAAAATTTCATTTTAAATAATATAATCTAGAATTTATTTAAACTTTCGATCATTACATTGAGTATGTTATGTATGTTACCACTGAAAGCGCTTAAGCAAAACAACTTTAAAAACAAAACACTCCTTCGTAGAGCAGGAATCGTAAACCTTTTCAAAGGTTCGTATTTAAAATTTAAATTTACCTACTCTTGGCCCGATTTTAAATCCAGTCACGTTTGACCCTTACACTTGTTTATATTCTTTGTCCGGGCGCAATGCCCGGTTTTACACATGATTTGCTTGAAGGATCGGCCTGGCTGTAAGGGCGGGAAATTCCAAATTGATGTTTTTAGTTTTATTACGTATTCAGGGTTTACGATTTAATATAAAGCGAAGGTTACTATGACTTTAAATAGATACGTCTAGCTGAAAAATAACATGTTTTTTTTTTAGAACAAAGGGGAAGACAAGTAAATAATTCGAGTCACCTCATTGGAAATGAGAAAAGATCACAGACTTCTAAATAAAGCTACTACAGAGTCTTAGTAACTTAACTCATTAAGAAAAGCAGGTTTGTGTATAGTTACTCGTATTTTGTGTATCTTAATAAAATGATGTCCCGGTAGAATTCCGTAACGCTGGGACCCCAGACAAATCACCGCCATTTTTCATGTAATACCTAGTTGGTTTCAGCTAATCCGTACAAATTGGATGAACTAGAATTAGTGGAGCCGATAAGGGTTGGATGGAAAGAAATTGATGTAGTCGAACCCAGTAGCTAAGTAGCATTAGATTAAATGTGAAGTTTAATCCTTGCTTGCTTTTTATCGGTCTACCTAAAAGTGAGCACGCTGAAATAGTGCTGAATAATGTAACATTAAAACAACATTTTAAACATTTTTTTATGTTATTTTGGTTGACTTCTTTTTTTTGTTAATTAATGTAGGTACATAATGATTTCCAAAAATTTCAAGGAAGTATTATTATCACTTTCTACCTCTAGGTGGTAAAATTTTATACGCAAGATTTTATTATTGTACCACTGACACCGGGACGACTGAAACTAAATAAACGCT
Source organism: Choristoneura fumiferana (assembly GCF_025370935.1). Classification (NCBI taxonomy): domain Eukaryota; kingdom Metazoa; phylum Arthropoda; class Insecta; order Lepidoptera; family Tortricidae; genus Choristoneura; species Choristoneura fumiferana. Next base: position 10,398,427 of record NC_133483.1, on the reverse strand, counting down.
CGGATCGCTCGGACAACATAGAAAAGTTGCAAAACCCTTGACAGTGTCATTTCATAGTTTAATATTTCAAAAACGACTGAATTGATTTACTTAATTAAACTTCGATGCCAATAAAAAATCGCATCAAAATTAGTCCATCTTTTTGAGAGCTATGATGCCACACACATAGCATACCTACACACATAGCGGCCAAACTTATAACACCCCTCTTTTTGCGTCGGAGGTAAAAAAGGGAATCAATTATTTTTGTACACATTACAAAAATGAACCTATTCGGGCCACTAAATAAAAAACCTACCTATGTAATTTTTACCCGACTGCGAAGAAGGAGGGTTATTGTAAGTTTACATGTGTATTTTTAATTTTTTTGTCTTTTTCTGGGTTGCGCTTCATTCAGTAAATATTAACTTTATAATCTTTGTCTGTCTGTCCATTCTTGCATCAGCCTACTTAATGAGTTAGGTACTAATTAAAGTCTCAAGATCTAGTTTCCGCTTGGCTGTGTCACCAGACGCCGACTAAGTGTACCAAATGCAAAAGTGTAGATTATGTCCAACTGTCTCAACTTAATACTTGTCATTTACTTTTACGATAACGACCGTCTTTACCCAAATATAAGATCGCACGCCTGTAGCACTTAGATTTAGAATTTCTTAATAAAGCAGCGAGCAAACCTCCGCACTTCCAAAGAATCAATCTTGCAGAATGACCCCCTTCCGCTTTCATCTTTTTTTCATTAAGCCTGGATTCCAGTGATTTCGCCAAGTCCGCTATCTGAGGAGCACGGAACACTAGAGGTTGCCGACTGCCATTTCAATGTTCGATTTTAAGTAACAGAAATAAAACGTAATAAAATGGTCTGAAAAGCTGTCTAATATTAGTGAAGTAGATGGATATTATGTTTGGCAAATCTTCTCAATGTGACTAGTTAGGTACCGTACCGTAGGTACGAAACAAAACTACCAAAAAAGTCGCAAATTTATGTTAATTTTATTAGCATAAGGTGCTTTTTAAACGTGACGGACAGAACAGATTGTATTATTCTCAAGATTATTGAAGTCCTAATTAGTAAGTTATTTGTTGTTAAATATTAAAACCACTTCAGGCTTTTTCAATTACAAGTCTTTGTCTTCTTTAAAAACAAGTCTAGAAGTTTTTTTTTTGATTTAGAACTTTATCGATAAATTGAATTGAAAGGTGTGTACGGGCGGACTCTACTCAGACATAACGAATCGGGCTGGATCAACAGTTTAGTCCGCATTTTCTAGTTAACGTTATTAAGTTGTACACTGTTTTAAGAGGCTTTTCCGTTTTAAGATAGTAGATACAAGAAGAAGAAAAAAATATTGAGACTGAAAAACCGGCACTGACAGCATTGTTAGGACTAATCAATTACTTTAACCTAAACAGTGCGCGGATCGGCAAGCGCAGCGTAGGACGTCCAACAACCAAAAAGTGTGGGATGGCTACACATAATAGATATTATCAAACCCGGCCAACGGAACTGGGGTAGACTTGTTCTTTTTTTGTTTTTTACGTAACTTTGGTCTCCATGTGGTAGTTACTCGATGACATAAATAAACTTGCAATCAGATCTACTTTATCATGTAATCAATGCGCAGTTATTTTCCTATTAATAAACTTTCGACGGTATATCAAGCGAATTAGTCCAACTATTGCGGTACTCGCATGTAAGTATTACTTATATTATATGAGTCATATTCATAATATACATTATAACTTTGTAAGTATACAAGGTGTTAATTAAATAACTAAAAACCAGAAAGTAGTTTGCTCAGAATCGAGAGTAGAATCGATTACATTATGTTTTAAATCAGGTTATGTTTTTGTTTTTAAATCCCTTTTTTGTTGTGCCCAGTCTAAAAGTTACGACTGCAACAGGCGCCAGTTAAATATTTTAGCGAGGTTGCAAATATGTATTACGATAATTTAATACCGGCCGGTTTGCTTTAATTGTGTGATTTTCTTCTAAAAACGTCAAAGCGCAACTGACAAAAACAAATCATGAGTGTAGAGTTAGAAATTAAGTAGAATTACTGACTTAGCAAAACACACAATATCTTTTAAAATAATGAAGATATACAAAAATAAATAAAAAGTAGCCTATGCCATTCTCTGGCCTATAAACTATCTCTATGCCAAAAATCATGTCGATCCGTCGCTCCGTTTCGACGTGAAAGACGGACACACATACAAACACACACACTTTCGCATTTATAATATTAGTATGGATTTACTTTACAGTGAATATGATGATATTTAAATCAAGGCATCAACTAATTATGCTCTTTGAACCAAAATCGTGTCAAATCATTCGTGCAACCAAATTAAAGGTCTGTGTTTATGAAAGGCGCAGATATGTAAAACAGGCACCCTCTAATCGTTCATGGGATGAGCACTTGACAAACAGGACAATCGAGCCATATCAGTGTAATAATAATAAACATTTGTATTGGATATACAATAATCTTTCAAAAGGCCATTTTCTGCACGATTTCACAATGAGAAAAAACGGTTAGTACCTACCTAATTATTATTTTAAAAACCTCAAAGAGGGATTATTACTTGACCATGGTTCGTAAAATTAAATGGTAATGGAAAAAATAATCATAAGGTACGTACAGCAAGTTTTGAATTCAGGGTTTTGTATACTCGTATTAAACTCAACGTTGTAAATATAACAAAAAATATTGTAAGTCCATAATGTTGAATGAATATTTAATCACAATACAATATTACAACAATCATACTTAAAACTATCAAAGGGATTCATTGGTATAATGACTCATTGGTAGCATGATGAATATTTCAAAGGTGGTATATTATTTTTCATCTCAAATGAAGGTTTTAATAGTGAGGATAAACTTTGTGATAATAATCAGTGTAAAAGCTTCGCAACTAAATAATGATGCTGTTGCCATCTTCATAATAATATACAAAAATAAACATTATATCACCTTCAAATTATTGCAAAAAAGAAAGTGAAAGTCAAAAACCATCCGTAATCATACGGTCAGCGTTACATATTTCTTCCTTCCGCCCCATCTTTCTTGCGTTCTAATCTTAGGGAACAAAAACATATGTAATCCGCTTCTACGTCAGAGATATCAATCATCAAGAGAATAAAGCGACAAAGACGAACGAGACCATGGACTTGGGAAAATAGATGATGCAAGTTATTTTGAGTAATTATTAATATCTATTTCTTTAATCAAGAAAAATGTATAAGAAGTTTTTAAGTTGGAGTTAAAATAGTTTGGATAATTCAGCCGGGAAAACGCTTGATCCGTGCCAACTTTCATCCGTAGAATGGAATCTATTCAAACTTTTCAATCTGTTTTCAGAATGGGCATAAACGTCAAAACCTACGTTTCATACGTGACTAGCCATATAGTTATTTTACAGGCATTTCTTTTTAACTGCACTTTTGTGCGAGAGATGCATCTAAGGGTAACAGAGAGAGGCACGTCGTTCTAGCAGTCCGCTGCTAGTACGTGCTTTGTCACGTCTGTCGTATCAAAGACGCCAGAGGCTATCGGTCGCTATTCCCCGTGGAGGCATTACCCGCTTGAATTATACGAGCCTTGTGATTGGTTGAAATTTGAACAGCGATTTATTAGGTTTGCTACCATTGTTTTTTATTGTGATCGAGGTGCCAGCGGTATTTTTATTGGTTGATGATTTACACATGTCTAATTAAATATTGTGTAATGGGAAAAATACATTATTAAAACAGATAAAGCATCTTGAGTTTTAGGAATAATTGTTGCTGTTTACGATATTTTTAGAAGTCGCATAAATAAGTCTAAATCTTACAGTATTTGCTGTCTAACTAGTCATAATGACCCGATTTAGTTGAGTGAGGGTCGCGTTTACCAACACAGCGTACAGCCTACAACCTACAGTTTACCAACTCGATTTTTTTTTTTTATTTGTTTGGATCTCGAAACAAACTAGGTCATAACCAGAAACAGGATCAACTTAAACAAAGTGACAAATAACTACTTCGAAGTTCCAAATTCTTGGAACTTAGCTGTTACTCGTGTCGATTCCTCGATACTACTCGAGCAGTTTTGACTGCGACTAAACTTTAAGAACGTCGCCCACAAAACTAATAGAATGTAAGTTACTTGCAACTCTTGTAAGGAGGATCTCATTTTGTAAGTAGTTTCAGCATCGGTTTTGTAGTTAACTACATAAATTAAGTTTTAAGTTTTAATGCTAGCTTTTTGAGAGCTAACGTGGTAAACAGCAATAGGGAACTAGAACTGCCTTTACCTTCATCAAAAGTTGCTCAATTGAAGAAGCAATTGTCATGACATGAGTATCCTATCTCTGTCTTTTGATTATTTTTTTGCACTCATCTAACTCCGAGAGTAATAGTAATTGTACAGTGTCCGCTTCCTACTTTGAGATGGATTTAATAAATAATTATTTAGAGTGTGGACTGAAAATTCGCTTGGCTGGTCGTTGTAAGAAAGGTTTGCTGTTTACTGAGACTTTAATTAGCAAACACAACATTTTACAATGAAAGAAGCATAAATTGAGACGAGAGAGTTAATTAGCTGCGACCATCATAGAAGCGGAAATGGAAGAGAAAAAGTTCTGCCAACCTAAAACTAAAATACATATGTTGCCAGCAACACACTGCATAGAGACTAAAACAAGTAATATTATGAATTCCGTCTTATAGTTTGATCTGTGGAATAGCAGAATATGTTGCTCGTCAGTCATATAAGGTCAGAGTTTCATATGAAACAACCGGTTTGTGAAAATGTATCCTCACAGAAAAAAAAACTAATGGACGTGAAAAAAATACAGCAGAAACAATACGGTGCGTTCGTAACAGCGCGACAAAGGAGTGACCCAATGACCCTTCTTTATCTTCCTTAGTCTGATATCCGCACGGACCGTAGCGGGCTTTGTCTAAGTACAAGATAAGGGCATCCGTTGATTTGAATTAGAAAATCGGGCGCGTGAAGCATTTCGCTCTTGATAAACCGGAATGGGTGTCGTACTCGTACATTGCGTAGCCGAACTTAGGGATGAAGGGAAATGAAATTCAAGAGGACTCAATAGCAAGGAATAACAGTTGCTGTGAAAATTTCCTGGCTAATACACTATTTTTACAATACGTAACTAGCCTCGTATTATTAGAACTAACTCCATACTAATCTAAATATATATATATTTTTTTTTTAAATCGGTTTAGCGGTTTCAGTCCGATGAGGTTACAGACAGATAACAGACAAACAGAAAGACAGAGTTACTTTCGGATTTATATCTAATACAAGATTTTGCCCGTGACTCTGAGTGTGAAAATTCATTTACCGCTATCCCGTGGGAACTATGCTAATTTACGGGGCAAAAACTGTCCCTTGTCCTTCCCAGGGTCCCAAACTATCTTTATATCATATTTCATTTAAATCGACTTAACGGCTTTAACATAAAGAACTGTATATTTATTAGTCAGGATGTGGATTAGTAGTTACTAATAAGGAAAGGAATTCCACTATTTTCTCTAAAATGCTTTTTAAATGCCACAAAGGAACACTCCGCACCACACTGAGCTTCTGTACGAGATAGTACTTCTAGTCGGAAAGTCAGTAAATCCCTCTAATTCACTACATACGTTCTCGGATATCACGTCAGTCACATCCATTGTTAGCTACCCGCACAACCATGACGTGGAATGTCTTTGTGTGCTTGGCTTGTAATGAAGTAAAAAAGTGTGTCTCTGCTTATGTGAAGATTTGCACTAGATGTTCAGTTGGCGTCGTTAAGTTCAATGGCTTCATGAGAACTTTATAGCAAAAGTACTTGAAGAAACTCCGATAGACTTATTAGTCTATCGTTTTTTTTTTCACCGAAGAATAGACATTCGCCTATAAGCCTTTTTCTCAATCACATGCGAATGAATGATCTTCACTACCGGAGAAGCAAAGTAAAAATATAATAGATCAGACGTGCGTACGAAAAACGTGCTTTACAAAAGACGTGCTTGACGCAGAAACTTAGCGGCTTGCACCGGCACAGGTATTACGACAAATGTAATTCAGCAAGAGTAAATGGACAGTCGTCGTGACTTTAAAATAAGTTTTGTAAACAAAGTACAGTACTACTAACTCAATTTAAATAGGTTTCAGCCGGTAATGTACGGAAAACCTATTTCGCTTTTGACGCCTAAAATCCCAGAACTCCCGATTTACGCCTAAGCAATTTATTTGCTAATATTTCGCGCAGTGAATTAAATCCTCGGGTTCCGACATATCTTTGCAAGTATAATTACCTCGAACACTGACGCTTTGATTTTAATGTTTATAAAGCAGTAAAGTTTGACCAGTTATCTTAAGATAAGGATTTTTTTCTTTTTTTCGTGGAAACATAATAAGAAATGGGATATGTGTTATAATACCGAGAAATCATAATACCTACAGTTGAAATTCAGAATACTGAATAGCGAATACCGAATGTACAAAATACCGACAACCGATACACCGAAGCACGAAATATCTATTTTCAAATGACCGAAAGTACAAAATCCCCAAAAGGGGTATTGTATTATAATACCGAAAAATCATATTACCTACAGTTAAAATATCGACGCTTAATACATCGAAACTCAGAATAGGTACCAAAAGTACAAAATGCCGATAACCGATACACCGAAGCTCGAAATATCTACTTTCAAATGACATACCCTAAGAAAATAATCTGCGCAGTTCTATACAGTAGTAAAATGATTTATACAGTTCAACGTTTCCAGTTCAAATCTGCTCTAGTGAATTAGTTTGAACATATATTATATTTAGATAAAAAAAGTCAAATCTTCGAGATGTTATGGACTTTTATACAATTTATTCTCCTCCTGAATTTTTGGAAATTTATTGTAGTAACAAACTTACTGATTTGTGGTTTTCAATACAGAATAATTGTATTGTATTATACATTTTTCTTATTATTGTTGCTCCTGTTACTGAACGTCACTAAATAAAAGTATGCCCTATACTAAATATATGTTTTTATAGACCATTGATTGAGAAATACAATCACATTACGTAATGTGATCAACACAGCCGTTGCTTTATCAAGATGACGACGAAAAAGAAAAGAGGTAGGTATCGTGTACCATTTACCTTTACTTGCCCGAATTTCATTTGCCCGAATTTCACTTGCCATACCAACGTTTGCCATAAAATATATAGAACCGTGCTGTTTTCAGGATTTTTTTAAATGTCATCATATAGAATGCAGTAGGTTAGGTTAGTTTCATATCAACTCTGAAGAAATTACTATTTCAGAAATAAATTACTCTATGGCAAATGAAAATTCTAGAAAACGATACATTTGGGCATATAAAATTCGGGCAAACGATAGAGAACCATCATGTAAACAATAACACATTTTGTTCGTTTTATCTAATAACAAGAATGATCTGAATATCGCTCTTAGCTTTTCTAGCCATTTTACATCCCTCGGTCGCCATTCTTGCGGTATTTTTCTCCTAAAAATAACCTGAATTTCAAGAAGCAGCAGACATGATTGAAATGACAGCAACATCCTGCTTATAAATAAATCGAGTGGCTGAGGAACGAGTTCCCCTTAGGACTTGCAAGCATTAAACTGCTGAAGCATAACATCTTTCTACGGACCATGACCATGTATTCCTTCCAAAAGTATCTACATTTGAATCAGACCAAAGTGAACTTTGAGATCTGGAACACAACAATCATGCTTACTGCATAATAGGGAACATTCATACGCGATAGCTCCATTGGCAGCTACGCTGCAAGAATTTGAACGTTATTGTCGAAGTAGGAAGAAGTTTAGTATGTGGTGATGTTTTGGTATTTGTGAGCTGGGAATGTTGATCGCAGTCAGGAATGGATTCTGTTCACGTAGAGGTGATAAGTTTAAATAATTATGAATATATTATTATGGTATAATATCTTACGTTGATTTTATATTATTTATACATTTTTGATTCTGATCGAAACGAAAACATAGAAATAATTTAGTTGTTTTTTTAAACATATTTTTATGTTTGTATTTTTACACAACCGCTTTCAGTTTTATTTTATTTTATTCATAATTATTCAGATGCTGACGCATGAAAACTATAAGTAATAAATAATGAGAAACAATGGAATCACATCCTTCGGGTACGGAACTTAAAAATTTAGAAATCAGAATCCAGAAAGCTACATATAAAGTTAAAAACGTTATTCCTTTCTCCATGTCAGACACTGTTACATCACCAATTACATATCATAAACTCCATTCAAATTCCTTTACACAAATTGCTCGTACATTCTGGATTGACTAGTCGAGATCTGTTCAAAAACCAAAATAGAACCAAACACGTCTTTAATTACCTCCGCTACAATGTTCCTACAATAGATCGATATCCCAGCAAAGGACTCGACGGTACTACACAAAAAGCAACCTTACCCAGTACTTAATAAATACATAAATATGTTTACCATTCCAACAATGCTTCTTAGCAACACGTTGTAAAATAAATTGTATTCTCACGAGAAAAGGGTTGATATTTTTCAGAAGAAATTAAACTAAAAGTAACCTTTCCTGTTGATTCTATGAACAGTTTGTAAGTAAATATTCGTCTTCAAATGGTTTAAAAGATTATCAATTAAGTATGATAAAAAAGTCGTGGTAGCTAAGGTTAGTGATTTGACCTTATAAGAAGTCTCTCAAGCAGATGGGTTTTCGAGTTCAGGTTTGCACCTATGAATTTTTCGGAATTTATGGTCAAAATAACATTTGAAATGAATCATGAGCCGTACCGTGAAGTAAAACATCGCTTGGACCTCTGCACACATCTACGAATTACTATAAATATTTACACTATGGGGATGCGGATGGTACAAAACTAGTTCGATATGTCAATTTATTAACTTTTGTAATTTTCTGTCAGCAGATTTTAAGTGATAACTTAAATAGGTAGTCAGTTTGATTATTTTTTAATTTAGTGACTTATTACCTATGTGGTGCGCGAGTTAGTTTCCGGATTGAGGGCCAGTTCACTGCAAAACTGTCATTTGTCTTAGCGTGCCGTGGTTCTTAATACAATGTCATTAATGTATAATTTTGTCAAAGTCACGCGTCATCGAGGATGGCACTAGGTATACATATTAAATATGTCCATAAATTTAACATCAATGTATGCTCAACAATGCTAGTTGTTTCGGTCTTTAGCAGTCGGCATCTTTAAATTGATCTCGTAATGTTTGCATCCTCCTGATCTATGTTGCAGGGCCAGATGCAATTCCACTCCATTAGTGGCTTGTCGATTACAACAGTTAATTGATAGTTATCGTTACAGAGCAGATGTTGAACTAGGCCAGTTAACGAACTATTTCTAGAGCGTTCGGAGCAAGATATTAAGGTTCTCCATTGTTAAATTACTACAGGTGCCTGGAGTACAATGATACTATTTCATTAAGACTCTTAAATTCAGCGGCTTTGAGATATAGGTTATAAATATATATTGTAATAAATTGATATTCATTGGTGCGCTTTTCCAAACTAAGTGAACTTCAAGTCGATTTTATTTTACTTTTTTAAGATTATAGGGGGAAAACGAGCTGGCTGGTCACCTGATGGAAAGCAATCACCGCCTCCCATGGACACCCATAATATAACGGATGCGTTGCCGTCCTAAATCTTTAGAATTATATGATTCTCCACGAAGCAGTATTAAAAATTCACAGTTGGAGGTGGAGGTATATTCTAGAGAGAAAAAAGTTGTTTCGTTTCGCACTGCGAATATATATTTTTAGGATACGTTATAATTTGTTTCCTTTGCGTATTCCCTATTCACTCTCGCCTATTCCCCGTGCTCTAAAGCTCGTTTCCAGTATCTAGCTCTAACTAACAGTACTGAGTTTGCTCTCGACGAAGAGCAAGCAATTAATTCAACCGAGCAGTTTCGTTGCATTCCGAGACTACGAGAGGAGTTCAGGTTTAAGATGAGGAAACCGAAAATCATTTCCACGCTATTTTTGGGTCGAAATAAAACAATCTAAGTACCCAAGTTTGCTAGATAAATCAACTTACAGAAAATTGGGCAGTATGAATTATAGTTCTGAAGTTTACTTTGAAGCTGAAATCTATCAAGATTATTTAATTTTAATCTCAAATTACACAATTGAACAATATACATCAAATAACAAACTAGACAATGTAAAATAAAATTAAAATATAAAATGTCAAAATTTAAAAACAATTACAAAAAAAACAACTTTACTTATACGAGTAATACCAACTAAGACCTAAAACCTAAGCTATACATACCTATTTATAAACTTAGGCTCAAAAGTGCCCATATTTCCAGCAGAAATTCCCTGCTGTATGGCCAGCGCTATCTGCTGAACCAGGTACGACCCGGAGCGGGGGTCGCAACCCCTGTCCCGCAGCCTACGGTCCAGCTCCCACACCAAAAATTTGGCTTCAGCACCGCAAGGACCAGTCGTTTACCGGAAATATTTTCACTTATCTTGTATTCCTATCCCAGTTAATTAAAATATATGACGAACAAATAACATTTCATTGACACACACTACCTGCTTTGCTTAAAATATCGAAAAGATAACTGGAAAAAATTGAAATCCTCATCTTTCTGTCTAATAAGTTTTAGTTTAGCCCAGAAGTTGGCTATAACTACTTCTTGAGAATTAAGTAGGGTAGGTACGCTAAAAAAAGTAAATAATATTACATCTTTGTCATTACCTACTTAGGTACATTCCAAGCAATCTTAGAAGATGACGATTATGTTTAAATTGGATTATATTGCTAAAAAAATGCCTATTTCTTACAATTTCTTCACAAACAAACGAAACATTGTTTTAAACATGATGCTCCGATTCATTTTTAAGGGGACTTTTTATGAATACTATAATTTTATTACAACGCTTTATTACTAAGTGTAATAGATAAATGCGGGCGAACCCATCAGTCACCAAACTGTGAAATTTTATATCACCCCTTAAGTAAAGTTGGGGTAACATCCAACTTTGGGGCCGATAAAATAACAAATAATACGTGTTGGTGATTTATTTTATGCATCATAAAACGGAAGATAAACAATATAGCAATAAAATATATATTGACTCGTAAGGAGTATTCATTATTTGTCTTTTGAGGTATATTCGTGTTGTGTTTGCAAAGAAGAGCTCTGGGGCAATAATGCCATCCGAATCGAATCAATTTAGGAGTTCTTCAAGATCATAGAGGTAAAAGTAAATACATGCATACTATTTTCTTGAAGAATAAAAAAGGCGGCGGTGTTATGGTAGCATCGCTCTAAGTTAATATACATAATATGTATATGGCATGCGACCGACATAGCAAAGCACCATAGTGGTAGCAGGCGTCTCATGGGTACCTACAATATCCCAAAATTTTTAGGCGCTTTGCCAAATTTCTAATTTCGCTTTCAAACTTATAACTTCACTTTAAAAGTTGAGCGAAGACTTAAGTCTTAAAAACAAAAATTTCCCCAATCTGTATTTTATAACATTTTGGTACAAAAAAAATAAGAAAAATACCGCTTCCCTTAACATAGCGTGTTTCCATTGCGCTAACAGGGTAGTAAACTCAAACGGAACAAAATTAAAGTAACGAAACACAAAGGAAGCTTGCACGCAATAAATGTAAAGCGCATGCTGCCGTTAGTGCAGCAATTTGGCAAATGAAACAGCCGTGAATTCCGTGAATCCGTTATTCCTTATTAGCACCATTTTAAAGGCATTCAACTAGTTATTTGAGCACCAACTCTCGATATAAAATTAAATGTGTAACAGTGATAACCAGGGGTCGGACAAAAAGTGCGGATGACGTAAAAATGACGTAATCTTGCACACAAGATGATGTTTTCATTTAAACTTCCGTGTGACATGTAGTAACAAATAAGCATTAATGAAGTAACAAAATAATCGTAAATAAATCAATGGAATTCAGTCAATAAAATAAATTTTATATCGTTTAATAAAGATGTTGATAAATGATAAGTGATAATTGTTTATGATAATTAAAAATACTATTTGAAATCATCCTATAAGTGGTTTGACGTCATCGGCACTTTTTGTCCGACCCCTGGTGATAACTGACAGTAAGGCGGCTTAGGACCTATTTCACTGCTGTAGAAAGTTTTTGGTATTTCAGGCTGATGAACCATACTACTAGATTCAAGATCCCATAAAAATCAAAGCGAAAAAGTGGCCGTGTTGCTTATATCATAGACAGTCTTATACTTATAGCTATATATCTGTTTTACCTTCTAAATTAATTTAAATATATACCTTAAGTCTAAGCAACAAAGATCCAATAATAGTAATTGTATATAATACTTACGACGTATCGTCATAAGACAAGCAAAAACGTTCGATTAACAAAGAACATACATCTTTCAAAAAGATGTCATTCTATTTTAGGAACAGGGTAATAATGGAGTCGCAATTATTATAAGACAGTTTTTATTTCACAGAAATATAACACAAAAAATTACATATACAAATATTGCCATGAAACGAAATGTTCTTATAAACACTTAACTGAATTAAGTTAACTAATTAGAAAATGGGTGATTGACAACACTTCAAAAACCTGCTTTCAAATTAAAAACACCATATTCAAATCGGTTCACCCGTTTAAGAGCTACGTACGGTGTCACAGACAGACACACAGACACACATAGCGGTCAAACTTATAACACCCCCTTTTTGCGTCAGGGGTTAAAAAGACAACATAAATGTTTACCAGATTTGACGTCATCGATTCGGTTAATTCTCGTACCGCTGCTTGCACTGTATTTTGTTTCACGAGAATCTGCAATTAACGGCAATATTATAAATATCATACGGCTTGAACTTGAAGCTTTACGTCTTCTTTAATAATATAGCTTCACTTCACCTCGCCACACTTAATCTTATATTATTTAAACATTTATGTAACTTTACCTGCAATTTTGGAATCGCCGTTTTCCGTAATCTACGCCTTTACAGTTCGAATTTTTGTGCGGTCTGTAAAGTTCTTCTTCTCTTTCTCTCGCGACAATAGATGTCCATCCGCACAGCGAAAAGGATCACTAGGAAATCTACAAAAAATAAAAAATAAAATTATTTTAAAATGAGAACTACTCTACGAATTTTTGTTCCAGAAACACCGATTATTGGCAAGATGGTTGGCCAAACAATAAATTATTGATTTTAAATGTAAACTGCCAATTTTTACGTACTTTAAATGAAACACTGACTTGTACTTACCTAAAGAAGGATATTCCTTCAGAAACCCTAGTGTTACGGTGGCTGTTTCCGCAATTTATAAATGAACATTGTGGCATTTTAACACGTCCGCACTTTGGCTCTGGTTGACGCGTACTGTCAGAAATAAGAGCACAAATTTATTTTTGTGCTCTTATTTCTCTGGCCGTTTTCAGAGCTGTGACCTTGAATCTAGTAGTATGGTTCATCAAGATTTCAGGTGACAGATATTATGTCAGGCCATCTCTGTCTATGCTAAAAAAATAAGTTTCTGTCAAAAAAATCATTTCAAATGCAAACTTCTATGTTGACTTAGACTGGGTCACGTGTGCTCTCCAGAATTTCTACACAAGATTAAAATTAAAAATGATCCTATGTGTAAATGACGTAAGGACATTGGATCATTAGATCATATATTTTTTAACTGCCCTCTGAATAAGTTTGACATTTATGATGATCTTATAAAATTAAAGACTGAGCTCCCGACTAACGTCCGTACCCTTTTAGCTAACTTTAAAGAAATTGTTATTTACCTTTTGGCTGAATTTATTGACAAAAACGATATCAAGCTGTAAACAATGCTTCACATTATAAATTTTAACTGTTGCATATAGGTATGTGTATAAATGAAATGTAAATAATTGTAAACTAATTGCCACAGTGTCCCTTCCCTGGGTTATTTTAATCGCTCCACAAAAGAGATAGTCAAAATCACGCAATTTGATGTGACATTGGCAAAGTGCCTCGCAGCAAACGCCATATCAACAAAAAAAAAACTTCTATGTTGAATTTATTTTTTGTTACTGTCTAATACACAACGACAGCCTACCAAATTTTAAGTCAATTCGATCGCTGGAAGTGGATCAAAATTACTCTCAAAACTTGAAGCAAACAAATATACGAGGTGAAGTGAAAAAACTTGTAAGGATAAAAAAATATTGATAATTCTGAGAGGAGGCCTATACCCAGCAGTGGGACGTATATATGCTGGGATGATGATGATGAATGATAAAAATAGATTGCAATACAAATTTGTTTCACAAAAACTTATATCACAGAGTGATGAAATATAGACCCATAATGTCTTAAATATTTCATTAAATTTTATTGTTTTTATGTAATCTACACAAAAAAGCTGTAGACGAGTGTACGTATCTTTATTTCCTCAAATAAATCAAATTTTATAACTTAAGATGTCACACAATTGAATGAACCCCAAAAAAGACCCCAGAGTTATTGCTGCGGATCCCCGCTAAATTAAATAACACACCCCTGTTTTACACCCCAACACAATAATATCGCCAAGCAGTAAAAAAAACATCTAGACGCTTATTTTGGTTCTTACTATATAATTTTACTTGATACTGATGAAGATATTTATTAGGGTAACGTAGCCAAAATGGCAAAAACGGAACCCTTATAGTTTTGTCATGTCTGACTGTCTGTCTGTCTGACCGTCCGTCCGCGGCTTTGCTCAGTGACTATCAATGCTGGAAAGCTGTAATTTTTCACGGATATACATGAAAACTATGCCGACAAAAGGCTACAATAAAGAATTCAAAAAAACATTTTTTAGGGTCCTCCCATAGACGTAAAGTGGGGGTGATTTGGAAAACCATTAGGGGGTTGCTAAGACGATTTTTTGATTCTGTGATTTGTTTGCGAAATATTCAACTTTAAAGTGCAAACTTTCATTAAAATCGAGCGTCCTCCACTAAAATCTAAACCGGTGGATGGAAAAATTTGAAAAAATTCAGGATGATAGTAAGTATATCAAACTTACAAAAAAAACTATACTTAACGGTTAAGTTTGCTTGAAAATTATTAGTAGTTTAAAAGTAAATAGCAGAATAAGCTATAAAATTTACCTAAACTTGGAAGATTCCATATCAAATACGAAATCATTAGAAAAATATTACTTCATTTTTCGTAATGGCTACGGAACCCTATTTTGGGCGTGTCCGACACGCTCTTGGCCGGTTTTTTGACAAATATTGATTCCAGAACGAAAGTAAAAATTAAAATAATTAAAAAACGCGACTAATTGCCTCCTTTGTTCTGCTATCCTTTAAATCTTAGTATGAGATACAACGTCAAAGTTCTGTAACAGTTAATAATTCCAAAATTATTTATTTGTTAATTCGTCATTATTTTGTTAATTTCCATCCATCCATCCCAGCCTATATACGTCCCACTGCTAGGCACAGGCCTCCTCTCAGAACAAGAGGGCTTTGTTAATTTATTTATACGTAATCGCCGTTTTACACGAGTACTATTGACACAGATAACCTTTGTAATACCTACTGTACTAGTTTGTAAATGGCGTTTAAAAAGATACACCCCATAGTTGTTATTATAAGTGACGCTGCTTTTAAATACATAAACATCTGGGAATATTCTTTTGTTTATTCTGCCCTCGCATTCACAATCACTCGGGGGCGGTCATAAAAGCAAAACAGGGTATATGGACTAACTGTTGAAACGTTATTTGTAGCCAGTCAACAATCGTAGCGCTTAACCCACGCGAGGGAAATCTAACATAATAACTTTATTTCATAGATACGATGCTTTATATTGGATTATTTTATTTACGTCGTATTGAGCATTTTCCTTTCAACTTCCGGCATTTATTTTTTCCGTATTTGGAATGTCTTGTGTGACGTTCAATCTTATTGGATCAGAAGGGCGTACTGTTATTAT
The DNA here is from genome assembly GCF_025370935.1 of Choristoneura fumiferana. Classification (NCBI taxonomy): domain Eukaryota; kingdom Metazoa; phylum Arthropoda; class Insecta; order Lepidoptera; family Tortricidae; genus Choristoneura; species Choristoneura fumiferana. The sequence goes on along the minus strand of NC_133483.1, from coordinate 10,382,426 downwards.
ATTTCATAATATGTACACTGACACTGAGTCGATCGATAACGTATTTAATTTTGTTCGAAAGTCATTACCGGGTAGACATGTTTGTGAATTATTGTTGGCATTGACTCGTCGCGAGCGTTATTGCCGGTTTCATTTATTTTGAACTTCACTTGCGAAACTTGTCTTCCTTGAACTTGAAGTTTTCTTTGATTTTATGAAAATAGTTATTTGTGCAACAAGAGAGCAAAGTTGTTTTTTGTTGCGAGTGTTGATTTTGAATCCCGAGTAAGCGAAGGATTCTATAACTGAATCACGAGCGTTAGTGAGTGATTCTAGGTAAGAATCCTAAGAGCAGCAAGGGATTCAAACACACGAGATGCAAAAAAACTTGGTCGCGTGTGACACATACAATTTTTCACCTCAGCAGCGAGAACATTATTTAAATGTAACGTAAGAATAAAACCACATATACCTACCTGTTTACAAAAAAAAAACACAATTTTTGAAATATAATCCAATTATTAAGAAACAGATATAATAATCACATTTAAAACCATAAAAAAGTGTCCAGTAGGTACAATACAAATCTCATACTCATAACATGCATTGTAATTTGAACTTACAACTTCTTGTAAAACATATTGTCATACTTATTTTTTAATACTGCAAAAAGCCTAATCTTGGGGTCATTAAAAAGGTTGAACAATAAACGTATAATTTATTATGAATGTTATTATACCCTTAAATATGATTTTATTAAGATTTCTATTACAGAATTGTTAGTACCTATTCATTCAATTTAACAAATATTTTTATTCCAACTGTAGAGGCAGTATACGGAAATTCTTTCATAAAAAAAAAACAAGAGAAGCGGCTTTTGTGCAACGAGGTTGCATACTTTATTAAAACATCGGGAAAGTTTACATTTTGGAAATATTGCGTTGTCATGTAATTTATTAGGTATCGATATATTTTTAATACCATAAATTTAATTTAAGATTGTAATCAACACATTTGATCCTATATCTCTCGCTTTTTTCGTGTTGAAGTGAAATGACAGATCAAAGTAAAGTTCAAATATTTGGAATTCAGTGAGTAGACCCAACACTGTACGCAGCATTTAAAAAAAAAAAAGTTACTTTGTCTCACGGAAACGGAAGTTACTTTGTTTCTCATAGCAAAACCTGCCTGTTTGAGGTGCTGAGGTGAAAAATATTTTTAGATTCTTGATTCTTTTGTTGCCTTGTTACCTTGTCGTTTATTTGGTTATTGCACGTTATTTAACGATAGTCTATTCATAGTTGTCTTAACCATACACTGGTTTCAATGTAGATATACATAAAAGTATAAGTCAGTACATCGGTGCTGCCTTTTACTTCGTCTTTTTAAACACACAGAGCCTGTATGGCCTTTGATGGAAATCTTTCACTCAATTTTTTTTGCAATTGGTGTTGCAGAACCTTTTTGATACAAGCCTTTACCATTTTTTGACTTATGATTTTGTTTATATGTGACACTCGAACTTGACAATAAAAAACTACAGAAGACTATCGAAGGATTTTGCTTTATTAGATTGATTTAGATACAATTGGCATTGAACGAAGTAGTAGGTACAATGGGCGAAGGATAGGAAAAATATGCCGGCACTTATATTTCTGCTATTGCGACCTTATAGGTGAAATCAAATAATATTTTGTTTGTTCGCATCATTGCAAGAAATTGATAAACAAGCCACTGCACTTTGTTATATCCCAAAAGTATAATCAGTATAGGCAAAATTTACTTTTTACTACATGTATACAATTACAACATATATAATGTTATTTAGCTTTATTTACTTGTTGCTTCACTACTCTACAAATGATAGGTAGTAACCATATCTTACTTTAAATCAAATGATCAGGTGTAGGTATGTAGTCTAGATTATTATGTATTAAATTACAACACCAGCATGATAGGACACGCTGATTTTTTGTAGGATCTTTTTCATTGGAGAACCAATCGTAATGATGTGTTTATTTAGGGTTCCGTAGCCAGAATGGCAAAAACAGAACCCTTATAGTTTCGCCATGTCTGTCTGTCTGTCTGTGCGTCCGCGGCTTTGCGACTTTGGGACTATCAATGCTAGAAAGCTGTAATTTTGCACGGTTATACGAGTATATGTAAACTATGCCGACAAAATGGTATAATAAAAAATGAAATACAAAATTTTTAGGGTAACTCCCATAGACGTAAAGTGGGGGTGTTTTTTTTTTCTCATCCAACCCTATAGTGTGGGGTATCGTTGGAGTAGGAGGTAAAAAAAGGGGTAGGAGTTTGCTAAGACGATTTTTCGATGCAGTGATTTGTTTGCGAAATATTTAAGTGCAAATTTTCATAAAAATCGAGCGTCTTAACCGGTGGGTGGAAATTTAAAAAAAAAAAAACAGGATGGCACTAAGTATATCAAACTTACAAGGAAAACTATAACGTAATGGCTACGGAACCCTATTTCGGATATGTCCGACATGCTCTTGGCCGGTTTATTTTATTATAGCCTAGTAAGTGCTCCACGGCTGGGTAAAGTTTTCCCCTCTTTCTGATACTAGTATCTGTAAAGAGTAGGTATGCTGTAACTCGATTGCATACATCCAAGTCACCCTTCTGCTCTGGTCTGCTTTGATGGCCATTTCATATCTCAAAAAAAATATTCAATTCTTCCAAGTGTTATAAGCCCCACGAAAACAATCCAAAGTATAGCGGAGATTCTTTCCAACGTTCAGGCCCGCGCTCCGGATTCTTCCCTTAGTGGTCGGATAAGGAATTTTTATTATCAATATTACAGTGTGAAGCTATGGCAGTGTTTATACGATTATTTGTTTATGTGCGGTGCCTTGGGAATTTAATGTTTGACCTTTTATGTGTGCGCTTATATTAGGGAAGGTTGGCATTTTGAATTAATTCCGTATAAAATGTATAGTTTGTCACTTCCGTTGTTAAATTCAAATAGTTGCTTATCGATCATAAAAAGCTTTACTTGCATTTTAAAACTCTGTTTTAACTATAAATAATTTATTTTTCATTTTCATATTCAAGAGCCGTGGTGGCCGAGTGGTTTGACCTATGGCCTCTCAAGCAGAGGGTTGTGGGTTCAAACCCCGGCTTGCACCTCTGAGTTTTTCGAAGTTCATGTATTTATATATATAAGTATTTTTATCCGTTGCCTAGTATCCATAGTACAGGCTTTGCTTAGTTTGGGACTAGGTAAATTGGTGTCACTTGTCCCATAAAGAAGAAAAATAAAGAAATAATGTGTCAGCGACGATAAGGCAGGACGAGAAGTAGATGGTGGAAGGATTTGGACATACTCGTATACATATGCAAAAGACTGTCCTGACATAGCGACAGAGCGAGAGCTGTGATTGTGTGGTATGGGGTGGTGGAGATAATGTAGGCTGAAAAAAATGAACATCCTCACTTTATTACATTAATTTAAACAATTGAGTTCATGCGTTATAATATTGTCCAGCATCCGGGCATGGAACACGCAATTTTGTGCCATGTTCAAAATTTAACCCAATAGGTAGGTATGACAATTTCTCAAGCTCTTATACGGTAACGGCGCCTATTACCGGGGTATCGAAATCGGCGGCCATCACCACGGCAATTTAAAATACGCATTTTATATTCAAACCGATCGATTTCTTAAAATAATCTAATTTTCTCAAACATGCTCGGAAATGTTTGCGTTAATGTCACGAAATGGAGACATGAAGTTTCTCATTTATGGCTCCTTACTACCTCCCTACATAACTTCTTGGCCTAGGCCATGAAGTATGTATGAAAATCCATTATTGTCCGCTGCTCTCACTTTGCTTACTAAACTTTGCTAAAATTTGCTTACTAACATTAAACTGACAAAGGAAAAATTACGAACAGCCAACCACCACTACTCTGTAAGCATTTGCGATGCGATGCGACGCGATGCGAAACTATGACTAGGGCATGGATACCGGTATTCGGTATTACCGAAAAACCGGGATACCGGTCATTTTTTCCGTCTTTTAATACCGGTATTAAATATGTACAAAACCGGTTTTTCGGTATTTTGACTTGTGCTTGAAATAGTAATAGTCGACTTTAATTTCAAACAAGAAAGCACTTTTAATAACTTGTCTTCAGACTTATGGCTTTTGAAGTTACTTACCTCTTAATCTACTTTCAAATTTCAAATTTACCGCGCACAAGTTTGCTTTGCTTATTTGTAGTGTAAGCTTTCTCGAAGTTGGACCTACCTAACTGGACCGTTTGTCCCAGGTATACATAGTCGTCAACAACTTCGAGCGCAGAGCCCCCGACTATTGCGGGAGTTGGGAACACATGGACATTAGTTAGACATGACTTTCGTCTTGCCCATGTTCATTTTTAGGCCAACTCGGTCGGAAATTGCTGAGGTCGGCGAGCATAGCACTGAAGTCTTCCATGGTCTCAGCCATGACTACAATATCGTCGGCGAATCGAAGGCGAGTGAAGTACCCGCCATTAATGTTGATGCCTCGTCCTTTCCAGTCCAGAACCTTAAAAGCATCCTCCAATGCAACGGTGAACAGTTTCGGAGCGATCACATCACCTTGTCTGACTCCCCGCTGCAGAGGAATAGGCTTCGTGCTCTGGTCATGTAATCGGACGGACATAGTGGCGTTTTTGTACAGACACTAGACACTTCAACACTCCGATATACCGGTAGTCAACTGCACCGCTGGAGAGCCTGCATCACAGCCCAAGTCTCGATCGAATCGAAGGCTTTCTCGTAGTCCACAAATGCAAGGCAAAGGGGAAGTTATACCCTTCGGTCTTCTGTATAACCTGCCGCAACGTACATGTGGTCTACGGTACTATAGGTTTTCGGAAGCCGGCTTGTTCGGGAGGCTGGAAATCGTCAAACCTGCTTGCGAGACGATTTGTGATGACCCTGAAAAACAGCTTGTAAACATGGCTCAGAAGTGAGATGGGTCTATAATTCTTCGGCAAGGTGTTATCACCTTTTTTGAAGATGAGCACCACCACTGTCTTTTGTTCCATGCTCCCCTTGGTGGAGGACGGAACTAAACGGCGTCTTAAGGTCCTTAAGGACTGGTTTACCACCCGCCTTCAAGAGTTCGGCCGTAATTTCATCGTCACCCGGGGCTTTGTCATTCTTAAGCTATTTGAGGCCCTACTAATCTCGTACAGGCTGACGTCTGGGATGTCTTCGTGATAGTGTCGGGTTAATCTAGCCCTCGGGTCTTTAGCTAGATTTTCGACGGGTGTTCGGGTTGTCGTGTCGCTATCCATAAAACCTCTCGTTTTCCCCCAACAGCTCAGGTTTGGATGAAATGATTCTGCCGTCGTCGGTCTTCAACTTCATTAACCGCTTTGACTTACAGACAGATCCCTGGTAAACACCTTAGAGCCTCTGATACGCTCAATAGCCTCTTCAATGCTATTTATTAGTATTAAATCGGCGTACATCGCGCTTCAGAGATTTTGAGATCTGCCTATTGAACTGCTGATAGCGACAATTAAGCGTCACCAGAAGACTGTAGCAGCATCTCACGCCTCACCTCAATGAGCCTAAGGCCAGAGCGCGAGAGCTTATTGGTTCTAGTACGGCGGGGTTGGAAGAAGTTAGATCCGATCGTATGGACAGCTTCCACAAACCCGTCGTTGTAATCGTCCACGTCGCTACCTAGGCATTCGAAATGGCTTTGAAGTTTGAGCTGAAAGCTCTCGGGGTTTTGGAGCTGAGCTGGTTCTGGCGGAGCGAAGATTTCATCAGTAGAGACCTTTCAAGCTTGAACTGGATATTTAATGAGCCTCGTACAAGCGAAAGAAATTATGCGAAAATTTGGTTGGGAACTAATAATCGGCGAAACAATTTTCACCGAAGAATTAGAGGATCCAATTCCATATTATATAAGTATTAGTTAACAATTAACAACTTAAGTTTTTTATTTAATACTTGCTCATTAAAAGGGAAGTTTATTAATTGCTTTTCATGTATATTGGTTATATTTCAACAAAACAACAGACTTATACAGAAAGAAAGAAAAATAAAGGGAAAATATGGAAATACCGAAAAATTACCGAAATACCGGGATACCGGTTTTCAAAATTTGAATACCGGTATAATACCGGTATTGCCATCAAGCCCAATACCGCATAGCCCTAACTATGACTATGGATGGATGGATGAAATATTTCTTCACATTGTTTGAGAAAAGCACTATACACACCTCGGCCAGAACAGGGATTGCTGGACTCGTTTTATCCGGCCTCGTCTACGACTCGGCACCCCGTAGACACCCCGAACTTGTCCATCAATCCCTTAGTTCATGGCCTCTGCAGTAATGTACTATTAATGTTTTACATAATAGTTATGGCAATTGAACTAATGTTACGGCTTTTAAATGGCTTTTAATAGTTTTTTGTACAAGTTCTGAGTACTTTTTGCATATTTTTTGGCCCGGAAATACGATTTAAATGGAAAATGACATACAGCGGCGATAGACGCTATTTTTAACTGTGGATTGTAATACCGTGGTATACCACGGTAATTTAGTTCAAGTGGTGATTTTGGTTCTTCATCCTTTATTTTTGGTATAAATGATCGTTACAGTTGTTACAGTTATTCCAATCTTGATCTATTCACGCTTTTAAAAAAAACTGTTTCCGTGGTATGAAAAGTATTAACAAACTTTTAATTTTTAACGAACGTATGAGGGTCGTGGGTTCAAACCCCGGCTCGCACCTCTGAGTTTTTCGAAATTCATGTGCGTAATTACATTTGAAATTTATCACGAGCTTTGCGGTGAAGGAAAACATCGTGAGGAAACCTGCACAAACCTGCGAAGCAATTTAATGGTGCGTGTGAAGTTCCCAATCCGCACTGGGCCCGCGTGGGAACTACGGCCCAAGCCCTCTTGTTCTGAGAGGAGGCCTGTGCCCAACAGTGGGACGTATATAGGCTGGGATGATGATGATGATATAACCGTACGAAATAATGCTATTACAGTATGCAAAATACACTAACCGTGCCATCGCCACATCGATTAGCTGCCGTATTTTCCAAACTGCAAAAGCAGCAGAGCTCAATCTATCTACCCGTGATTGCTGTGACGTGTGGTCCCCATTGTAGTTTAGAATCGAGCGTTATTCCTTAAAATACTATTGATCTTACAAATACTGCTTTATTTTGTACAATAAAGAAATAACAAGGAAAAGCAATAAATACTATCTAACATCCAAGACTAAAACTATTAATAAACTAAACTATGTTACAAAATAAAAACGTCATCCAAATTTTCTGCCCCAGGCATTGACCCCAAGACAAATTAAATAGTTTGACATTTAACTTTACATTAGAAACTGAATTCGATTTAGATGAATTGATCAACGAGAATTTAATACGTTTGGTTTTCTTAGGATTTAGTAACAAATTATTGGCAGCAAACCATGCGGATACCCGCATGACCGAACGGGTGGTAGTTTTTTGACATTCATAAGAGCTTGTACTAGCCTAAATTGAATAAAGATATTTAGACTTTTGACTTTTATAAAAAACTGTAATAAAAAAAAATTGAAACTCCAGTCGAGATATTTTTGTAGGTTGCCTTAATAAAAACGAAGATTATGTGACTGACATGGTAAATGATAATTACTCAGAAAATTTTAACAATCAACATAATAATAATAATAATAATAAAATCATTTATTTTCTCCTCACAAAAGTACATGTACATGCAGCAATAGTTATGAAAAATATATAATGTAGTTTTAGAATAAGTAGGTACTGGTAACTTTTGTGAGGGACTGGAGTCTGATCTAGGTAAAGCCTGTATTACAGATCTCCAGGCCCCCATCCCGAAAACTCACCGATAAGCGCTGACAATTTCAGTCAGGTACATTCAAGAACTTCCTCCTATCATAAGGTAATAAACAAGTTATGAACAAATCAATAGTAGCATATATATACATACTATTCGGGTATGTATATATACGAGTATATAATTAATTATGTTGTATTATTATTTTGTTCTGCATAATTACATGTGATTATTATCATAATATTATTATATTTAATAAAATCTAATTTTAAATTCTGATAACTTTAAAAGTCAGATTGGAAAAACACACGCTATTACAGTATAATTTCCGTTCTAGTATAAAAGAGAGCACCCGCTGACCGTGAAAGTGATTTGTTAGATAGCAAAATTTATTTTCGCGTTTTTACACGCATTTTATTTTTATAAGCTTTTTGTTTTCATGAAGCTTATTTTCACATTCGCGTTTCTTTTTGTGTCGCATTTTTCCCCAGTCGCGTTTTTCCCCAATCCCAATCGGTACAGAAACAGTCTCAACGGAGCTCCGCTCGCGCGGAGCTCCTATCCTGGTTGGTTTTGGCCCTTCGGGCCGATGCAAAACTAACATAACCTAAACCTACCTATGAGCCGTTGAGCCTGGTTGTGTGAAACTGTTGTGGGAAACAGGAGCTCTGTGATACCAGGGCTCCATCGACACTGTTTCTGTGTCGATTGGGATTGGGGAAAAATAAGACTGAAAAAAATGCGACACAGAAAAAACGCGAATGTGAAAATAAGCTTCATTAAAAAAGCAGACTTGGAAATATTGCCTTCGTGTAAAAACGCGAAAATAAATTTTGCTGCAAAGAAAAAATGATTATGGGAAGATAATTTAACAAGTCACTAGCTTTTGCTCGCGGCTTCGTTCGCGCAGAATTAGTACCTATGTAGTTTAAAACTTTTTAGATCCCACAGGAACCATACATTATTTCGGGATAAAAAGGCAGCCTATATGTTAATCCAGGGTATGTATACCAGTACCAAATTTCATGCAAATCCGTTCAATAGTTTTTGCGTGAAAGAGTAACAAATATCCGAACATCCATCCATACAAACTGTCGCATTTATAGTAGTGTATGTAAAAAGTAAGATAAGTAAGATATGATAAGATATTTCAAAGTTAACTAACTTAACTATATCAAATGAAAACCAACTTGTATCAAACATGATATTACATTAATATTCAGTAATCCCTCAGTTATAATGCACTGCTGTCATTAGATAGGATGTAACGGGGGTTTGAAAAAAGCCGAGCGATGAGGGCTTTAAAATATAAGCACGGTTTTACAATACCTATACAATAATACAATACCTCTTTACAGAACACCACATTAATGAGCAATAACAGGATAACTAACAGGAAACAGGTACATGAAGAGAAGATTTTAAAGACTGACCCTAAGGGTACATTTACATCAATGATGTAGGTACATCATAAGGTAAACATAATGTTACAAGTTTCCTACTGCTTCCTTAATTTCAAGCCGATCGCTCCGGTTTTGTATAATCTCTTAAAGGAACTTAAGGCATACTCAGTTCACAGGATTACATAAACGCATGAATTGTTTACTACACAGCGCAACCTTGTTAGTTCGAGAACATTCGACTACTTTTAACGCTGCTATAAAATCCTAAAAGCGAGGCAAACGCCGAACTCCCAGCGGTTTACTCCGCCATATAACAGTTCAGAACAATGAATCGACTAGCCACTTTTATTGCCAATGTATATTATGCAGTAATTCAAGTAGAGAATGCAAGTGTTGAAAAACTTTTGGAAGCTACGACTAAAATTTTGGAAGTTTCAAAAACTTAAGCGTTCGGCTGACTCGAAGTGGCCGGAGCAAATTTAAGGCGAAAACGAAGTAATTTTGAGAGCAGAAATTTTAAGTTTCACATCATCGGCGTTCGTCGAGCGTGGATAAGAACTTTTTCCCGTAAGAGTATAAGTTAAAAACTGATTAAATTTGTAATTTCCTGTCCTGGCTTAGTCTGCAAATTGGTATCTCGTTAACTTTTAAATTTATAAGTATAAATTATAATGACTGAATTAAACATGATTCCATTCAACGGAATATAATTAGTAATATTAATCTTACTAATATTATAAACGCGAAAGTTTGTATGGACGGATGTTTGGATGTTTGTTACTCTTTCACGCAAAAACTATTAAACGGATTTGCATGAAATTTAGCATACATATACCCTGAATTAACATATAGGCTATTTTTTGCCCACATTCCCATTCTGCGCGAGCGAAGCCGCGGGCAAAAGCTATAATAATATAATAATAATTCATTTAATTCTAGTAGCTTAGTGACTCATACATAATTGTGTTAGTAAGAATTTATTAGCTAAGTGTTAGTTACAAATAAATAATTTATTTCCTTACTTACTAGTATTTAATTTCTACGCCCACCATGTCTGTGTCACTCCACAAACACAGTGACCCGGTATTGTTCCAGCTATTTTTGCAATTAATACTTTTAGAATGCTGTTGCTCCCATTCTTAAGCCTCTGTATCAGCGATGCAGTTCTCTTCCGGATGATCGCAAAAAATCGTCGGTATGAGACTCCGCAAACATACCAGAGGCGCTACAAAATTGCGGCAACTCCAAAAACATTCTAAAAGCATTATTGTACTGTATACGTAAGGCGTTTGTAAGACCGCTGCGTGTACGTGGTCCACAGGTTGCACGTGTAAAAGGACTGGCAATAGGACTTAAATAAGATAATTTTAGCTTCCTTATTACACATCGCAAACCGGCGGGCCAACATATTCCCTCTAACTGCCAAGGCACTACGTTCTCTCTCCATATCTAAATTTTATCCTCAGGTCATCGGTGACCCAGTGACCGAGATACTTGAAAGTGTTTGTTGCCGTTAAAGTAACACCGCATAAAGTGTAGGTAGTAGTAGTAATAGTGCTCAAGTGTTTCGTCGCCATCCGTCTTGTGGCATCCACTCAGTGGCATTTTTAGCTCACCGCACCACTGCGGCGGCATCCACATGCATTCGGTTGACGTGGCCAGCCCAGTCCCACTTCGACCTGGCAGTCTTTATACCGACATCGACAATGCGTATTTTGGAACGCAGTACCGTGATCCGGATTCGGTCAATCCTTCCCACTCCAAGCATGCTCCGCTCCATAGCTCTTTGACAAACCTTCAGTTTAGTTTTCTGTGACTCTGTAAGTGATCATGTTTGGGCACCGTAAGTTAGGACAGGCTGTATACATACATCGACAAGTCTTCGCTTCAGGGCTAAAGGAAGGTCACCTTTCAGCAGCTACTTCATAGACCAATAGATCTTCCACGCATTTTGGATCCGTCTTTCGACTTCTTTGTCCTGCCTGTGGCTGAAAGATACAAATTGGCCCAAATACATATACTCGTCGACATATTGTATAGACTGCCCGTCTACCTCGACCTGTCGTCTCGTGCTGTTGGTCATTACCCTTGTCTCTGACCGATTCATCTTTAAACCAACCTGAAGGCTTGCAGAGCTTAGATCTAAGTATGAATGTAGGTATGTAAACTCTTTATTGTACAGTCAAGGGCAAAGATATCGACACGGCCAAAGTTGCAAAAATATGTATACACGGCCTTAATGTTATATTTTTGCAACTTTGGCCGTGTCGATATCTTTGCCATGACTGTACAAAAGAAAAGAAGAAGAAGGAGAAGATTTTTTTAACATTGTCTTAAGTTTGAGTGCAGAACAGGAGAAAAGGACGATGTCGTCGGTAAATCGAAGATTTATTAATCTTCTGGCACCGACCACAATGCCTTGGGACTCTCACGAGGCTGCCAGGCTTCGGAACACTTGTTCTACTGTGCTCGAGCACAGAAGAGTGCTTAATTTAAGTTTCTTTATCAAGAGAAGGAAATAGAAAGACGATTAAAACTGTTGTTACTTTATGACAGTGTATCACTGTGAAGCTTATCACTTTATGACGCTTTCCGCGAAATTATCTAAGTCAATTCTTTTTTCGGGATAATGATTTTTTGTGGCGATTAAAAAGATACGCTAGTGCGCTGTTATTACATAAATTAAGGCTCTTTAACATTTTTTTTATTGTGGTCAGCAAAAAACCATTGACTTCAGAGACGGTTTTGCCAAATTCGGTTTTTCGGTTCGGTTTTTGTCATTGACACATTCGGATGAAGAACTGAAATTTCTACGTAGTTAGGGAAGGTATTAGGCCGCTTGTAGACGTCGGTTGTTTTCAACGGACAGCGGACCGTTTTTTTCCGGACTTGCAGTGTTTGTATGGCTTACAATGAATGGTATGTACCGGGATACTTGTCCGCGACGAAGGCATAAAACACTGGCAAAAACGGTCCGCGTTGTCCGGTGAAAACAACGAACGTCTACAAGTGGCCTTATTGGTGCATCCACGCGCGGTACACTACAAACTTAGCCGTGATTGGCTGCTGGGCGCGACGAAGGATTCGTCAGTCCGAGCGGCCCGACATT